>NC_091076.1:109511036-109825679 GCF_032405125.1 Capricornis sumatraensis | reverse complement strand
CATCCAGCCATCTAATCCTCTGTTGCCCTCTTCTCCTTTTGCCTTCAATTTTCCCCCGCTTCAGAGTCTTTTTCAATGAGTCAGCTCTTCCCGTCAGGTGGCCAAAGTATTAGAGCTTCAGCAGCAGTCCTTCCAATGAATATTCAGGGTTGATTTCCTTTAGGATGGACTGGTTTGATCCCCTTGCTGTCCAAGGGGACTCTGCAGCACCACAATTCAAAAGCACCGGTTCTTCGGCTCTCACCCTTCTTTATGATCCAACTCTCACGCCCATACATGAGCACTGGAAAAATCACAGCCTTGACTATATGGACATTTGTCGGCAAAGCGATGTCTCTGCTTCTAAATACACTGTTTAGGTTTATCATAGCCTTTCTCCCAAGGAGCAAGCTTCTGTTAACTTTATGGCTGTGCTGCAGTCACCATGCACAGTGATTTTGGAACCCAAGAAGATAAAATCTGTCACTGTTCAACATAGAGTTGCCATGCTTTGCGTGTCTTTTAGTGATGGAATACTTCTTTATTTTCCTCCTCTCCTAGCTTGTTAACTGTCCGTAATTCTACCACTCTTAATTTTCAGAGTACAACCTGCGTCTATAACAAAGAGTTATGGCTTCTCACTCTTTGGACAATGCAAGGACTTCAGGATCCTGTCCCTTATTTCTCTTCCTTTTTGTTCAATGTTATTTCATCACATGTTTTTAAGTATATCTTGACTCCCATGTGTCATTATTGAAGTCAATATTTATTTACATGTATCCATACAATTACTCTTCTTTTGTGCTTTATTTTTTAATCTTAGTGCTTCCTACTTGGATTCTATTCCTGCCAAGAACCTCTATTCGTCTTGTTCAGAGTTTGCTAAATTTTTTTTTTAATTGGAGTATAGTTGATGCATAATAGTATGCGTTATAGGTGTATGGTGTAAGGAATTCATAGTTTTTAAAGGTTTTACTCCATGTATAGCTATTATAGAATATTGGTTATATTCACTATGTTGTACGATATATCCTGGTAGCTTACTTCATCCATGACTGTTTGGGCATCTTAGCCGCCTACCCCTGCTCGCCCCTCCCCCGTGCTTCTCTTCTCCACTGGTAACTGCTAATTCGTTCTGTGAACCTGTGTTCTTTCTTGTTAAGGTCACTGGTTCGTTGTGTTTTTCAGTGTCCTCATGTCAGTGACATCACATAGCATTTGTCTTTTTGTCTGATTTGTTTCCCTCAGCATAATACCGTCTAGGTCCATCCACGTTGCTGCAAATGGCAAAAGGTCATTCTTTTTAAATGGCTAAGAAGCATTCCACTGTACATGGACGCACATCTTCCTTATCCATTCATCTGCTGATAGATACCTAGGTTGCTTCCATGTCTTGACAATTAAAAATAATGCTGCTAAACTATTCAATATGTGGATGAATGTATTCAATCATTTTAGGGAAATTATCAGCCAGTATTTCTTCAAATGACATTTCTGACTCATTCTCTTTCATCTATTATTCTTGGAATATATTCTTGGACTTTTCCACCTCTTATCTCTAATGTCCTTTTCTGTATTTTCTCTTTCAGAGTTTGCCTGATATTTTTCTTATCTTAAGATTGAATCATTCTCTTCCCTTCTATCTAATTTATCACAGTCTATTGGGTTCAATTACATTTCTTTCAGTTGAGGGACTTCTGTTTGATTTTTAAAGTAAGTTCCAGCTAATTTTGAAATTGTCTGGCCTGATATCTAGCTTTCTAAATACCATTTTAAGATATTTAAAATGATACTCCCATTTGGAAACACCAATGACTGTATCATCTGTTTTCTGTAACCTTTTTATGATCCTGTTTTATGGCATGGCTCTTGGATTTTATTTTTTTATTGGATATCAGCTATTGTGTATGAACAATTACTGAAGCTTTGGAAGACATTATCCTTCTGTAGGAAATATTTACTTCTCTTACGTCCACCGAAGTTTTTAGAGGTTAAGAGAGTCGTCTGTTTCCAGAGGGCCTGTTCTCCTGATGTGTAGACCTTAGTGGATTCACCACTGAAAGCCTGGCTTAAGCCCAGATGGTCATCTCACGTGGCGACATGACGACCGAGGTCGGTGCTATGGAGCCTGAAGCTGCTGCTTTATGCTTGGGTTTTCAGGCTCTCCACCTGCCCTGTGTGATGTAAGCAGAAGCCAAAAAGGAATGTCCGTGCAGAATGGTAGCTTTAGACGGCTGTGGGTCCCTCACGTCCTCGCTGCCTTGGTAGCCCTGATCTTCGGCTTCTGTTACAAGACTTCTGGAAGTTCTAAGCCTCCCCTGCTCCTGGGTGAGCCTCGGATGGAAAAGTACCAGAGAATGTCTGACTCACCTCAGCGTGTGAACCTCAAGTTCTTTCTGCACTGCTTGCTTCCCGGGCACTTCCCAGAGCTTTGTTTGTGTTGTTAAATGTCATAGAGCTTTTGTAGTTGCTCTGGATTCTGATCAGTGGGTAGGAATGATTTTGCTGTATCAGCGTATACCTACTCTCAGGGTGATGCCTCTTACATCTGTCAGGCCACAGGAAGAGCACATGTTTACTAAAAGAATTCTGAATCCTAAACAACTCATATAAATAATAGTTTTACTCAGAGGGCGTAGTGCCCTAGGAAAGCTATGTCAGTGAATTAACTGTGTGAAGTGTGGTGTTAAAGACCCTACAAAATGTCAGTGTTACAGCAGCAACTGCCGTAAATATGGCCAAGTGTTGATTGCAGTCTTTCAATGCCTTTAATTGTGCCAAGATAAATTCAGCTCTTCAAGAAAGCACCAGAAAATAAGTATCCAAGAATGAGTGTCTGTTTTAAATCAGTGTCACAATGTAAGGGTGTATATGGATAAAGGGAATGTCAGATAACAGGAAAGGATTATTTTATACAGCATTCTAGGACAATTCATTTAGTGCGGGGCGGGGGGGGCTTAAAAATATGTGGAAATACTATATACCAAGATAAAGTTGAAATACAGAATGATATCTAAACTTAGTCATAGACGTTTTAAGTGATTATTTATAGAATTACTGAGGCAAAAGGATTACTTTCTGCACTTAAAGGACTTTGTGTTGTTGTTTAGTCACTAAGTCAGGTCTGACTCTGTTGGAAGCCCGTGGACTGGAGACCACCAGGCTCCTCTGTCCATGGGATTCTCCAGGTAAGGATACTGGAGTGCATTGCCATTTCCTTCTCCAAGGGCTCTTTCTGACCCAAGCATCAAGCCCATGTCTCCTGCATTAGCAGGCAGATTCTTTACCACTGAGCCACCAGGGAAACTCAAAAGAAAGGGTGGACCCCCTGAGGTCATAAACAAATGGGACCTTGTTTTTCTGGCCTTGTCTAGGGCAAAGAGAAATATTTACAATATGCATAGAATTCATACAAGCTTACGATAAAAAGATTCGGTGGATAATGATAGCACTGTAGAAAGATCTAGTTTTACATAGATACATCATTCCATAATTTGTTAATTGCCATCAAAATCAACACATCTTCACGACTGTTAATTTAAGCTCATTAGTGGCCAGTGTAGGGCTTCCAAAATTCCAGTTTTCTCGCAAAAGCTCAAATTTTATCACTGGCAGCAAATATTGTCAGTTCAGTTCCTTGAACTGACAGTCTTACATTTTTCACTTTCAAGAAAATTTCTGCCAAATACCAAAGTCTGAATAACCATAGCTGTCTGTCAGTTGTTCTTTCAAGTAAAAATAGTGTTTCTTACAAAAAAAAAAGAAAAAAAGAGCTAGTTCAGCTCGTCACTCAATTGCATAAAAGCCAAGAACAACCACTGTAGTTTAGTAGGCAGATGAGGCATTTCAGAAATGTTTCCAATTCCCATTACACGCAAGATTTAAAATACATATACTGAGCAGTGGGAATTTAATGAAGTTAAGTATCTTGCTTATACTCAAGGATGTCCCTAAGTGAAACTGTTTTGTTTTTTTTTTAATTGAGAGTATTACACTGCTGTATATATATTTTTTTAATTGGGAGTTTTACACTGCTGTGTCAGTTTCCGTTGTACAGCAAAATGAATCAGCTATGTGAACACACATATCCCCTCTTTTTTGGATTTCCTTCCCACTGAGGTCGCCACAGAGCACTGAGGAGGGCTCCCTGCTATCCAGCGTGTCCTCAGCGGCTATCCAGCGTGTCCTGAGCGGTTCTCCGCTTTACGCGTACCGTGAACAGTGCACGCATGTCAGCCCCATCCCCCAGGGCATCCCACCGCCCTCTTCTCCCTTGCTTTCCATACATTTGTTCTCTGTGCCTGTGTCGCTGTTTCTGCTTTGAAAAAAGATCACCTCTACCATTTCTCTAGACTCCACATAGGCGCATTAACACGTCTTTCTCTGACGGACTTCACCCTGTTAGTCTCTAGATCCATCCGCTTCTCTGCAAACGACACAACCGCGTTCCTTTCGGTGGCTGGGTCATATTGCGTGTGCCTGCACGGTCATGCAATTGCACCGACTCCAGATAGAACGCAGTGCCCCTGCCTCACATCTCACACCAGCAGTTTCAGCCCTCACGGTTTCTCTACCATCAGGGAAAGACAAATAACATCTTAGTATTATTATAAACATATTTTGATTTCTTGAACTTCATGAAATGGCCTTGGGGATGCCCAGGGTTGGGCAAATCAAACTTTGAAAACTGTTGAAATAATTCACTGAGTTCCATAATAATAACATCCCTGTTTAACAGATAAGGAAAGGGTCACAGAGCAGGGTTAATAGGCCCCACGTCACAGCAGAGCACCCTAGTGTTAATAATGTGGTGCCGTGCCCCCCGAAATATAAAACATTCGCTCCCCTGTTCAGTGTCCATCTCGCTCTTCTTCTGCCTCTCTCGCACACACACATAGACACACATGGACACAACCCAAGGAAACTCGGGGAGACGGTGGGTGTATCTATGACCTTGACCGTAGTGATGGTGTCCTAAGATGGGGCAGTGGTAATGGAACTGGCGGCCAGTGTAGGAGACCCAGGAGGTGCAGTATTGAGCCCTGGGTCGGGAAGATCCCCATTCGCCACTAGGAAATGGAACCCACTCCAGTATTCTTGCCTAGAAAGTCCCGTGGGCAGATGAGCCTGGCGGGCTACAGTCCATGGGGCTGCAAAGTCAGACACAATTGAGCAACTGAGCACAAGTGATGGTATCACAGGTATTTTTTGCACATGTCCAAAGCTCATCAAATTGTGCTCATTAGATATCAAGTGTGTCTCTAAGTATAAAGAAAAAACAAGACTTTAAACCAGGAAGCCTGGCACCACTGTCTGTTAGCTACTATACTATATGACCACTCATAGCTCAGTCAGTAAAGAATCTGCCTGCAATGCGGGAGACCCCAGTTCGATTCCTGGTTCAGGAAGATCCCCCTGGAGAAGGGATAGGCTACCTACTCCTGTATTCTTGGGCTTCCCTGGTGGCTCAGAAGATAAAGAATCCACCTGCAATGTGGGAGACCTGGGTTTGATCCCAGGGTTGAGAAGATCCCCTGGAGAAGGGAAAGGCTACCCACTCCGGTATTCTGGCCTGGAGAATTCCGTGGACTATATAGTCCATGGGCTCGCAAAGAGCTGGACACGACTGAGTGACTTCCACTTCAGTTTCACTTTCATGACCACTCAGAGCTGGAGGTTCTAAGACTGAGTTAAGGAACCAAGTTTTGGGTATAGCTCCTGGCCATGACTCTGAGAGATAATGTAGATGGTGACCAGAGGACTCGGCATGAAAAGAAACGAGGAGCTAACTGTCGAAACAGTGGAGGGAGGTGAATATGTGTCTTGGGGCCTGGCTTTCCCAATCATCAAATGTTTGAAGAAATTATAGACTTCACAAGAAGTCATCTGATTGAGCTGGGGCCAGGGAACAATTATTCACAACTGGGAATAGGACTGGGGGCTGAGCTTTTCTCCCCAGGAGATCAGAGGGGCAACAAAAAATAGCTGGAGAGATTCGTACAGAAGATTTTCTTTGGAGACGGCTGTCTCAGGTATTGTTTAAAGCAGAAAGAGTTGTGAGAAAGGTCCTGGGCAAGGGATTTGCACATTATCAGAACAGGATATAGATTACAATGGTACCATACGGTGTATATTACGGTAACAGTGTATATATAAGAATGTATATTGTATGTGATAGTAACTGGAGTAGGGGGTGTGTGTTGGAATTTTCCCTTCACTGGACATACTTCTTCTGAAGAGAGTTGGCCAACAGTCTACATACAGCCTCTCCCCTCTAACATTCGATGGAAGATTTTTGGTTTAAGAGTAAATAAGCAGAAAATAGCCTCAAGGAAGAGAATTTACATAAGACTTTCAGTATCTTGAAACCTGTGCTTATTGGGACTGAACAGCTGGTAAACCAGTTCTCTTAATTATATACAAACTAGCTCATAATTATATACCAACCTAATCCCTGGTAATCTTAGTAGATGTTTTTGCTTATGGAAGGTATACTACACAAAGGTACCGCCTTTTTTTTTTTAAAGAAAAAAAATGACAAAAAAAGTATGGAAAGTCTCAGTGATCTCCTTGTTCCCTCATTTATTTTTCCACAAGCTCTGTCTAAACTCACAGTTATCAATTTACCGTTTAATGATATGGTCACTTAAACGTATCACAGTTCTAACAAATAGCCCTTCATTTTAAGCTTGTGTTATCCATAGTTTCCAACAATGTTTTTTCCATGCCCTGATGTTTCCAATATTGAGATTTTGCGCCATTTGGACTCCAGCTAAGTGTTACAGGACTATCTCCACTATGATTGGGATTCTTTTTCCCCAGATTTATTTCTTTTTAATTCTATTTCCATTGTCTAATGGCAGCTCAAAACCTAGAGCAAGTTCTGTTTATTAACTTGTAAGATTTTAAGTTTTCCATTGGGCTTTTAATATCTGCCATAATTTTCCATTATGGAAATAAAAATATCAACTATGTCTTTAGTGAGCTTTTTTAAAAACTTAGTTCGTGCCAACATCCTCCCTTTACCCTTCTCGGCGGCCCACAGATATGTCCTGCCTCTCTGGGGCGTATTTCTCTCCCATCGTGCCTTGATCGCAGCATCTTCATTTTGCTTCTCTTTCTGATCAAATCCTCATTTTCTCCTTCACTCTTGGCACTATTTCACCTAGCAACATTGGTGACAATTTTGAGACTTCACAATTTAAGGGTATGCTGTGCTCTTCATTTTTATTTCCTACATTTTTTAAAAGAACTTTTTATTGAGTATAGTTGATTTGCAATGTTGTGTTAATTTCTGCTATACAGCAAAGTGATTCCTATATATATATATTTTTTTTTAAATATATTTTTCCCACTAAGGTTTATCACAGGCTATTGAATGTAGCTCTCTTTGCTACACGGTAGGACCTTGTTATTTATTTCATACATTTTAAAACTTGCCTTTAGGCTCTGCCCCATGTGGTCACCTGTTGGAGTGTCCATCCATCCCTCGTCCCTTTCTCTGCCATCCTTGTCCCTACAGGGCCTGGGTCCCTACTAGTCATAATACACTATGTCTTAAACTCTCTAGCCATGGTTGCCTGGATTACAGTCAACCCTTGGTCAAGACCAGGCCAATCAGATGCTCTCCTTGAAAAATCTGGAGATACGTGTCTATTATATTGGGCTTACCTGAGAGCTCAGACAGTAAAGAATCCGCCTGCAGAGCAAGAGACACAGGTTGGATCCCTGGGTTGGAAAGATCCCTTGAAGAAGGAAATGGCAACCTAGTCCAGTATTCTTGACTGGAGAATTCCATGGACAGAGGAGATTGGTGGGCTAGCAAATTGATAATATCCTGCCTAGAAAAAAGTCCTTGCTTTTTAAATTTGGCCATACATATTTTTTCCCAGAATGGAAATTATAATAATTAGCTTTGTTCCATATGTCTGGGAAGCAAAAAGTGGTATACATATTTCAGTTTTAAAAATCTACCTTAGAGTTACTTTGTAGCTTATGTTAGCTGGTATTAATTACTTCCACGGTTAACCTTACCTATGCCAAAAGTAATGGCTAAAATGAGTTTTTAGACAGCATCTGTCCCTTTTAAAATGTTTTTAAAGTAAAGATACTGAATGATGAATGAATTAAAATAGTTTGAGCCTGTAGCTGAGAAAAGAATGATGAAAAAGCAAATCGTGCATGGGAAGGGATGGTAACAGTAATAAATACGTGTAAACAGATATAGAAAAATGGAGTTGATGCCAAAAATATGGATGGGAGTGAAACCATTATTTTCAATGGTCTAGAGCCAAAATACCATATAAAACAGACTCTCAGATTGGCAGATTTATGAGAGGGTCATAAAAACTAGTGATCATAAAGTTGTTAGAGGGAAAAAAAATCTAAACACCGTCTACTTTGATTAGATTCAGGGTTGAACTGAACTAAATCTCAGAGGAAAAGAGGAATTTTGTGGTCTAGTAAATGTCTCCATATTATTCACAGGCTGTACCAGCCTTTCTGAGAAAGATAGCCAGAGGAGATGTCAATTTATCACCCACTTCCTTAACATGCTAGTAACTCAGAGCTGACACTTACGAAGTGTGAATTTCAGGCCAGGCTCTCTAGTGTCAGCTCTCTGTGTGTACCCCCAGGCTTGCACAGGACCCCTATCATCCTGGCTTAAATTACTTAGCTTTCAACATGTTCCCTCCTTCTGGTCTATTATCAACAAAACAACCAGAGGAATTATTGAAAACCATAAGTCATGCCTTTTCTAGAACCTCATGATTGTTTTGGAGTGAAATCGAAGTCCTCTCCCTGGAAAGGGGAGCAGAATACATGAGTCCAGAATGTGCCACTTGGGCAGGTGTATTGTTCTGAGCTGAAGGCAAGCTAGACCCAGCAGGCTTGAGGAGAGCTTTCACCTCTTCCTTAACTACCTAGAGAATTTGGATTTGGGGCCTGGCTCAGAGAGCCGATGCCAGAGATGACGTTTACCTGGGCGACCTCTCTACATGGCATGGCAGGGCAAACACCTAACCACCAAACACCTGCTGTTATTGCCCTGCAAATTACCCTCTTCCTCTTTGAAGTCCCAGGCCCCACTGCATTCCTTGGATAAGGCTTATGACCCAATGCGTCCTTGGGGCTCATATTTTTATGGGGTTCCACGCAGAAAGAACTTGTTTTTCTCTTGTTAACCTGTTTTATGTCAATTATGAGACCAGCCAAAGAACCTAGATGGATAGAAGGATAAGATTGCCTCCCCAACAATGGCCTTTGAGGTCTTCCCGACCTGACCCTTCCATACTTCTTTGATTGGATCTTGTACAGCTCTCTTGGCTCCAGAGACCTTGGTTGCTGCTGTTCCTCAAACAATGGGAGCTTATTGTTAACTTAGATCCTTAGTTGTCTTCGCCTGGAACACACTTCCTCCAGACACCTTTACTATTTCCTCTCTGACCTTCAACTGGTTCCGCTCAAATGTCACCTTTTCAAAGAGGACCACAGCTATTAAAAACGAATAGGCTAAATAGACACGTAACTGAGCAAGTGTTACCCTTGCCCCAAAACTGAGTTTGCCTCTTGGTATGTGTCAAACCAACGGACACAACCAAGCCAAAGACTGGGAGAGGAAAGGATTTATTATTACTCATGGCAAGTAAAGAAAATGCCAGGGATCTTTCCCAAAGGTGTGTCTCACAGAGCAGCAAAATTAGGGAACTTTTCAGCAAAAAGCATATGTATGTTCATGAAGGGCTTGAGCAGAGGAGAATTCAGGCTAGAATTGGGGCAGAGGTGGACAGAGTCCAATTTCTAGTTGGCTGAAATCTTGAGGGTCAACATCATTCTGTCCTCCACCTGGCTGGGGGCCTTAGTTCCTGTAGAACTCAAAGGCACATTGTTACCTGATTCCGTCGAGGAGGAACTAGGACTGTGCTTTATCACAGAGCTGTTTGACTGCCCTTGCTCGGTTCCTGCATTCCTTGGTTCCCTTACAATCATGGATCACTGAGACTGTTCAAGAGCAAACACTGAGGCCAGGCTTAGGTCACAAAGTAGCATAGGCCAAGATGGGTTCTCATGTCAAGGAATCCGTGCCTGCGTCCCTTTGTCTGGGGCCCCCTGTCCTATCTGCTTACACAAGCTTTCTCATGTGTGAGGTTCAGAAAGCCTTGCTCTGACAAAGGGTGTTTGCAGCAATGAAGGGTTTGTTTGTAGGGTGCCAAGCAAGGGGAATGGGCGGCTCATGCTCATAAGACCCGAACTCCCCAAGGCTTTTTAGGCCGGAGTGTTTGAAGATAGTGTCATGGAAGAGCATCACAGGTCAGCTCCTAGACCTTCTTCTGATTGGCTGGTGGTGAGATAACAATGCTTTAGGAGTCTCCATCACCAACCTTCTTTTTCTAATCCAACCAGTCTGGGCTCTATGAGCTTATGGTCCAGTTAGAGTCGCCATCCTCCAACAGGTGGGGGCCAGTCTCAGGTGTTTTCAAAATTTATTTTTGATTGGAAGATAATTGCTTTGCAATATTGTGCTGGTTTCTGTCATAGATTAGCATGAATCAGCCATAGGTATACACATGTCCCCTCCCTCTTGAGCCTCCCTCCCACCTCCCACCCCCTAGATCGTCACAGCACTGGATTTCAGCTCCCTGTGTCATACAGCAAGCTCCCTCTGTCTATGAACTGTGATGTTGGAGAAGACTCCTGAGAGTCCCTTGGACTGCAAAGAGATCCAACCAGTCTATTCTGAAGGAGATCAGCCCTGGGATTTCTTTGGAAGGAATGATGCTAAAGCTGAAGCTCCAGTACTTTGGCCACCTCATGCAAAGAGTTGACTCATTGGAAAAGACTGTGATGCTGGGAGGGATTGGGGGCAGGAGGAGAAGGGGACGACAGAGGATGAGACGGCTGGATGGCATCACCGACTCAATGGACATGAGTCTGAGTGAACTCTGGGAGTTGGTGATGGACAGGGAGGCCTGGCGTGCTGTGATTCATGGGATCGCAAAGAGTCGGACACGACTGAGCGACTGAACTGAACTGAACTGAATGTATATGTTTAATTCTAGTCTCTCAGTTTGTCCCACCTTCCCCTTCCACCACTGTGTTGACAAGTCTGTTCTCTATTTCTGCATCTCCACTGCTGCCCTGCAAACAGGTTCCTCAGGATTATCTTTCTAGATTCCATATATATGTGTTAAGATACAGTATTTGTTTTTCTAGCTTACTTCAGTCTGTATAATAGGCTCTAGGTTCATCCACCTCATTAGAACTGACTCAATTGTGGTGCCTTTTTATAGCTGAGTAATATTCCATTGGATATATGTACCACAACTTCTTTATCCATTCATCTCTTGGTGGAGTTACTAGAGCTAACCAATGAATATAGTAAAGTTACAGGATATAACAGTAATATACAGACATTCCTTGCACTCTTATACACTAACAATGAAAAATCAGAAACAGAAATTAAAGAGATAATCACATTCACCACTGCAACAGAAACAATAAAATACCTAGGAATTTATTTATCTAAAGGGGGGGGGTGTCTTAGCTTTTGCAGAATTACTCAGAACTATGCCATTATTACCTCCATCCCTATGGGAGGAACAAGGGATTCTGCAGTTCTCTGGTCTTGATCATTAAAAGCTTGACTCCTGCTCTTTGTAACTCAGGGAAGGCCTAGGACTCTGAAAATACTTTTTCTACAAATGAGAACTGGGGGACACAGAGCGATTTTTGTTCCCAAGAGGGTCCCTGAGGGTCCTGCTTGGCTTTAGTTACTTTTCCTTACAAGGTTTCTTTGGGAGGTTCTAGTAATACTATGCAAAAAGGCAAAATGGTTGTCTGAGAAGGTCTTACAAATAGCTGAGAAAAGAAGAGAAGGTGAAAGCAAAGGAGAAAAGGAAAGATATATCCATTTGAATGCAGAGTTCCAAAGAATAGCAAGGAGAGATAAAGCCTTCCTCAGTGATCAGTGCAAAGAAATAGAGGGAAACAATAGAATGGGAAAGACTAGAGATCTCTTCAAGAAAATTAGACATACCAAGGGAACATTTCATGCAAAGATGGGCTCAATAAAGGACAGAAATGGAATGGACCTAACAGAAGCAGAAGAGGGGGCAAGCATATACAGAAGAGCTGTACAAAAAAGAGCTTCACGACCCAGATCACGATGGTGTGATCACTCACCTGGAGCCAGACATCCTGGAATGCAAGGTCAAGTGGGCCTTTGGAAGTATCACTGTGGACAAAGCTAGTGGAGGTGATGGAATTCCAGTGGAGCTATTTCAAATCCTGGAAGATGATGCTGTGAAAGTGCTGCAGTCAATAAGCCAGCAAATCTGGAAAACGCAGCAGTGGCCATGGGACTGGAAAAGGTCAGTTTTCATTCCAATCCCAAATAAAGGCAATGCCAGAGAATGTTCAAACTGCTGTACAAACGCACTCATCTCACACACTAGCAAAGTAATGCTCAAAATTCTCCAAGCCAGGCTTGAAAAAGTATATGAATGGTGAACTTCCAGATGTTAAAGCTGGTTTTAGAAAAGGCAGAGTAACCAGAGATCAAATTGCCAACATCCGCTGGATCATTGAAAAAGCATGAGATTTCCAGAAAAACATCTACTACTGCTTTATCCCACTATGCCAAAATTTTTGATAATGTGGATCACAACAAACTGTGGAAAATTCTGAGAGAGATGGGAATACCAGACCACCTGACCTGCCTCTTGAGAAATCTGTATGCAGGTCAAGAAGCAACAGTTAGAACTGGACATGGAACAACAGACTGGTTCCAAATCAGGGAAGGAGTACATCAAGGCTGTGTATTGTCACTTTGTTTATTTAGCTTATATGCAGAACACATCATGTGAAATGCTGGGCTGGATGAAGCACAAGCTGGTATCCAAATTGCCAGAAGAAATATCAATAACCTCAGATATGCAGATGACACCACCCTTATAGCAGAAAGTGAAGAAGAACTAAAGAGCTTCTTGATGGAAGTGAAAGAGGAGAGTGAAAAAGTTGGCTTAAAGTTCAACATTCAGAAAACAAAAATCATTGCTTCTGGTCCCATCACTTCATGGCAAATAGATGGAGAAATAATCGGAAACAGTGAGAGACTTTATTTTGGGGGGCTCCAAAATCACTGCAGATGGTGATCACAGCCATGAAATTAAAAGACATTTGCTCCTTGGAAGAAAAGCTATGATCAACCTAGACAGCATATTCAAAAGCAGAAACAGACCTGACTTTGCCAACAAAGGTCCGTCTAGTCAAAGCTATGGTATTTCCAGTAGTCATGTATGGATGTGAGAGTTGGACTATAAAGAAAGCTGAGTGCCAAAGAATTGATGCTTTTGAACTGTGGTGTTGGAGAAGACTCTTGAAAGTTCCTTGGACTGAAAGGAGATCCAACCAGTCCATCCTAAAGGAAGTCAGTCCTAAATATTCATTGGAAAGACCAATGCTAAAACTGAAACAGCAATACTTTGGCCACCTGATGCAAAGAAATGACTCACTAGAAAAGACCCTGATGCTGGGAAAGATTGAAGGCAGGAGGAGAAGGGGATGACAGATGATAAGATGGTTGGATGACATTACTGACTCAATGGACATGAGTTTGAGTAAGCTCTGGGAGTTGGTGATGGACAGGAAAGCCTGGCTTGCTGCAGTTCATGGAGTTGCAAAGAATCAGACATGACTGAGTGACTGAACTGACCTGAACTGAGTAATATTATATCACATATCGTTTAGAACTTGTAGTTAGGGTTCCTGACTTCTCAATGATTTTCAAGTAAACGCAATGTAAAATTCACCCCCATAA
Source organism: Capricornis sumatraensis (assembly GCF_032405125.1). NCBI lineage: Eukaryota > Metazoa > Chordata > Mammalia > Artiodactyla > Bovidae > Capricornis > Capricornis sumatraensis. The sequence goes on along the minus strand of NC_091076.1, from coordinate 109,811,881 downwards.
CAAACTATTTCTATAATGTTTTTCTGAGAAGAATTTGGATGCATTGAAGGAAATGTTTCCACACAGGAGATAGCTGGATTACTTACTTAATTTTTTTTTCCGCAAACAGATTGTAAAATTTCTGAAGCTAGGATTCAGTCTTTTATTGACATTTCTGCTTTGGAAATCTTAATACCGTGATGAAAATTCCTTGCAGAAGATGACGATGCATCTTCCACTTGTGCTTACCTCTGAGAATTTCAGCTCCGCACTTGCACTAAAGCTCCTCACTGGGCTTCCCGTGCACACTGTCCCAGCTGCAGGGGGAAGCTGCCTGAAGCATCTCATTACCGAGGCCGAGGGCTGGCAATAAGCAGCTTCTACAGCCTGCATTTCTGCCAGGAAAGGGCTTTGCTCCTTTGTCTAGCTAATGGTGTTCCAGGCTCCTAATTGTCCTACATCAGAGATCTCCAAATACTTTAGTGTCCTCATCAGAAAAACAAAAGCAACCACCATTTCAGGCTCACAGCTCCATCACATGTTCCAGAATGAGGAAACCTGCCTGCCTTGGCAGGCTACCCCAGGGAAACGAGGAAGCATCATAGAGTTTGCGTCACCCCGGGGCCGAGTCTCTGCCTGAGCACCGGACCTGACTGCCCTCCCCACTTTCGTTTCCCCTCTCATTCTTTCCACGGCACTTAAAGCTTTGGTGTCTGGCTAAAAGGCAAGCAAGGGGCTTGCCAGGTGACCCAGTAGTAAAGAATCTACCTGTCAAGCAGGGTTTGATCCCCGGGTTGGGAAAATCCCCTGGAGAAGGAAATAGCTACCCACTCTAGTGTTCTTGTCTGGAGAATCCCAAGAATAGAGGAGCCTGGCAGGCTACAGTACATGGGGTCATAAAGAGTTGCACATGACTGAACATCAACAAAGTCAGTGATGGTCAAGGGATTTCCATAGGTTGCTGCCACAAATGCGGAGAAGGCAATGGCACCCCACTCCAGTACTCTTGCCTGGAAAGTCCCATGGACAGAAGAGCCTGGTAGGCTGCAGTCCATGGGGTCGCGAAGAGTCGGACACGACTGAGCGACTTCCCTTTTACTTTTTACTTTCATGCATTGGAGAAGGAATTGGCAACTCAAACCAATGTTCTTGCCTGGAGAATCCCAGGGACAGTGGAGCCTGGTGGGCTGCCATCTATGGGGTCGCACAGAGTCGGACACGACTGAAGTGACTTAGCAGCAGCAGCAGCCACAAATGACAAGCTAAATCAAAATAATTTTGATATTATTGCCAATATTTCCAATCAAATATTCATTTGATTATATTAATCTAATATTGATTATATTATATTGTATTAATATATTTATTTGTATAATATTGAATGTATTTAATAAAATTATATTAATCATATTGTGTTGATATTATATTAATATTAATTAATATCAGTATTTTGAAATATTAGTATTTCCAAATCAAAATAATTTTCAGAAAAAATCCAGGAGCAGCTTCTGCATACCCCCCTGCTAGAGAGACTCTTAAGAGATTTGAATTTTGCAAGAATGGTTTAGAGAAAGAAAAGTAAATTAGGGTTAGTCATTCAGTCATATCTGACTCTTTGTGACCCAGTGAACTTTAGCCTTCCAGGCTCCTCTATCCATGGAATTCTCCAGGCAAGAATACTGGAGTAGGCTGTCAGGGGGCTTCAAGGGGCTTCCCTGGTGGCTCAGAGGTTAAAGCATCTGCCTGCAATGCGGGAGACCCGGGTTCTATCCCTGGGTCAGGAAGATCCCATGGAGAAGGAAATGGCAACCCACTCTAGTATTCTCGCCTGGAGAATTCCATGGAGAGGGAGCCTGGTGGGCTACAGTCCAAGAGACAGACACGACTGAGCGATTTCACTTTCTTTTTCACTTTTCCTTCTCCAAGGGATCCTCCTGACCCAGGGGTTGAATCCAGGTCTCCTGCATCGCAGGCAGAGTCTTCACCATCTGAGCCGAGTTTAGAGGAAGAGGTTTAGTCCAAGGTTGTTTATTAAATGTAGTCTTGAGGAGTCCAAGTGCTTAACCTGGGAGCACACTTGTTCGTTGTGAACACGGTCATACCTTGTTTCTTGGTGTCTCCAGGGCTTTGGGAATTTGAGGTGTCCGTGGCTGCCAACCTCTGCAGACACTCAAACTGCTTTTATAATATGGCACGTTTTGCATAAAACTTTTGCATGTAAACTACATACAGCCTCCCACATGCTTTAAGTCATCGCTCAGTCACTTATTGAACCTAATATACCAGACCACCTGCCCTGCCTCTTGAGAAACCTGTATGCAGGTCAGGAAGCAACAGTTAGAACTGGACATGGAACAGCAGACTGGTTCCAGATTGGCAAAGGAATATGTCAGGGCTGTATATTGTCACCCTGCTTATTTAACATCTATGCAGAGTACATCATGAGAAACGCTGGGCTGGAGGAAACACAGGTTGGAATCAAGATTGCTGGGAGAAATATCTATAACCTCAGATATGCAGAGGACACCACCCTTATGGCAAAAAGTGAAGAAGAACTAAAGAGCCTCTTGATGGAAGTGAAAGAGGAAAGTGAAAAAGTTGGCTTAAAGCTCAACATTCAGAAAACTAAGATCATGGCATCTGGTCCCATCACTTCATGGCAAATAGATGGGGAAACAGTGGCTGACTTTTTATTTTTGGGCTCCAAAATCACTGCAGATGGTGATTGCAGCCATGAAATTAAAAGACACTTGCTCCTTGGAAGGAAAGTTATGACCAACCCAGACAGCATATTCAAAAGCACATTACTTTGTCAACAAAGTTCAATCTAGTCAAGGCTATGGTTTTTCCTGTGGTCATGTATGGATGTGAGAGTTGGACTATAAAGAAAGCTGAGCACCAAAGAATTGATGCTTCTGAACTGTGGTGTTGGAGAAGACTCTTGAGAATCCCTTGGACTGCAAGGAGATCCAACCAGTCTATCCTAAAGGAGATCAGTCCTGGGTGTTCATTGGAAGGACTGATGCTGAAGCTGAAATTCCAATACTTGGCTACCTGATGCAAAGAGTTGACTCATTTGAAAAGATTCTGATGCTGGGAAAGATTGGGGGCAGGAGGAGAAGGGGACAACAGAGGATGAGATGGTTGGATGACATCACCGAGTCAGTGGACATGGGTTTGGGTAGACTCTGGGAGTTGGTGATGGACAGGGAGGCCTGGCATGCTGCGATTCATGGGGTCGCAAAGAGTCAGACATGACTGAGCGACTGAACTGAATATGCTACGTAAACAATTGGTGTTATGTGGAAAATTCAAGTTTTACTTCTTGAAACTTTGTCAAATTAAGACTTTTTTTCTTTTTTTAATATAAATGTATTTCTTTTAATTGGAAGTTAATTGCTTTACAATGTTGTATTGGTTTTGCCATACATCAACATGAATCTGCCACAGGTATACACGTGTATACTTGCAGCTGGGTTGAAACTTCAAATGTAGTGCTCGTGGATATGGACCTCTGACTGTAGACGTACTGTTACTATTATGGAACACCAATTGTGTGCTAGAAGTTTGAGTAAGTCCTGTTTCACCCTTTCACCAATCCTACACAGGCTCATGTAGGCCTCATTTCGTATACCTATAGGCCTCATTTTGTTATACTTCGGTGCACTTTGCAGATATTGCATTTTGGTTTTGTTTTGTGTTTACAAATTGAGGGTTTGTGGCAACCCTACGTTGAGCGTGTCTGTCAGTTCTGTTTCTCCAACAGTATTTGCTCACTCCTGTTCTCTGTGTCACACTTTTTGATGTTTCTTTCTATATTTCCAACTTGCGTTAACATGGTGATCTGTGATCAGTAATGTTTGTTTCTACGATGACTCTCTGAAAGCTCAGATAATGATTAGCATTTTGGAAATAGAGTCTTTTTAAATGATGGTACATAAATTGTGTTTAAAGGCATAATGCTATTGTGCACTGAGGAGACTACGGTATAGCGTAAACCTATCTCATATGCACTGAGAAACTGGAAACCTCATGTGACGTGCTTTATTGCAATGTTTGCTTTATTGTGTGTGTTAAGTCGCTTTAGTTGTGTCTGACTCTTTGCAAACCCATGGACTGTAACCTGCCAGGCTCCTCTGTCCATGGGATTCTCTAGGCAAGAACACTGGAGTGGCTAGTGATTTACTCCTCCAGGGGAATCTCCCCAGCGCAGGGATTGAACCCACATCTCACAAGCCAGGGATCAAACCCACATCTCACAACCCGTCGGCAGGCAGGCTCATGACCAAGAGCACCACCTGGGAAGCCCTGCTTTACTGTGGGTATCTGGCACTGAGCCCACAATATCTCTGAGGAACGCCTGTAATCTAGGAGCAATTTTTTTGTTTTTTTCTAATTTTACAGCTGGGAGAATTGAGGCTCACATCACTATATATCAGGAGCTTGTCCACGGTCATCTCACACGAGGGAAATGGGACCCACTGCTGTAGTCACATTTCTGTACATTACAGATCTATCTGGTCCACCAATGCATTCTTGTTTGGTTCAGAAATAAAAATATTTCTGTTTCAACACTTTGAGTTAGAATATGTATTCTTCATTGGGATGCCCTCACGGTCACTTCCTACTGTGGTGCATTTCATCATTTTTGTTTAACTTATCCTGCCTGTCTTTTCAACAAATATTTATGGAGGACCTCTTGTGTGGAGGGACTACTGTAAGGATGGAGGTTAGAGTTTTTAACACAATAGAAAAAAAGAAAAATGTATGTTTTTAAGGAGTTTGCAAAACTTTGCTGCAGTGCACGATCATTCCACAGCACGGATATAGGCTGGCAAATATTTAACAAATAAAGAAAACATTAAATATGTTACCTTTCCAATTTAAAATTAGAGCCTGGTATATCTGAGTTTCTCAAGAGCTCCTCTGAAACTAAAAGCACAGTTGGCAGCCTGAGGTCTAATTCGGGATGCATCAGATAATTTTTGTCCTTAAACAGCTTCTGGACTTGCTTGTACAGCTCTAAAAATCACCACCTCTGAAACACTTCTTTGGGCGAATGCAGTCTCCCTCTCCTAATGCCATGCTAAAATGAACATTTGTGAAAAATGTTCACATTGATATACTGACCATGTTTTCTATGCAGAGTTAACAGATATGGATAGATAGAGTCTAGTGTCAGACTTGATTTTTGGGGTTCCAAAATCACTGCAGATGGTGACTGCAGCCATGAAATTAAAAGACACTTACTCCTTGGAAGGTAAGTTATGACCAACCTAGATAGCATATTGAAAAGCAGAGACATTACTTTGCCAACAAAGGTCTGTCTAGTCAAGGCTATGGTTTTTCCAGTGGTCATGTATGGGTGTGAGAGTTGGACTGTAAAGAAGGCTGAGTGCTGAAGAATTGATGCTTTTGAACTATGGTGTTGGAGAGACTCTTGAGAATCCCTTGGACTGCAAGGAGATCCAACCAGTCCATCCTAAAGGAGATTAGTCCTGGGTGTTCATTGGAAGGACAGATGCTGAAGCTGACACTCCAGTACTTTGGCCACCTAATGCAAAGAGTTGACTCAATGGAAAAGACTCTAATGCTGGGAGGGATTGGGGACAGGAGGAGAAGGGGACGACAGAGGATGAGATGGCTGGATGGTATCACCGACTCAATGGACGTGAGTCTGAGTGAACTCTGGGAGCTGGTGATGGACAGGGAGTCCTGGCTTGCTGCGATTCATGGGGTTGCAAAGAGTCGGACACGACTGAGTGACTGAACTGACCGAACTGAAGGGTTTAATAGGTGCACAGTAACTACGATCAATTTATGACCATGGGGTTTTTATTTGCAAAATGTATGTTGATGGCAGAATGAGATGAGAAAATCACAGGCTGAAGCTGGGGAAGCAGAGAAGCTGAGAGCACCTGCTGGGGTTATCACCTGGCACCAGGACCAGCTGCAGAAGGGAGAGTTGCAGCAGATATGGTTGGTGTTTCTTTCTTCCTTTATAGGAATAAGACTGGTGGTGGCTAAAGTTCGGGATTTAAGCGGTACTGAAATGAACATCACCCATTGACTGTGGAAGGGGTTTTGCAGGTTCCTTTTATCGCGGTCACATGGTTTTTGCTGGGAAAACGACAAGGGTGGATGTTGAGGAGGAAATCTGGTAGATAGACTGGCTGGCTTCCTTTGGTGGCCAAGATTCATTTCTTCTCAGGGCATACCTTGCTCTGAGCCTCTGGAGGCATGGCCTTTATCTACAAGTCTCTGTTGTCCTCTAACGTCCAGCTGGGTTCAGCTATGGGGTCATCAGCTGGTGCCGAGATGAGGGCAGCTCTTCCTTTGGCTGGCCCCCTGCTGAGCTGTAGCTGGAGTGGCTGGTTTTCTCCTCCAAAGGTCACGGCTCTTGTAGTTCGCTTTACCCCGCATTTCCCTCTGATTCTCTGGGCTGACCCCCTCATCGTGGGATGGTGACAATATCATAGCCCAGGGTACCGTAGCACCCCTGATGGTGTCCCTTAACCTCATATATTTTCATAAATATCCCCTCTTTTTTCAAAAACTTTCATTCATTTCCCCATTTGTTTTCAGACTTGTCCCTGAATGGTTTATACACTATTAACAAAATCAGCTATCCCTGACACTTGTTCAGTTGCCCAGTCGTGTCTGATTCTTTGTAATCTCATGGACTGCAGCAGGCCAGCCTCCTTTGTTCTCCACCATCTCTCAGAGTATGGTCAATTTGATGTCCATTGAGTCAGTGACTCATTAAAACCATCTCATCCTCTTACCGCCTTCTCCTCCTGCCCTCAATCTTTCCCAGCATCAGGGTCTATTCCAACAAGTAGGCTCTTTGCATCAGTGGCCAAAGTATTGGAGCTTCAGCATGAGTCCTTCCAATGAATATTCAGGGTTGACACCCTTTAGGATGGACTGGTTTGATTCCTTACACTGGCATACTTCTGACATTAGCTAATACTGATGAAGAAAATGCAGTTTGATATCTATGCGTTATCTTTCCCTAACATTGCTACTTATGCGTTGCCTCATTTCACTCTGAGAACAGCTGATGAAAACACATTTTGTTTAGTTTTACCACTTTCCATCTGAATGAACAGAAGCAAATTAAATAGTCTACCCAACGGGAACCAGATTGCTGGGTACAAGAGGAGAAATCCAAGATTTATTTCAAATCCTCAGTGATTGGTAGAAGATCTCATAGTTGGGGGGAGGTAATAACTCTGAAAATAAGACAGAAAATTAAGGGACCGAGGCCAGCAAGTGGTGACCAGAAGGAACAAGATTCTAAATTTATAAGACAAATGAAGAGTACTCAACACCCTGCCTGGATAGGAAAATCCATAAATGCATTAGGATGAAAAACTAAAGTGTACTCAAGTGCCAAGTGGTTCTGGAGCAAAGCCATCTCAGAGCCGAGACACAATTGTCTGCAAAGTGCACAATTGCCAAAAAGAAATCTGAGTTATTCCAGGATTAAAATCTTGTCTGAGTGGTGTCTTCACACTCTTGCTCTCTTTAAAAATGTCCTCTTAAATTCTCTGCTTATCCCGAAACATAATCTCTCTACCTAATGAGACTAACAGAAAATTTAAAAGGAAATAGCAATATTTCCAGATTCAATTCAGATTTAAATCATGTTTTATTTCTCTTATTTTTAGTGATCTAACGTAAAACAGATTTTACCCAATTTTCCATCATAAAAGGAAGTATTCCAATGAACTATCTGTGCCTTTGAATAAGACATGATACAATCAGAATTGCCGAACAAATGAAACTTTCTGTTTCACAAGAATTAAGAAACAGTTCTGCCTCCTTGTCTTGAAAATTATTTTGTTATTTACAAATGATTGTACCTCCTTTTCAGTATGATAAATATAATATTATTTGTGGAAAAAAAAAAGATAAGCAGTTTGAATTCTCATTGTTATAAGCAAGGCAATAGATATAAATTCTCTAAAACATAGAAATAAGCTCTAAAAATACATGTCAAATGTTATTGGAGATTTTTGTTTTGTTGTGTGCAAATTTAAATGATCATTGAAACCCAGAATTTCCTCTATGCAAACTTCTTTACATTAGTTAAGAAATATAATAACAAACCATAACTTTATAGTTTTATATTAAATTTGTATGTTACCTCATATAAGGTGAGAAATACTTTCATGTATATTCTTTTTCTCTTTTGTGAAAGTGAAAAAGTGAAAGTCTGTCAGTTGTGTCCAACTCTTTGTGACCCAGGCCAGAATACTGGAGTGGGGAGCCTTTCCCTTCTCCAGGGAATCTTCCCAACCCAGGTCTCTCGCATTGCAGGTGGATTCTTTAGCAGCTGAGCCACAAGGGAAGCCCAAGAATACAGGAGTGGGTAGCCTATCCCTTCTCCAGTGATTCCCAACCCAGGAATCAAACTGGAGTCTGCCACAGTGCAGGAGGATTCTTTACCGAGCTATCACAGAAGCCCTCTCTTCTGTAAAGGCTGACAGGTAAGCAAGCATATGAAGCTTTGTTTCTCTCTAGGTTCTTGTACAGTTTTTCCCCTCTGCCCCCTGCTCTCCAGGTTTGTTTTTTCTCTTCTTGTTTTCTCTACATGTGATGGTGATTTAGTCGCTCAGTCAGATCTAACTCTTGTGACCCCACAGACTATAGCCTGCCAGGCTCCTCTGTCCATGGGATTCTCTAAGCAAGAATGCTGGAGTAGGTTGCCATTTCTTTCTCCAGGGGATCTCCCCGACCCACAAGGTAATTCTAGCTAAACGGGCATCCTCTTCTGTTTCAATTCCAAATTCTCTGCTTAGCGAAATGGACAGACTCAGTTTGGGGTGAGAAGTTGCACATGGTCTTCTCAATTACGGTCAAGTCACAGTAGGAAGAACCACCAATGAAGGGCCACCTCTTATGCAAAAAGGATGGGACAGAAAAAGGGATTCTGGGGGGACGTGGGAAGACACGCAGGTCTTTATACCAGCCTAGTCACTAACGGTTTCTGAATTCAACCATCAACTGTTATTTTAAGTGTTCTGCTTTAAGTATGTTTTATTGCCAGTCATTTAAAATTGCTTTTGAAAATAAGTGGACCATAAACCTTTTAAAAGCAAAGGTTAAATGGGATCACCTTAGATTTGGAGCTGAGATATTTGAGGAACTATATCTTAAGTGGGGGCTAGTTGGGAAGGTGAATGTATTTCTACGGCTGATTAATATCAATTATAGTGATTTATTGTAGTTTATATAAATGCTCTATTACCTCACATTTAAGGTGGTTTTCTTGTCTCGCTGCACTGCTTAACACTGAAGTAACACATTTTACATAACACTTTCTCTGCAGCTTTTTTTTTGGTCTTGATCAAAAGTATATATGCTGGATCAAAACTATCAATGCCTTTAGTGAAAAATTCCAAAAATATTTCCATTAAGTTTTCAGCTATCATGCACGAGTGTCTGTTTCCTACACCGAATGGCATATGGGTATTATGGCTTTTTCCCAAAGGCTGTGAAATACTAAATTAAAATTTCAGACTTTAATTTGCACATCTATTTTTAACAGGTCATAACTGGATCATGGTTTACTAATTTTATTCCTGAATCTGCAAATTTTATAACTTGACATGTGTGTTTTGGGTAAGTCACGAGGGGTTGGGTCATGCAGTGATAATGTACTAACCTCAAAATAGTAGCGTCTTCACTTGTCAATGTTAATTTTTCTCAATTATAGAAAACCATTTTGGATCCAACTGATGTCTTGGGCACTTTCATTCAAGCAGGCTATGGAGCAGGCTGCTTCCAGCTTGCAGGTCTAAGATTTGGAAGCCATGAGTCCCAGGGTTGCAGTCAGGGGAAGAGATCCTCCCTATGAGCCTTACTGCCTTGGTCTGGAAGGAACGGGCTTCTGGCACTCTTACAGTCCATGGCAGGATTCATTGAGCAGCTCCACCCCTGGGTGTCTCTGAATACCAGAACCCCTGACAGACACAGTCTGTTCTCCATCCTCTCCTAAAGGGCAACTGCGGATGCCCAGCCTTATGGAAACATAAGTCACTGACCCGCCTTTGCTGCAGATTTAAATACGCTGTGCTGCCTTTTTAATTTATATTCTCTTCTGAATTTGCCAAGAGAGCTTTCTGTCACAAGGACTGAAACTGCTTAGGGCAGGTCAGTAAATGTCATTATATTATTTGTAAGGAAAATACATATCAAAAAAATACTAATAAGCAGGTCAAAGTTTCAGGGAGGGTTTCTTTAAAGTACTGCCTGGGTTAAGTCCTGAAGGAGGTGGAGGATCTAACCAGGAAGGGCTGATGGAGGGATCAGGTGGGAAAGGAGAAAAGTGCCTAAAAAACAGGAGGGCAAGATCAACCTTTTTACAAGAGGGTATATGACTCGGAAATGAGCAGCTCAAGGGCTTCGTGGTTCTGGTTGGTTCTGGAAGGTGCTTTGCTTTCATTACAGCTGAAATATTCTCTGGAGATCATTTGGATTCTGTCTTCACAGAAAAAAAGAGCACCCACACAAGTGAATTAAAATCTCAGCTAAATTCAGCTTTGTTCAAATGTGCCTCCACACCGAGTCTCCTCTGCTCCTCAACCTCCACTCCACCCACACCCCCAGGAGGAAAGAAAGACAGTATGAACTTATTCGTGCTTAAAAGGAAAACGAGCTCTGCATACGTGAGCTTCCTTGATATCTGTACTGACTACTAAGAATAATGATTGCATTGAAACATGAATGCGGATTTAAACTCCTCAATAGCCATTGCTCTGCAACACAAAGGATTTGATGCAAACATTATTTTTGTATCCTACAGATTAGCTTTGCTAAGATACTTCCCTGAGCTTTTCTTCCGTTCCTTTTTTTCCCCTAGTTCCTTACAACAAACATGAAATTTAACATGTCATCTCCCTGCAAGATTTATGATGCAGTTCAAAGTCACATGCCATTTTTTAAAGGAAAATAGCAATTTCAGATGAAATAGCTCCATGCATTTAGCCTGAGCTATTTCATTGCAGATTTTTGACCTAGAACATTTTTGATTAATTTGAATTTAGATTGAACACTTTGTTTCTGAAATTGCTTCCTTGTACTTTTTAAAGTCATCTTTCTCTTGATTTCCGTCACCTCTGTGGATTCATTAGCTACCGATTCTTCCCTGATTTGGTTTATTTTCTTTATTAAAGTAGGTTCTTATCACTTATCTACTTTATACATAGTATCAATAGTGTATATGAAGCAATATCTTCCAGTTCTCCCCACACCCATTTCCCCTTTGGTATTCATTTGCTATTGATTATATAGAGTAACCAAGGATCAAAAGTCTCTCCCCTGCTTCCAAATGCAGCTCATCACTGACTCAGTTTTGCTAAAGGAATGATTAAGTAGGAAAAAAGGAATAAGAGCTCAACAAGGTAGTGACTCACACCAGTTAGTACCAACTTTTACCCAGCAGTGAGCTGATTAAAAGTCAGACTTGTTATCTCCTAGTAGGAGGTGTAGGCAGAAAGATGGCAATTGCCCTAATGAAATAGAATGTATTAAGTAGCTGAGTCGTACAGAATCTGTTCTCCTGAAATGTGCTCTCTGCATTCACAATATTAAAGGGAGAATGCCCAGTGATATTCTAACTGAAGAAAATCAACGTTAAATCTCAAATGCCTGAAAAGACTAAGGAGGAAAACTCTGGGGATATTCTGTTTTCAGAAAAAGGAGACATTTTTCCAATGAAGTGAGTCGTGGGTGACTATGGCCGATTCTGTTATAAATTAATATTAGGCCACTCATTGTCATGAACATAGCGATACGAGGTAGAGTGTTTAATATATGGAAGGACAGTAAACAATTGGGCAACGTGGTTCTAGAAAGATAGGTCACAGACTTGCAGTTCACATAGATTCCGTCAAGGAAGCTTGTTAAGAGCTAGGATCCTAGTCGGAAGAGTAAGAAAATGGAAGTTTGTAAACTTGCCAAATTCCTAAGTGTTTTTAGCTCTTTGGTGGCAAAGGGGAAGAGAGTTTTGTTCACAAACATATGGCCAAAGGTGATAAGATCTAATTATATGTTTGCAGCTGTTCCGAATCTGTAAATATCTGAAGTTGGTCAACATTATCGACGCATGACAAAAGCAGTGTAAATAAAGGAAATCAGCTAAAAACTGAAACAACAACAACAATTCCTTTTGAAGGGAGGAAATTGGGGGCTGAGCTTTCTAAGTGTGACTTAAACAGGATAAAGATGGGAACAACATTGCTCTACGTGCATAAAAAGTTTCTGCCTTTCTGTCAGTTCTGGGACCAATTTTTGTGTACTGGCAAATCTCTGACAAAAATCTCACCAGTTTGGACACAGTTTTAGAAAATATATTTTATTTGTGCTACTAAAGGACTCCTTTGGCCATTTGGGTAGTTTATAGGAATCCGTTAGTTATGGTATCATTCAAGGCGTTACTCTCAGAATGTAAGCCACATCAATCTACTTGTGGGAGACAGGGTGGCTCCCCATCTTTGTGGCTCTGCAAAGATGTGTGCACCCCAAAAGAGAGACTTTGCATATGTGATTAACACTAGAAAACTTTAGACAAAGAAATTATCTGGTTTATCCACATGAGCCCGGTTTCATCCCAAGAGTCTTCATGGTGGAGAGCCTCGTCACAGAGACGTGATGATGGAAGAAGGTCAGAGAGGGGTCACGGGAGGGACTAGACTTGATTGGACTTGACCTGTCCACGCTGACGGCTTTGACAGTGGAGGGAGGGTCCGTATGCCAAGGACTGCAGTCGTTTCTAGAATCTGGGGGTAGTCCTCGCTTGACAGCCATCAAGAAATCGGGACCCAAGTTATCCTTCCCCTACCCCCGCCCCCGGCCCGAGGGATACTCTGTGATGGATTATATGGAGTGTTGACTAAAAAAAGGATGTGCAACTTGAAAGTTGGGAGTTAGGATTTATCCTATGGGAATGTTAGGACTGAGCCCAGGAGACGGCGTCTCAGGCTACCCTGGGAAAGCGGACTCTGAGGAGGCGGGGAGGGGCCAGGCTATATACAAGCCTGCAGCAAGGGGCAGGAAACCTGAATAATGAGATTCCTGTTGACAAGAGAAAACTAACCCTCTCATATGAAGAGATTTAGTGGTCTTCTACGTAAGGGAAGATGCAAGCGTCCAGGCTTCTTTACCTTAAGAGGTGGCAGATGTGGCTGATGGCTGCCTCTCACCTCCCCCCAGCTCCTCAGCACTTACTGGGGAGGAAGTAGCTGATGACTTCCAAATAGCTGGCTGGGTTTCACCCGGGCTCAGAAATTTGTATTTGGAAAAGGCTTGTTCACTGGGAGAGCATACAGCAGAGCCCGTTTCATTTTACAGGGGAGAGGATCTTAAAAAGAGGGGATGTATGTACATGAATCCCATGGAAAGAGGAGCCTGGCAGGCTGCAGTCCATGGGGTTGCAAGAGTCAGACACGACTTAGTGACTACACCACCACCACATGTACGTGTATGGCTGATTCTTTTTGTTGTGCAGCAGAAACTGACACAGCATTGTAGATCAATAATACTCCAAAAAATTTAAAAAAGAAAACGGAATGTCCATCCTAAAAGCACAAGAAACAGATGGAGTCTACGATCTGCCATTAGCAAACAGGAGAGAGCTGGCACAAGCAAGCTGGGTAAATAGACGGTATATATGCACATGTATGCATGTATGATGTACATGTCTGTGCACATGTGTGCATATGTGTGCACGTTTCAGGGAGGAAGAAGAAAAAATGAATGTCATTAACATACATTATTTTTTTTGGCTGTGCCACGTGGCATCTTTCCTGACTGGGAGTTAAGCCTATGCCCCCTGCGTTGGGAGCATAGAGTCTTAACCACTTGACCACTAGGAGAGTCCTCCATAGCATATTTTTAAACCTTAATTATATATATATAAATATAAGATATATCATGTCCATAAGATTTTATCAACTGAACACATTAAAGGCCCGAAGAAATGTCAATACCTTCTATTAAACATGTAATCCATATTCTCTAAATGTAAAACACCTAGAAATTAATAAACTGGTTACAACTTTGCCCCCGATTTTTAGAAGTGAGAAAGTGCTTGTAAATATCTCTCAGATCACTGAGAGAATTAAAGCTCCAATTGCAGTCTGTTTAGTGATTAGTAGCAGGTAGACTACCATGGGCTTCAGCCAAGGTTCAGACTCACAGTATCACAAAGTGAACAAATCAGTAGGCGTTTGTCTGTAAACATGTAAACAGCAGGATGAAAATAATGTGAGCAGTGTAGAAATAAATCCATAAATATAAAACCAGAAATTCATGGTTTAGGTAATATAAAAAGTGGACTTGGTAAGGAAATTCTTTTTGCCCTCACTTTTAGTACAAAAAATTTATAAAATTTTAGGAACAAGGATGATGGTGAAATGCATAAAAAGCATGAGGAACAATGAGTAACTTCATTCGAAAATGTGGTTGCACAGGATTAATGCCCAGAAAAATGTGTTATATAAATTACACAGCTGTCTCATTAAAAGTACAAAATGATATTAAACACAGAAAATAAAACAACAGGGAAAAAAATCAACAGAAGGAAGAGCAGCAGACACCAGCTCTATTTTCCTCTGAAGGAATTAGCCTCAGTTTAACTGATAATGAAGTTGTATTTAGACCAGGGACTGTATGGCTTCTATATTATTTAAAAATTCTGTGCTTTGGAAATTAGACAGTATTCAAGTCCTGACCTCTCAAAGACAGAGGTCTTCACGGATATGTTGACATTTGAAAGATGGCTAAAATCCCTTTCAACTAATTTTTATCTCTGTTCACTAGTTTTTTTCCGCTCCCGATACCATCGCCACCCATGCCCAGATAAAACAGGAGGTGACACGCCAGCACTCAGATATGTGAAGGAAACCAACTCAGGAAAGAAAGCAAGATTTTTACCCTTGACTCTGAAAAGTCATATCTTGGCCTTTAGTATTGAGTCAACATTCATTCACTGAATAATTACTGAAGTGTCTATAATGAACAGACCCTATTTTCAGCACTAGAGATGGGTAACCTCCAAAGAGAACTGGAAGAGTCTTTACATTGCATATAATTCTTCCCAATAAAGACTTGATTCTCTGTTGTTTTTGTTTTTTATTTTTATTTTTTGATGTTTATTTATTTGACCATGCCGGGTCTTAATTGCAGCACACAGGATCTTTCATTGCTGCATGTGGGATCTAGTTCCCTGACAAGGGGTTGAACCTGGGCTCCCTGCTTTGGCCATGCAGAGTCTTAGCCACTGGACCACCGGGCAAGTCCCAATCCTCTATTCTCAAACTAAGCTTCTGCAGAACCCTTATGTGCTGTGATTTAGGGCATGGGGTTGTAGGCTCGAAAGCTGATAAGCTGATGATGGTCAAGGTCACACTAATGACAGTAGGAAGTATGTAATAACAACAAGAACCGCGATCTCCTGTTAGTGCCTGCAGTTGAGTCACTGGGAGAGTTGACCATGGCAGAAGGAGCTGTTTGCAAAGATGCGAATTGAGCTTAGAGGAAGGAGCTAGGGATGCTGAAGTCCTCAGAGGGTGTCAGGAGTCTGTTGTTCAGCCCCTGGGCCATGTCCGATGGTTTGGGATCCCATGCACCATAGCACGCCAGACTCCTCTGCCCTGAACTGTCTCTAAAATATTTGTTCAAACTCCTGTGCATTGAATTGGTGATGCCATCCAACCATCTCATCCTCTGCTGCTCCCTTCTCCTTTTGCCTTCGGTCTTTCCCAGCGTCAGGGTCCTTCCCAGTCCCTCAACAATAAAGGGTCAGAGGAGGGAGTGAGAACCAGAAGGAGAGTCCAGAGGAGCAAGGTGAGGCTCCTGAACGAAGCTGTGGATACAGCCCCCTGTAGGAACAGGCCAGGCAGAGAGCGACAGACGCCACGCCCGCCTGCTCTTACCTCCAGAAACATCAGACCCCCCAGAAGCCAGACGGCAGTGGGCAGCCCACCTGGGTCCACCTCCCAGGGTGTACAGCAAGTTGGACAAAGAGGCAGAGAATAGATCGACTGCAACAGTCTATCCAAAACAGAATTATTAGAATTTTTTCCCCCAAATGTGGAACCAGCCACTACTAGTATCTTAAAATACTATGGAATCTTTCTACTTCAACAAAAGCTAAATTAGCCTAAAATAAGTTATATAACATAGTTAATATTGAATTATTTCTTTAAAGACTGTTATGCCCTCCATTGCTTGGCCAAGGGATATAAAGAACTGGCCTATATGTTTCTAAGTATTGGTCCTTAGACATAAGCTGTAGAGTATGTCTTTGATGAGCTTCCCTGGTGGCTGTGTTAAAGAATCCACCTGCCAGTGCAGGAGACACAGGTTTGATCCCTGGTCCAGGAAGATCCCCTGGAGAAGGAAACGGAGAGCTACTCTAGTATTTTTATCTGGGAAATCACGTGAACAGAGGAACCTGGTCAGCTATAGTCCAGGGAGTGGCAGAAAGAGAAGGACCTGACTTAGCGACTAAACAACAAGTGATGTCTTTGATACTAAGCTCATTTCTGACATTTGCAATGTCTGGGGCAAAAGTGAAATGTGAGACCTGCATTTGCTATGTCAAATGTTAAAGTTACATATTAAAGTTTAGTTCAGTCGCTCGCTCGTGTCCAACTCTTTGTGACCCCATGAACTGCAGCATGCCAGGCCTCCCTGTCCATCACCAACTCCCAGAGTTCACCCAAACTCATGTCCATCGAGTCAGTGATGCCATCCAGCTATCTCATCCTCTGTCATCCCCATCTCCTCCTGCTCCCAATCCATCCCAGCATCAGAGTCTTTTCCAATGAGTCAACTCTTCACATGAGGTGGCCAAAGTACTGGAGTTTCAGCTTTAGCATCATTCCTTCCAAAGAACACCCAGGGCTGATCTCCCTGAGAATGGACTGGTTGGATCTCCTTGCAGTCCAAGGGACTCTCAAGAGTCTTCTCCAACACCACAGTTCAAAAGCATCAATTCTTTGGCGCTCAGCTTTCTTCACAGTCCAACTCTCACATCCATACGTGACCACAGGAAAAACCATAGCCTTGACTAGATGGACCTTTGTTGGCAAAGTAATGTCTCTGCTTTTCAATATGCTATCCAGGTTGCTCATAACTTTTCTTCCAAGGAGTAAGCATCTTTTAATTTCATGGTTGCAATCACCACCTGCAGTGATTTTGGAGCCCCCAAAAATAAAGTCTGACACTGTTTCCACTGTTTCCCCATCTATTTCCCATGAAGTGATGGGACCGGATGCCATGATCTTTGTTTTATGAATGTTGAGGTTTAAGCCAACTATTTAACTCTCCTCTTGCACTTTTATCAAGAGGCTCTTTAGTTCTTCACTTCCTGCCATAAGGGTGGTATCATCTGCATATCTGAGGTTATTGATATTTCTCCCGGCAACCTTGATTCTAGCCTGTGCTTCATCCAGCCCAGCGTTTCTCATTATGTACTCTGCATATAAGTTAAATAAGCAGGGTGACAGTGTACCACCTTGACATACTCCTTTTCCTATTTGGAACCAGTGTGTTTTTCCATGTCCAGTTCTAACTGTTGCTTCCTGACCTGCATATAGGTTTCTTAAGAGGCAAGTCAGGTGGTCTGGTATACCCTTCTCTTTCAGAATTTTCCACAGTTTATTGTGTTCCACACAGTCAAAGGCTTTGGCATAGTCAATAAAGCAGAAATAGATGCTTTTTTGGAACTGTCTTCCTTTTCCCATGATCCAGCAGATGTTGGCAATTTGATCTCCGGTTCCTCTGCCTTTTCTAAAACCAGCTTGGACATCAGGAAGTTCACAGTTCACGTATTGCTGAAGCCTGGCTTGGAGAATTTTGAGTATTACTTTACTAGCGTGTGAGATGAGTGCAATTGTGCGGTAGTTTGAGCATTCTTTGGCATTGCCTTTCTTTGGGATTGGAATGAAAACTGACCTTTTCCAGTCCTGTGGCCACTGCTGAGTTTTCCAAATTTGCTGGCATATTGAGTGTAGCACTTTCACAGCATCATCTTCCAGGGTTTGAAATAGCTCCACTGGAATTCCATCACCTCCACTAGCTTTGTTCGTAGTGATGCTTCCTAAGGCCCACTTGACTTCACATTCTAGGATGTCTGGCTCTAGGTGAGTGATCACACCATCGTGATTATCTTGGTCTTGAAGATCTTTTTTTGTATAGTTCTTCTGTGTATTCTTGCCACTTCTTCTTAATATCTTCTGCTTCTGTTAGGTCCAGACCATTTCTGTCCTTTATTGGGCCCATCTTTGCATGAAATGTTCCCTTGGTATCTCTAATTTTCTTGACGAGATCTCTAGTCTTTCCCATTCTGTTGTTTTCCTCTATTTCTTTGCATTGTTCGTTGAGGAAGGCTTTCTTACATATCAAGGTAACAAACTATTAAATATAATATGTCCTATTCTTGCCAAATATGTCTTCATAATTTTAAAATTGAAAGATATGTTTAAAGGTTTAGTTTTTATATGATTGAAAGTTGGCAAAATACCAAAAATGAGTATATTCACTTATTACTGTGCATGCCTGGGGCTCCCATATGCCAGTAACTTTCAAATGAGTAATGAAATAAAGATATACACAATTCATAACTGATCCTACATTTTAATAACATTCACTTTTATTGTCTTCTTCCTAGTAGAATCAGTTAGTACATAATCATTATTTTCACCTAATTGGTATACTGTTGACTGATATGCTTTAAAGTTTTAAAAGTAAATATAGATGGAGTGAAGGTATATAAAATTATAGATATACATATAACTAACAATCATTTTAGTAATGATAACTTTATATAACAATACAAACATATTTTAAATAGTTAATTTTCTTACAATTTCCAAGTAATTTTTTTTCTTAAACATCCAAAAGTATCTATTAAAATTAAAAAGACTATGGCAAATATCACTATTTAAATCAGAATAGTTCAAACAAAGATGAAATTCAATTTTATATTTCAAAAATTTAATCATGTTAAAATTTGTTTTATAATGCTAATTAGGAAGTTAGCATTCAGTGTCTGTTTGATAAAGTAAAGAATCCAATTGCATAACTGCATACGAGATGCAGATGTTTACAGGTTCACGGGTGTTATTAACTCTTAGAATTATTCAGCTGTTATGACATTATGACTTGTTTCCAGGATCGTGAATCGGAAAACATGAAAAAGAAAATGAAGTCTAATCACTTGTGAGGAATAGATGCTTTATGTATTTCAATTTTTAAAAATTACAGGTTACAAATACAAACACTTTGGTTTTAGTAAGCCTCCAACACTTTTAAAAAAATTGGTAATTTCCTGAACTTGAAATAAAACTATAGTCTTTCATCTTTTCTATTAACTACGGAAAAGAACACAGACTAATTACTTCTTTAAAAAAAATACAAGATATTCCATTAAACAACAATTTTATGTATAAAATAATCAGATCCTTAGTTATGGGGAGGAATTTGCTTAATTTGGATTTCCACATATGAGTAGTTAAAAATATATGTATATTTGGTTTAGAAGGTCATTTAGGGATTTGGGGTTAACCCCAATTTCCCATTAAAACTGTCCCCTTTCTCTGCTTTTACTCCTTTTTTTATGAGAAAAATTAAGCTAAAGGAAAACAGAGCCGAACTGATGTAAATTGCAATCTATAAATCTCAGCCTTTTTGGTAGTGGTGGCACCAAGCATAAATCACACTCACGAATGGAGACAGCTGGAACAAAAGTTCAGACCAGTTTCATTGCACAGAGTTCATGACCAAGAGCTGCTCACAGCCCTGGGTTATGTAATGGATGTGGGACAGAGAAGAGAGAGGAGAGAAAGAAGTCTTCCTGCGGGCTTCCTCACTGAAAATCAGCTGTCCTAACTCCCAGGGATTTAACAGGTAGAGAACACTGCTGCCAGTAACACAGACGCCTGATGCTGAAAACAGACGGTAGGGTTCCAAGGTGCAGCACGTGGGGCTTGACAATAACCAGCCAGGCTCCTTACCAGCAGCTGGGCGTATGTGTGGTTCCAGGGGACACTTACATTTAGAGTGACTCAAGTGTGAGTGTAAGAATCACCATTCTACTGACTGTGGTAGGTTTTCCGTTTGTGTGTAGAGTTTATATGGTTTCTTTTCCATGTTAATCTTTCACAAGTGGTATTTGCTGTAAGTTTTGAAAACTGGTAATCTACTGGCCAAATTTGTCCAGTATTCCTATTTTGTTTGGTTGGTATTCAGCTTTAAAAAAAAATGAATTTAGATTCCTTTAGATAGCGCTGCAGTTCTTATTTTATGATAGCATTCTTATTGGTTATTTTTAGTATTTTTTTTGAATTGATGAGTTTCTTCCTCTATTCTGTTTTTATGAAATGTATTATCTATGATTTTCTTTCATGTTTTGAATATTTTTATCCCCTTTTAAAGGTCAATTGATTTATTGTTTAAAAAATTTATTGAAATATAGTTGATTTAAAATGTGTCAGTTTTGGATACACGGCAAAGCAATTTGGCGACTTTATATATACACACACACACACACACACACACACACACAATGTTTTCAGATTTGTTTCCCTTCTATTTCATTCTACAATATTGGATAAACTTCCCTGTGCTATACAGTTGGTCCTTGCTGGTCCTCCAGGATAATGGATATATGTTAATCCCAAACTCCTAATTTATCCCTCCCTCTTTTTTGCTGACCACAAGCTCTTCTGTGTCTGTGAGTCTATTTCTGTTTTGTGCATCAGTTCACTTGCGCCATATTTTATTTTATTTTTTCATAGTTTAGACTCCATACATAAGTGGTATCATACGCTATTTGTCTTTCTCTGGCTTACCTCACTCAGCATGATAATCTCCACATCACCCGTGTTGCTGCAAGTGGTATTTCATGCCTTTCTGTGGCAGAGTAATTATCCACTCTGTATATATGGACCACACCTTCAGGGCTGCCCTGGTGGCTCAGATGGTAAAGCGCCTGTCTGCAATGCAGGAGACCTGGGTTTGATCCCTGGATTGGGAAGATCCCCTGGAGAAGGAAATGGCAGCCCACTCCAGCACTCTTGCCTGGAAAATCCCATGGACAGAGGAGCCTGGTAGGCTACAGTCCACGGGGTGGCAAGGAGTCAGACACGACTGGGCGCCTCCACTTACAGTCTCACCGTATTTCACCCACTCCTCTGCCAATGGGCAGCTGCTTCCGTGTCTTGGTTTATTGCATATTTATTCGTAGGTATTCTTCGTTTCCTTAGTTTTTCTTCCTGGTTTTTCTTTGCTAGTGTATAGGAATGTAAATAGTGCTTCAACGAACACTGGGATGTACGTATCTTTTCCAATTATAGTTTTCGCAGGAGCTGGATTGCTCCTTCATAGGGTAACTGTTCCTGTTAAAAAAAAAAATACTTTTTACCTGTTGTACACTGTGGGTGAAATTATCTGGGCCATCCTTCAATTCTCTGACTTTTCTCCTTGAAACTATCTGTTTCAGAGTATAGCATCCAATGAATCTTTCGTTTAATGACTACAGTTTTTATTTTCATCATTTTAAATTGGTTATTTTTATAGAGCCCTCTTCTTGTTCCACTTATGCCCTATTTTTCTAATGTTCATGGTTATTATTTTACTTCATCTCTACAACAGTCCTGTATTGTTTGTGTTGGACTCATTGGATCCTGGGTTATTACCAAAGGTTGAGCTTCATCACTGCTGTGATAATAGAATTATTACAGGCTGTATGGATAAACCAGGAGAGAACTGAGCCTAGAAGACTGACTCTGAGGTATTTCCAGTTTTGCTCCTAAATATACTGCACTGTATATATTCTAAGTCTTATGTAGAACATGTTTAGGTTGTGCTTATACTACAGGCTTTGAAGGTCCCAACAGCTTTTGCCTTGAAGCTCACTTCCTGCTCCTTGTATTGGGTTGAACCAACATTTTTGGCCAACCCAATACATGTTAACTCATCAAATATTTGCAGATCATGTCTCTTCTACTTCATCTTTTCTTGAAGTCCTTGCTAGTTTTTTACATTTTTCTCTGTGTGTTAATTTCTGGTCCAACTGGTCTCTTTTAGAACCATTTTAGTATATATATTGTTGATTCCAGAAACTTTATACATGGATCCCCAGCCAAAAAAAAAAAATTTGTCTTGGCAAATATGAGGCGTTATCATAAATACTATATTTGTAAAATGTGACAGAACAAACACCATGGTAATAAAATATTCCAGGTGTGGTTTATTTGATAACAGTGTTGGATGTCGATTAGAAGGAGATTTAGCACTAGTGGCAAAGAATCCTCCACCAACGCAGGAAACTTAAAGAGATGCGGGTCCCATCCCCGGGTTGGGAAGAATCCTTGGAGAAGGAAATGGCAACCTACTCCAGTATTCTTGCCTGGAGAATCCCATGGACAGAGGAGCCTGGTAGGCAACAGTCCATGGGGTCCCAAAGAGCTGGACCCCAAGAGAGAGTGGCTGAGCACACACAGATAAATACTGTATTTGTAAGATGCAATGGGACATACATCATATTAGCAAAGTATTCCAGGTGTGGTTTAATCGATGAAAGTATTGGATGTTAATTAGAAGGAGCCTCAGCACAGGCTAAACTTGGTACCTGTGGCCTTGGGCTTCGTGATAGGTAAGCAGACCTGATGACACGGAGAATCAGAAATTTCAGCACCCTCCGCATTTCATTCTATGGATGAACAGACCTGAAGTCCAAACCAGTGACAAGGCCAGAATCAAAACGAATGCCTACTGAACTCTAACCATTGTTTAATTCAAAAGAGCAAACTATGTTATACTATATAGCGAAAATGAAAGTGAAGTTGCTCAGTCGTGTCTGACTTTTTGCGACCCCATGGACTGAAGCCTACCATCAGGCTCCTCCCTCCATGGGATTCTCCAGGCAAGAGTACTGGAGTGGGTTGCCATTTCCTTCTCCAGGGGATCTTCCCGACCCAGGGATCGAATCCAGGTCTCCAGCATTCCAGGCAGACGCTTTAACCTCTGAGCTACCAATATATAGTTGGAATACTGTATGTTCCAACATAATGTCTGTTTCTCATATATTTCCAAGCACACTGTGGCAAAACATGCTATTTGATGCTGGACTTTCTAAAGTTTCGTATCTTTTCCATGTCACCCACAATGTGATTTAGATTTTCTTCTGTTAACAAATAATGCTTGAAATCGGTACCTTCATTCCATGTCTAATATTCACCCTGGAGTTATTAAATATCAGAAATGACGGATGGAGTAGAAATTGGAGATGGCTCAACACAACTGATGAGTTTGTGTTGGTGTTAAGTGTTCATCACACATAAAGCTTAAATGGTAAAGGTCTTGAAGCAGGATGTCAAAAATAGAGTCGACATAAAAAGTGTTTCATCGCTATGTCGTGTCTGTGACATATAAAGTATGTCAAGATAACATTAAAAATTAAAATACTAATAAATCATCAAATACATTTTAAACATAATGGAACTGATTCATTATGGAAATCCAAAGTAATATCACCATGTGATTCCACCGCACGTACCTTCCAGAATGTCTAAAATGAAAAAAAATGAGAGGTTTAGATAAAATTCCCCTGTGGAAGAACGGAAATACGACTAGAAAGGGAAAAAGACCTATCGTACTTCTGGGCAATGAAGCACTGCTGTATGTGTTTCTTGAGTAGATAACAATGCTGATCAAAGACCTTCGGAGTTGAGATTCTGTAGATGAACTTGAAACGGTGGCATTTACAATGCACTAAAACTAGTCTGTCCCACTGCTAATGCTTCAGATGAAAATTTACACGTATCAACATGTCTACCTAAAATATGATTGAGGATTCGTAGTTCTTTACATGCGTGTGCTCAGTCATGTCTGACTCTTTGCAACCCCACGGACTGTAGCCCACCGGCTCACCATAGCTCCTCTGTCCATGGGATTTTCCAGGCAGGCATACTGGAGGGAGTTGCCGTTTCCTACTCCACATAGTTCTTTAAAAATTACTTAAATTGATAGTTGAGTAAATAGTTTCAGTGGCGCTTAGAGTCCGGGCGATGTCGCCTGTGAAACCTCGGCTTGCTGAGATGCTGGCCTCCTCCTTAATCATGCCCGCATCAACAACCCCAGACTACGAGCTGTCTGTCTGCACCATGCGGGCAGCTGCTCTCGAATTCCGGAAGAGGCCTCCTTGGTTTTTTTATTGGCAATAACTCAAAGCTTATTAAAACCCAGATGGAGAGGAACCTGTAGCGTGCTTAAGCCCATATGCCCAACTGGGCACTGCACTATTTAATTGCTTGCATTTAAACCATAATTCCTTTCTCTTGTTCTACTCTGATTTTCTCCAAAGCATTTATATAATCTTTCAGTGGATGCCTCCCCATATTATATTAAAAAACTGGTTCTGGTATTCGTGTGTACAGCACTTGGGTTAAATTCTATATATGATATTTTTACTATTTTTCTATTGGTGTCAAATGAACACTGAACCACGAAGAGGCAATTGGGTGAGTCATTTGTGACTCTTTGTATGTAGCTCTATTAAATTAAAAATGTCTGGTCTGTAATCCAATAATATTTCCCTAAACAAATTAAGGCTATGATGTACACATGGCATGCCATCTCGGTAGTTTGGATGAATTATTGTTGCTGTTTTTCAGTCGCTAAGTTATATCCTACTCGTTGCGACCCCATGGACTGCAGCACGCCAGGATTCCGTCCTTCACCATCTCCCAGAGTTTGTTCAAAGTCGTGTCCACTGAGTCAGAGATGCCATCCAATCACCTCTTCCTCTGTCACCACTTCTGCCCTCAGCCTTCAGCATCACAGTCTTTTCCAATGAGTTGTTCCTTCATATCAGGTGGCCAAAGTATTGGAGCTTCAGCATCAGTCTTTCCAATGAATATTCAGGGTTGGCTTCCTTTAGGACTGACTGGTTTGATCTCCTTGCTGTCCAAGGGATAAAGTTCAGATAATCTGTGGGGACAGAAGCTCACGGAGATTCTGTTATGGCAAATACTGTGCCCATTAACTGGTACCAACAGCATAGCTCGCATTAGGTTCGTCAGTCAGTAGTGATGGTTGTAGTTTTAAAAGCAGGAAATGGAAGTAATTATAAATGAAAGCAACTCATCCTGTCCCAATGACCAGAAATTGAGCCCTCATAAATCAGTGCACAGCCAGTCGTTGGCCTTCCTGCCCTCATCTGTGGCCCACTGGGTCAGTCCCCGGTTTCTTAAAAACAACTTCCTCTTTAAAATTTCCCCCATAAGTGGACTTTCCTTTCTATCAATACCTATTACATCGAAAGGGTCTGAGCACTCTTTTCACAGTTAATCTTGCACTGTCCTGAGTTAGCTATTGCTTTCTGATTTCATCTTATCGCCCACTGCTGGAAGCTTCTGCTCTTCTGCAGCCCACACAGAGCCTGTGTGTTCTGTGCATTACAAACGGGGTATGAAGTTGCTGCATTGAGTGCATTTTCAAAGCAGCAGATCTGTTCCTGGAATAGCTCATACTATGTGCTAATGTATTTGTCCATTTACTACTTGGCAATGCTCATATACTGGCATATTTTTTGAAAGCAGACTCTGTGTGTGTGTGTGTGTGTGTGTGTGTGTTTGCAAATTCATTTTTCACTATTATATCACTAGGCCTTAACCCCAGAGCTAGAACTATGAGCCACAGTGATCTCTCAGACACTTACTGAGTGGAAGAATATAGGCAGCAATATCTCTTCTGGAAATAGTCTCCCTGACACACTGGGAAGTCATGTTTTATCCATGATCTGGGCACCCTTTGGTCCCATCCCATTGAAATCATCACAGGGTACTATTCTTACCAACCCTGTTTTATGAATATGGAAATGGCAGGGTAGATTGGCTCAGACATTCACCCAAGTCTACAAAGCTGGTTGGCAGCTCTGGCCGGTTTTAACTGGGGCTGCGTTTCTCCACTCTGCCTCTAAGCCACCTTCGTGATGCCGATGCAGCGGTCTTTGTTTCTCTAGGAACACAGCCCTTGTTTTTTTCCTTGGAGCAGGTGTTGTTTTTAGACCCATTCCACCATATTCAGAACCCCTGTTTTCTGTGTATCTTTGAGCCCATGAAACATTCTTGAAGCAAAAGCTTTCTCTCACCACCATAGTCTGTTCGACTAGAGAAACCTGTGCAGGCGGGTCCCTGAACTCAGGCAGCAGCTCCCATCTGGACAGCCTTTTGAGAGCCTGGTGTTTCTGGTATATGTGCATTATAAACCACCGGCTGGCCTCATCTTTCTGAACATTCTGGGCCTTGAAAGCATGTCTCCCAGCTAGTCTTTCTTGGTGGTGTTTTTTTATGTTCTTTTCTGTTTAGTCATGAGCCAAACCAGGCAGTTTTCTTCTTTAAATCATTTTTTCTTTTCTTTCTTGGGGAGCTCTGAGGTAGATAGTGGCCCAAACCATTTAACATAAATGCCTCTTGTGAAAAAACAAAAACTGTATTTTTTTTTTAACAATGTGTATTTGTATTTATAGAGATATATATCGGTTAAGATGCCTGATTCCAAATGCCAAAAGGAAGCAGGGTGGGTAGCTGCAAGGTGATGTTAAGTTCAAGGTTTTTCTTTTAATACTAGAAAAATGAGAATAAGGGCAAATGACAGTGAATCAGTGGGCAGAGGAAGGTTGATCACACAACTGAGAGAAGAGAAAACTGGTAAAATCAAGTTCCTAAAAAGACGGGGGCTTCCCTCGTGGCTCAGGGGTGAAGAACCCCCTGCTCATGCAGGAGATGTAAGAGATAGATAGGTTCGATCCCTGGGTCAGAAAGGTCCCCTGGAGAAAACTGCAACCCACTCCAGTATTCTTGGCTGGGAAATCCCATGGACAGAGCAACCTGGCAGGCTACAGTCCATGGGGTCACACAGACTCAGACACAACTTAGTGACTAAGCAGCAGCAGAAGTGAGAGCTGAGGGTGGCAGAGAAAAGTGAACTCAGCTCTTCTACTGTCAGAGTGGAAACGGGGTCGAGGGAGCTCCAGGGTCAGTTCGCACTGCGTGTGGATTCACGTGGCAGCTGCAGCAGAGACAAGAGGTTGGCCACCTTAGGCCTTCCGCTCTGTCTGCAAAGCAACAGGTGAAATCGTTCATACGGGAAAGAGAGCAGGGCTGGCAGAACTGGGAAGTGTCACAAAATTTAACAAAACATCCGTTTCAGCCCCAGAGAGTGAGCTAACCTCAGAAACCCAATTGGAATTGATCATGAAAATATTCGAACACTGTAGGCTGCGTGCAGAGCGTGTGGACGCTTATGTAACTTGTACTTGCTATTGGATTGAGTTTTAATTAACTTTATCACCAGTTTTCAATGAATTATCTATTGGTTCTTCATCTTTTTATGCCGTCTTGTGTTTCTTTGATAGCAGAAGCTGCGGACCTATTAGGGGATCTTTCTGGAATATTAAATTCTCTGGGTCAATAGAACTAACGATCTTAGAGAAAAAGGCAGCATACCCAGAGAGGATTATGCCGGTGGCTAAAGCCATCAGGCTGGGGCAGTGAGAAAGTATTCTTTATTCTGCAGAAAATCTTCCCCTTCTTTCTCTCTCACAGTTCATTTCGGTTGAAGAGAATCAGCCCTGGACAGCCGAGGACTGAGTCATTAGTTTGTGTGTCTCTGTTTTTAGCTTGAGCCACAGGCTATTCCTCAGCTCCTGGGCAAGCTTTAGCTAAGTTCTGAAAAACAGGGCTTTTTGATTTTGTTTAAAATCTGAAAGTCAATATTAATTTATTATCAGAAGTCCCTTAGTGAATTACACTGGCAGGTGAGAAGATACGGTTCAATATTATCTATTTGACTATTTCATAGCATATGTGCGGATGATAAAGCAGTTTGTGGTTTTGCTAAATTCTTATTTCAGTCATAATTACTTCACACTGACTTATATATAGTGATTTTTCAATAAGAAATCATAGCATAACTCACCAAGATTGTCTTTACTACACTGTTGTTTGCAAAACACTTCTTATATGTAAACTCTGTCTCATAGAATAACAAAATCCAAATATTTTAACAGGTTTAGGGGGAAAAAGTCAGTCTCCTGGTCAGCCCTATTGATTCCTACTTCTCTGGCCCCATGGGAAATTGATAACTACCTGAAAAAAAGTTTTTAAAGAACAACACAGAGAATCACCCAGTGGGCAGGGGCGGGAGGGTCTTGCCTTTCTGCCAGTTGCCTTGACTGCCTGAGAATTGAGCCCAGTGGACCAGGAGCTGAAAATACTATAACTTCAATTTGCCAGCTCCCTGGGCAGGGTTTTGCTTTCCGTCCACAACCTGTACAATGAGGATGTCACCCTGAGCTGTGCTTTCGAACAGTTCAGGCTGCTTTCCTTTTAAGGGGAAGTTGGGGAGGGGATGAGGCGGAGGTGGGGCAGGGAAGAAAAACCCCAATACGTCATCTAACAGGTGAAGCCTAAAAATTTCACTGGAAAAAGTTATGGAAGAGGTAACAGCTGCAGGCCTGTTTGGAGGGACTCAGTAGAGTAGTTTCCATTTGGCATTTGTTTTATCTACAGATGAAACCTTTTTTTTTTTTTTTTTAATAAGGCTTGAGCTGAAAGCCCACTTTTTTTTAGGAGATGTTAAGACCCAGGATACCAAGGGCTTTGCGAACTGCCAACACACCCAGCCCCTTACTCGCTCATGTCCCACCAGCCCATCACCATGTTGCTCAGTGGAAAAATAACAGGCAGAGATTTAAATAGCTCTAGTGCAAGGTGATGGGGAAGGCGATGGCAGCCCACTCCAGCGCTCTTGCCTGGAAAATCCCACGGACGGAGGAGCCTGGTGGGCTGTAGCCCATGGGGTCGTGAAGAGTCAGACATGACTGAAGTGACTGAGCAGCAGCTGTAGTCCCGGAGAAGGGGATGGCACCCCACTCCAGTACTCTTGCCTGGAAAATTCCATGGGCTGAGGACCCTGGTAGGCTGCAGTCCATGGGGTCGCGAAGAGTCGGACACGACTGAGCGACTTCACTTTCACTTTTCACTTCCATGCATTGGAGAAGGAAATGGCAACCTGCTCCAGTGTTCTTGCCTGGAGAATCCCAGGGACGGTGGAGCCTGGTGGGCTGCCGTCTATGGGGTCGCACAGAGTAGGACACGACTGAAGCGACTTAGCAGCAACAGCGCAAGGTGAAAATCTTCAAGTCACACATGCCCTCTCTCCTCCTCCATGAGAAACATCAGCCTGAGACGCATCAGACTGGATTGGAAAGGTGCCAAACTTCACCTTGCAAGAAACACACAGCGTCCACAGTAGACATTCAGTCAGCTTCTGTGCTTCAGAATAAATAAATAAAAAACTGACAAACCCTCTATTTTTATGACTAGGAAGAAAGAGCCAAGCCATTTTGCAAGAGTGAGACAATATGCTGGGGCTCTGGGATAGTGTTGCTTTTAATGCAAAAAGCGATGTGGCAGCCTGTTGGGTGGTCTCTGCAAAAAGAGAAAGTCACTGAAGAATAGCCAGGCTTCAAAATCCCACATATAGAAACCACTTCAAGCCTGATGCAGTAGGGGTCAATCAGAATGAAACCAAAACAGGCGGCAAAAAGAACAGGAACATACTTAAAGAATTCAAGTCTATCTGAGAAAAATTTGCTACCCTATAATTTTTAGGATCAATGAAAGGCAACATACATCTCATTAACTTAGGTACCATAGATATGTAGATATCGTCCTTTTTTTTAAATATAAGTGAACTAGCTATTATGATTATCTTCAATCAGCTTTAAAATTTCTCACTGACTATCTGAGGAAGCACAGTGACAAACGCCTTACTGGGCCTTTGTTAGAAACGCACAATATTTATTGCTAAAACCATCGGGAGATATACCAGCAAAAGGGTAAGTTTCATCAGAGATAATGCCATCAGATATAATATGATATCTACTTTGACTCAGAATATCCAAAATCATCATTTCTTCTTGAACAACTGAATAAGAATTGACTTACAATCATAAGATTCTCAACAAGATTCTCTAGCCTAGGGATATGAGAACTGTCACTTTCTTCCTCTACCTCTAATATATTAATACTTGGCACAGCTCAAACTTAGGGTCACCAAGCCAGGACGCTCCATAGCGTTAATCAGCAGAACGAGATAAACTCACTCCTCTGGACTGCTTCTAAATCTGTAATATGCCTTCTCTGCTTTGCTAGGATCATAACTCTGGGTCGAAATGAGTAAGACTCAGAAGAAAAATGAATGGCCAGTACTTTATTCAGTACTGGGCTTCCCTGGCGGCTCAGATGGCAAAGCATCTGCCTGCAATGTGGGCGACACAGGTGTGATCCCTGGGTCAGGAAGGGCCCCTGGAGAAGGGAATGGCAGCCCGCTCCAGTGTTCTTGCCTGGAGAATCCCATGAACCAGAGGAGCCTGGTGGGCTACAGACCAGGGGGTTGCAAAGAGTCAGACACGACTGAGCGACTTCCACTTCACTTTCCAACTCTTACCTACAGAGCCCAGCAGCTATATTCCACCACTCGAGAGCGGACATGTGTTACTTCATTTTAAACTTGAATGAGGGAAAAGTCTATCTTTCCTCCCTTCTCTTTCCCCTCCTTTCCCACCCATCATGTCTCTCTCTCCCTCCTAGAAAAGTGCTCTAAGAATTCCTGAGAACTGCTTTTAAATTTGTTTCCTCTTGTTTACCGTCACACCTTCAAACTGTATTCACACACCTTCGCGCTGAGTTAACTTGTACTTTCAGCAAGTTACAAGGCTCTTAAAGTGAAATAAAAGTGATCATCAAGGAATTACAGCATCTCTTATAGATGAATATCTTTAAAAAAAAAATTACACCTACCGCTCAGAGGAGTAAATGGAACATTACCAAGAGCTGTGAAACTCCCAAACACCCTTCTCTGAAAGGGGGCTGCTATCCTGAATTTTGCGGGCATCAGTCTGTCCTTTTTCTTTGTACCTTGAAAATAAATCTGCATGGCCCTAAAAGAGGGGTTTTGCATATTTGAATTGTACATAAATGACATGTATTAAATATTTTCTCCTGTAGCTTTTTTCCAATCAGCGTTACATTTGTCAAACTTGCTGATGTTGACTTGTATGGTTGGAGGCCATTTTTTTCACCACTGAGTAACAAGGTATTATGTGACTATAATAACAGTCATACGGTGATTGGTCCGCTTGCTGTCAGAGGACCTAAGACTTGTTTCTGGATTGTTCTGCTTTTGCTGTTACAGTTTTTTTTCCCTTAAATCTATGAGTTCTATCACCCCATCTTCTCTCTACTTTCTGGGTTATATCTACTCCCACCTACCTTTAGTTTGAGTTCTCTTTTTTGGCTACATCAGAGAATCACCTGGGGGATGTTTTAAAAATCCATATGCCCACTGGATATGGCATATGGACTGCTTGTGTTAGCATCTCTGGGGGTGGGACTCGGGCCTTAGGTTTTCCAGATGCGCTGATGTGCGGACAAGGTTGCATAACATTGTATTAATTCCACACCACCTAGATGGAAAAGCTGCTGCAGTCAATACAACTCCCCAACCACCCGTTCTAAAATCGGGAGCTAAAATGCCCTACCACAAACACGGAAAACCATCCTCAGTAGCTGGGTTTTCTTCCCCAGTTCCATGGTTTGCAAGACCATCTATTTGCTTATGTCAGAGGTTCCCAGGAGTGACAAAACAGCCTTACAAACATCTAAGCACTGGCTTCTTGAGGAAGCCTTGGTGATTCATGGTAAGCCCTGGGTAACTGCAAGACAGTGCTCTTATTTACTCAGGGCCCAAAGGTTAAAATCCAAAATTCAACCCAATCCTTTAAAAATCTGCTTTGGGGGAGGAAAAAAAAAAAACAAAAAAAAGCCCAGCATTTTGCTCTGAATTCAAGAATGATTAAACCAGTCATGTGATCTGCCCCAAGCCTTTGCACACCACCCCCATACCATCCTTTTCCAGGAAATACATTCTTCTGGACACCAGCCATTTCTTAAAGCAGAACCCTTGGCGGCGGATGAGTCAATAGGGCAAATGGTGACTCAGGCTCCAAGGAAAACAGAGAACGAGTTGATTTAATGCCTTCAAGTAGCTTGTTACCCAATTATGCAGAAAGTAGCTGGATATCCAAGAAAACCATTATCTGGCATGATCCATGGGTTGGAGCTAAGCTCTTCATTACCCCAGTGGGACAGCATTAAATAAAAAGCTGTTGTTCATTCTTTAGAGAGTTGATGATCACAGCAGAGGTA
Organism: Capricornis sumatraensis; assembly: GCF_032405125.1. NCBI lineage: Eukaryota > Metazoa > Chordata > Mammalia > Artiodactyla > Bovidae > Capricornis > Capricornis sumatraensis. The sequence continues at coordinate 109,779,608 of NC_091076.1, read as the reverse complement.
ATCTGGAGTGGTAAGAAACCAGGATGTTCTAGCAGCAGCCCGCAGCACCGACTCAGCTGCCTAACCCCCTCCCAGCGGCATGGGTGTGTCACTGATGCTTCTTGACAACCATGCCATGTATTTTCCGAGAAGGCTGAGAATCCTTGGTAATGAGAATTCTTCTTCTCCTTTGTAGCTGTCCAAACTCTTCTTGACTTTCAAGCCGCTCTTTTTAAAATCAATTTTTATACTCTCTTATTTCCTCCAAGAATAAAAATTATTGGAAAAAGAACCTGCTGAAAAATGTAATTAAGACCTAATTAATATCTACACAGCTCTATTACGGTTCTGTGAAGTTTACAGAATATTTAGGGTGTAATGAATCTTACATCCAGCCGAGGGGCTTCTTCGGGCATCAGATTTTATGCAGTTGATTATTATTTAATGCTAAGGAAACCGTAATTTGACTTCTTGGCCAAGTGACTGGGTTTTTTTTGCCCATTAAATTCTCTCAGATACAGAGGTTTGCAGAGATGAGATGAAGGATGCATATGAAGGTTTCTAATCGCTGCAATCCAAATGGAGGATTGCCTTTGCCCGTTTTCTCTGTGGGGCTATTTGTATCCTTAGAAACTTAGCTAAACCTATAGACGAATATCACCCCCAACCCCTGCCACCCCAGTCTACTAGTGATAGAAGCCGTGGCTCAGAACCGTTTATCTTCATTGGCCGTTTAACTTGAAGAGACTGGTTCATGATACCAATGTATGGGAGAACCTGTAGAAAGAAAGGGGAATGTTTTGTGGACACTTTGTTTTGTCTGTGACAGTTTTAAGTTATTAATTTTTGAAATCAGTACTTTTGAATGCAAACGACCAAAAATCTGTCATAGAATTTAAGATCCATTAAAAAAAAAGTTTAATGGGGAAAAAAGCCCAAAGAAACTTAAATAAGCCTAGTTTAAATGCACACTTACAGGTATGGATGCATCTATTCTTGGACAACAGCATTTTAAACCACTTATTCACACTCTAAAATATTAATCCTTAGTGACTAGACACTGACTGAGAAGAAAAATAAAAGAAAAATAAGAAATGAGAAGAAAAATAAAAATACCCTGGAAGGGGTAAGGCTGAGGGGTTTTGTTCACCTACTTGTTTTTCCATGATGAAAATTAGATAGATTCTGAACATTCTGGTGTTATAAGAAACACTGGTGGGTATCACAGTTTTTCTTCTTCTTATACAGCTGAATGCCTCAGAAGTTTCAAGAAAGATTCAGCATAATTGCCCATGTGTTTCCTATACTTGGATTGAAGGATAAGAAAAAACCATGTATTAGATGCATAATATTAACATGATTTACTTATCCACTAGATAGTACATAGAGTTGTGTATGCTATAGTATCTTAGGGTCATTTATCCACATAGAAAGTAAATAATTGAAATATATATAAAGAGATATATTCATACATATACATAAAAGGCAGTAGAAAGAAAACATTTGAATAAAGGAAGAGGGACAATCTCCATTCATTAATTTTTCTTTTTTTTTTAAAATATACTGCCTTATTAATTTTCCTTTTAAGTATTTTCTGGTTTAAACTGTTGGTAGAGAACCATAAGAATATTCTAGTCCCTTGGAAATTTATTTATATGTATTAAGACTAAAGAAAGGCCTACTCACATTTTTATCTGGAGGCTTTAGGATTTAAGCTTCTACCCCTGCACATAATCTCTATGTAAAATGAGCAGAACAGCAAGTCACAGGTGTGTTCAGGCTTTTTCCATTCAGAGTTCCTGGCCCTCCGCCTCTCTGCTGCCATTTACAGGAGCTGTGTGAACACAGAGAACCCATGCGTTAAACACTGGCTTTCACCACTCCACTGACACCTTATCTACTACACGGTTGCCAGGTGGGCTACACTCTGTTGGGAAGATGAGTAATAAGTCAGGGGCATTATTACAGATTCAGCTTCCTATTTTGAGATTAGCTGTTGTTAAATCGTGCATTTACTGATGTAGTTGAATAACAGAGATGTAACTAGAGCAAAGTCAGACTACTGTCTCAGGTGAATAGGAGAGCATATGTGGAGCATGAAGGTTGCAGGTTCAATCCACATGTTTGCTCCAAATCTTGCTCTCACCCCCGCTGGATGCCTCTCAGATGCAGCTCTTTTCTTCCCTTAGAGGGTTCCAGTGAATACAGATGAAGCGACACTCACACACACACACACACAGACACACACACTCCCTCATCTGATGGCTGATCAGAGTTACAATCCGTCTATGTATGACGGCCCTATTAGAATGTGTTGCGCACCATTCTATGACGGCCCTATTAGAATGTGTTGTGCACCCTTGCTATGACGGCCCTAATCACCACACTCCCTTAAAAATAGAATTCAGCCAATCCTTTTAGTTTGCCATCCTTGAACATTTAACACACCTTATGGAAACCTGGACATATTCTTTAAAAACAAAATAAAATGGAAAATGGAGACTGATTCCTGCCAAACATGTCAGTTCTGGCGCCAGCACGAGTGCATGTGTTCCTCTGAGGTTTCGCTAAGATCACGACCCAGAGTGAGGGCGCTTTCTTCTTTCTTCCTTTTCTCTCAATCTCTCATTTTCTCTTTTCCCCATGATGTTGAAGAAAGCGAGAATGAACTCTTTGGCCAACCTAATACTTACTGCTAGTAGTTATTAACAGGAGCAACACTTTACTTAACTATGCTTCAGGCATTGTTCTGAGGCTGTCCATATATTGTGATCAAAGAGCCTTGTAACACCATCTGTAAGTAGGCAGTATTATAATCTCAACAGATTGGAAGGATAGGTCCCGACAAAGTAATATTCTTAATGTATGACTGCTAGCTAGTGTCAGAGCTCGAGTTTGAACCCCTGCCATCTGATTTTGTCTGGAACCCTTGCTCCTAATCCTTACATTTTCCTGGATAAACAGATTAGGCAGAAGCACAGAATTAAAGTTTATTCCTAGTTAATTTAACAGTTGGAATAAAATACCTGCTTGAGTTGCTGACACAGATACGTTTTAAATTATGTGTGCTTTTATATTGTTATTTAAAAAACATGCAGTCATTTCTAACTTTACTATATTAAATAGAATAATTGCTGAAAGTGTTATCTGCTGGGCATACTTTGCTGTGCTTAACTGCTCAGTTATGTCCAACTCTGCAACCCGCCAGGCTCCTCTGTCCATGGGGATCCTCCAGGCAATAACGCTGGAGTGGGTTGTCATGCCCTCCTCCAAGGGATCTTCCCAACCCAGGGATGAGCTTCCCAGGTGGCTCAAACAGTAAGTGCATACTTTGATCATTTTAATACAATGTTCTTTCTGGTATGTCAATAGGGATTATTAACACAGGCTTTAAAAGCTAGGAAGACTTCTCGGTAGAGATCAAATATCCCCCTGCCATCTGTGTCCTAGCTTCCACTGAAAAACGTTCCCCTGGAACCCCCTGGTGTTCTAGCAGTTAAGACTTTGCCTTCCAATGCAGAGGACGTGGGTTCCAGCCCTGTTAGGGGGACTTAGATCCCCCATGCTGCAGAGCAGCCAAGCCCACGTGCCACCACTGAGACCCAACACAGCCCCAAACTAAATAAGTAATAAATAAATACACAAAAAAGGAAAACATTCCCTCCACATAGAGCACAAAGGTGAATATTAACCTCACCTTTCTGAATTTTCATGATTTCTTAATTAGCAAGATCCAAATGAATGAGACTTAACTTGTAATTTTGCTACTAATGCTTTGGGGAAATCAAAATACATCGGACAAATTACTTATAAAATTCGACAGTCTTAGGTATCTGGAGAAGCACATGTATATTGAGGTTTAATGAATTCTAGGGAGACTTTTAATATTTGTGAGGTTTTTGGTGCTGCTCTGCGTCATCTGTGATATGCGATAAAGCTCTATGCTTTATATATGCTGGGCAGGCAGGAATTAAAGGATTCCTTATTGCATCTCCGTAATGAAATCTGATGGCCATTTAAAGCAACATTCTTTTTTTTTTTTTCTCCGTAAGTTGAAAGTATAATATGTAATGAAATGTTTTCATTCCTTTTCTGTCCTTTGGAGCATGCATCTTGGAGTCACAAAACCACTTATTACCAGAAAGGCGTTGGTCTTTGAAGTCCATATAATTACAGGAGAAGTTTAATGCTCTCAGCTTTCGTTGGTTGTGCGCATGATAGCAGAAGATAATTATAATTCTCTTTAATTAGCAGAGTGAGAAAAGTAGTTTGGAGAATAGTTTCTGGTCTTTGCTTAGGGGCCGTGGTCAGTGTTCTAGCATGGTAGCTGAATGTCCCTGGAAATGTGATACACCAAAATGATTAGGCAGCATGACAAGGGGAAAGTTCTATACAAAGGCCGGTACCAAGCGGATCATGCTCACTTGGTGCCAATGAGAGCGAACACACTTTAATCGCACTCAGTAGCTTTTGTCTCAGGCATAATGAAACAGGTGCCCTAGAGTAATTCGTCTCGTTTATACCTGAGTCGTGTAACTGAAATCACCCTGCCATCTGTATTCTTTATTGGAGTTTCATGTATTTCATAAAGCTTTGGAGGGAAACGGAGAGACTTACCACATACACAACCGTGCCAGCCTCTCTCTCTGCATAGCCTTGAATGGCCAAAGCACCTCCATGGGTTCCAAACACACTCCCTGGGTAATATTTCCCCTTGAGTCCAATTAGAGGCCATTCTGTGTATTTACAAACAGGAAGCAAGCAGGCTGTGACCTCACGGTCATCACTCAGGGCCTCCTCAATTAGCAGGAGGCACTGGTTATTTCTGGGAAAGGACATTGGGGTGATCGGAAGTTGCTATGTGACCAAGGGGAAAAGACTTACATTTTTTCTACCTTAGAGATGACAGTCATTATTCTGTTTTCATATTATTAACTTGACAAATAGAGACACTTTCCAGAAATTTTAATAACCTGATGTCAAAAGTGTTGAGAAATGGGCAGCTAATAGTTGGGAATTATAATTCGGTAAATACCTTAAGTAAACTTGGGTAAGAAACTGACACGCAATGGCATAGCCAAGGTCCCATTATGTAAAGATGGATGTGGACCCAGGTAACAAGTTACAAAAGCATGGCACCTTTCAAAAGGATGGACAGAGACCTCCCTGTGGTCCAGTGGCTAAGAATCCGCCTTCCAACGCGGGGGATGCAGATTCAGTCCTGAGTCAGGGAACACGATCCCATGTCCTGTGAGGTGACTAAGCTGGCACACCACAGCTACCGAACCCACACTGCACAGCTGGTCCACGTGGCACAAGGGAGGCCTGGAACAGCCAGAAGGAAGGAATGAACGGGTGCTCAGTTGGGTGTAAGGAGAGATGAAGAAAGCGGTGGCCATGTATAAATTAATTTCAGTTCAGTTCAGTCGCTCAGTCGTGTCCGACTCTGCGACCCCGTGAACTGCAGCACGCCAGGCCTCCCTGTCCATCACCAACTCCAGGAGTTCACTCAGACTCATGTCTATCGAGTCAGTGATGCCATCCAGCCATCTCATCCTCTGTCATCTCCTTCTCCTCCTGCCCCCAATCCCTCCCAGCATCAGAGTCTTTTTCAATGAGTCAACTCTTTGCATGAGGTGGCCAAAGTACTGGAGCTTCAGCTTTAGCATCATTCCTTCCAAAGAAATCCCAGGACTGATCTCCTTCAGAATGGACTGGTTGGATCTCCTTGCAGTCCAAGGGACTCTCAAGAGTCTTCTCCAACAGCACAGTTCAAAAGCATCAATTCTTCGGCGCTCAGCCTTCTTTACAGTCCAACTCTCACATCCATACATGACCACTGGAAAAACCATAGCCTTGACTAGACGGACCTTTGTTGGCAAAGTAATGTCTCTGCTTTGCAATATGCTATCTAGGTTGGTTATAACTTTTCTTCCAAGGAGTAAGTGTCTTTTAATTTCATGGCTGCAGTCACCACCTGCAGTGATTTTGGAGCCCCCCAAAATAAAGTCTGACACTGTTTCCACTGTTTCCCCATCTATCTGCCATGAAGTGATGGGACCAGATGCCATGATCTTCAAGTCACAGTTTTTTGAAAATATTTATGTGCATAAATGTCTCCATGAATAACAGAAATTCCAAGGTGATTCTAGAGAACAGAAAAGCTTTTTCCATTGTTTAACGCAGACTCCGTTCAGTTTAGTTCAGCCACTCAGTCCTGTCCGACCCCATGGACGGCAGCACGTCGGGCTTCCCTGGCCATCACCAACTCCTGGAGCTTACTCAAACCCATGTTCATTGAGTCAGTGGTGCCATCCAACCATCTCATCCTCTGTCGTCCCCTTCTCCTCCCACCTTCAATCTTTCCCAGCATCAGGGGCTTTTAAATGAGTCAGTTCTTATCTTAATGCAGACGAGTTCTAGTTTAACAGCGCCAACTCCCATTGTTTACCACCTAAAATATTAAAGCAACTCTGATTTAACTGGGAGAAATGTTATCATTACTTTTCAATTTTTTTTTTCATGTAGGCCATAGCATATCTAGATACTTTTTGGAGAATATGTTTTTACTGGGGAAGTATTAACGAGAATATATACTACTGATGCAAAGGAAAGCCTGAATCAGCACTAGTATTAATTACTATTGATTATACTTTAAAATAGCCATTTAAATATCAATAGTATTTGTGCTGCATTACTAATTGTATCCCTAATAATGGACTGCAAGTCTCCTTAGCAGGATATTCTTTCTGTTTCACCCAAAGTAGAACACACAGTAACAAACCTTTTCCAACTCAAACATTACAAGTTGGCAGTGGTTTGCTTCTCATTTAAAAAACCTAAACACCTCTCTAGGTTGGATTTGGTTACTGAAAGTGATGCTGTAGATACAATGTTCTTCAAAAATATTGCTGAAAATTAGCAAGCATAAACACTTTGTAAATGTCAAACTTGTTCCTTTCCCAGTTGTGCTTGTTGAATTTCCACGATCCCTGAGAAGGTCAGCTCATGAATTTCTTGGTAGTGAATCAATTGAATATTCAAAAGCAAAACTGCTCTGACTTTTAGCAGCGTTAGGTACATGTGACACAGAAAAGGAACCTTGGATTATTAATCTTTGGGTGCAGGAAAAGCCTACTCTTGCAAACACATGGGCCAAATCTACCTATTTTCTTTATATATTACACATGATTGGTACAGAGAGATGCTTAATAGACTTTCAGTTGAAGTTGCTGATGAAGATAAAGTTACCGTTTCCCAGTATTTCTCAATGGACATGAGTTTGAGCAAACTCTGGGAGATAGTGAAGGACAGGGAAGCCTGGCATGCTGCAGTCCGCGGGGTCGCAAAGAGTCAGACCTGACTGAGCGACTGAACAATGACAGCATTTCTATGACTTTTAAATACTACATCATTACTAAAAACAGGAAGGGTATATTATGAGTCGGAACTAGGCTAAAATCTTTGCGTGGGTTTTCTCTCTCTCACCATTAATCTTGAAAATGGTCACTACAGTTAACCTTGCTTGAGCCATGAAGAAGCTAAATTCTAGAGAGAAGAAATAGCAGGCTTGAGGTCACACAGCTAGGAAGAGGCAGAACCAGACCTGCACTCAAACGTGCCCATCTCATTTTCTGATCACTGTGTTGCACTGATTGCTAAATCTGATTGCTCCTCTATGCACTTGGCTATTGCCTGATGTCCTATGAGGGTTGCAGAATGATCGTTACGAAAGGCCAAAAAAGCTCAGGCTGCACAAAACTAGAGAAAGAGGGGGGAGCTCCCATTGTGCACAGGCTTTAAAATGACAGCTGATGTTGCGTGCAATCAGTGGGCATAGAGAGCTGCAAATCAGAAGGATGGTCAGTGCTTTGGAAATCCACCGCACTACAGACAAACAGACATCCGTGGAGCTATCGATAAAACAGCCACTCGAAAGTTTGGAGGCTCAGAACGGAGTTTTAACGGTGGTGTTGAATCCAGAGAAAGGTGATGAAGAATTTGGGATAATGAAGATTGTTCCCTGGAGAGACAGGGGAAGGCGAGAGGTCGTAACAACTCGGTTACTACCTTCCAGAAATGAGCTGCTCTCAGCATTTTCCTAAATTATTGAAAGATGGGTGAATAGATACATACTATCTAATCTGCTTAACATCATCTGAACTGTTCCCCTTAGAATTGAGCCAAACTGGATATAAAGGTTATAAGATGATTATTTGAGATACACTTCTATAATCATCAGAATTTGGACGCTGTCCATTTTAGGGTATTATTAGTAAAAAATACATGTATATTAAACTCCCGGATGGCTTCATTTTTAAAATTTAGGATCTCTAAAGCAAAGGCTTGTTGGAAACCCTGTTCATCCTGTGATGGGTGAGTGAAAGTATAAATGAGATTGTGACATTTCTGGAAAGCATACAATCCAGAGAGCCAATTCATGAAAATGACTCACTGATACTATTTTCTGTTTATTTTGGATTATCTTTTAGGATTTGGAGGACTTTGTGCTATATTAAGACTAGTGCCATTCCACTCAGAGAAGGCAATGGCACCCCACTCCAGGACTCTTGCCTGGAAAATCCTATGGACAGAGGAGCCTGGAAGGCTGCAATCCATGGGGTTGCTGAGGGTCGGACATGACTGAGCAACTTCACTTTCACTTTTCACTTTCCTGCATTGGAGAAGGAAATGGCAACCCACTCCAGTGTTCTTGCCTGGAGAATCCCAGGGATGGCAAAGCCTGGTGGGCTGCCGTCTATGGGGTCGTACAGAGTCGGACACGACTGAGGTGACTCAGCAGCAGCAGCAGCCATCCCACTGGCAGGGCTGGAGAAATTTTTCTCTGCTTTTGTTTTGGGCGATCTTACTGGTCTGCTCACCTCAGTTACTCACCTGCTCACCACTGACCTTTGTGTTATGAAGTATATAACATTCTGAGTGGTGCATTTATCTATTTACTGATAGTTCTATCTGCTAATTTGTTATGTGAGGGGGTATTATGAGAATGAGACCTTTTTGGTTTGGTCTGCTTCTCTCAAATAAGAAATAACTAGTAACATTTTACATCAAGCTTATAAAATGTGAATTTCTTGCTCCATGAATGCAACTAATTTTTATAAGTAAATCCTTGGTTTCACGAGCTTCGCCAGCGGCTCAGTGGTAAAGAATGCGCCTGCAGCGCCGGAGATGTAGAGACCTGGGTTGGATCCCTGGGTAGATACCTCTGGACCCCTAGAGATGAGAGTTTTTAACACCGTGAGGATTAAATAACCTAAGTGAGATTTCTAGAGTTTTAGTACATCACAGCAACTTTTTAAATGAACATTTTATTTATCTTGAACTTTTTATTTGGTTTTGGGCAACAGCTGGTTAACACTGTCGTAATAGTTTCAGGTGGACAATGAAGAGACCCAGCCATACACACACATGTACCCATTCTGCCCCCAAACTCCCCTCCCATCCAGGCTGCCACATAACACTGAGCAGAGTTCCCTGTGCTGCACAGAAGGTCCTTGTTGGTTATCCATTTTAAATATAACAGTGTAGAATATCACATTAACTTCTAAGGCAGCGTCTGAATAAAGCTTTGGAAACTGACGTTAACATTGCGAGTTTGAGGACTTCCCTGGTGGACCAGTGGTTAAGACATCACCTTCCCAATACAAGGGATGCAGGTTTGATCGCTTGTCAGGGAGTTAAAATCCTACATGCCTCAAGGCCAAAAACACCCCCCAAAAACAAGAAGCAATAGTGTAACAAATTCAATAAAGATTTTACAAATGGAAAAAAAACTTAAAAAAAAAAGCACTGAACGTCTAGAGCAGGTTCTTTCTGTAGCCACTTTCCCAGGTGAGTCTGAGGTAATGCAAGAGATCACAGTGGAGGAAGGATGCTGTTGTTCAGTCGTGTCTGACTCTTTCTGACCCCATGGACTGCAGCACACCAGGCTTACCAGTCCTTCATGATCTCCTGGAGTTTGCTCAAACTCAGGTCCATTGAGTCGGTGATGCCATCCAGCCATCTCATCCTCTGTCATCCCCTTCTCCTCCTGCCCTCAATCTTTCCCAGTTTCATTTTTTTCCCAATGAGTTGGCTCTTTGCATCACAGGGCCAAAGTCTTGGAACTTCAGCTTCAGCCCTTCCAATCAATATTCAGGACTGATCTCCTTTAGGATGGACTGGTTGGATCTCCTTGCAGTCCAAGGGTCTCTCAGGAGTCTTCTCTAGCACCACAGTTCAAAAGCATCAATTCTTTGGCACTCAGCTTTGTTTATAGTCCAACTCTCACATCCATACATGACCACTGGAAAAACCATAGCCTTGACTAGATGGACCTTTGTTGGCATAGTAATGTCTCTGCTTTTGAATATGCTATCTAGGTTGGTCGTAACTTTCCTTCCAAGGAGTAAGTGTCCTTTGAACATTGAGTTTTAAGCCAACTTTTTCACTCTCATCTTTCACTTTCATCAAGAGGCTCCTTAGTTCCTCTTCACTTTCTGCCATAAGGGTGGTGTCATCTGCATATCTAAGTCATTGATATTTTCCCCAGCAATCTTGATTCTGGCTTGTGAGTCATCCAGCCTGGCATTTCTCATGATGTACTGTGCAAATAAGTTAAATAAGCAGAGTGACAATATACAGCCTTGACGTACTCCTTTTCCTATTTGGACCCAGTCTGTTGTTCCCTGTCCAATTCTAACTGTTGCTTCCTGACCTGCATAAGGCTTCGCGGGAGGCAGGTAATCTAGTCTGGCATTCACATCTCCTGAAGAATTTCCCACAGATTATTGTGATCTACACAGTCCAAGGTTTTAGTGTAATCAATGAAGGAGATGTTTTCTGGAATTCTCTAGCTTTTTCTGTGATCCATCAGAGGAGGAAGGATAGTGAGATTCAAACCTAAAGAGTCCTTATAGATGTCAGAAGGGGCAAAGCGTGATAAGGAAACAACTCATAGAGACAGGGAAACATACATGTTGGTGTTTTTTTTCTTCATACAAAGAAAATCCTATGTCAGTACCTGGGCGAGTTATAGACACTGTTTTCAGAGGAAATGGGAAAAAATTGGAAGAGTAAAAGAAATGTGCTAGTGTGACTCTAGGAATGACTTATGGACACTTGATATTGAGATAATGTTGGATTTTATTTATACTGTTTGCAAATCTGAGCCTTACTGGCTCCAGTGGCCTTTGCCTGGTTAGGAGGAAAAAAAAAAAATCATTTCAAAATACTCCGTTTTAACCTCTAAGGTTAACACTATGATTGATAGCAGTTTTTTTAGTATAAAAAAATAACCACATCAACAACTAACCTTTCCCAGGCTTATTTTAAGTGAATTGAAGCCATCAGTGAAAGAGAACACAGAAAAAGAGGAAGCCATATGTATGACGTGGTGGGTATTTCCATTTGAAGATTTCCTTATAACATTAAGTGTAAAGTAAAAATCGCCTACAAGACTGGAGATTCCCATGGACAGGGGAGCCTGCAGGATACAGTCCACGGAGTCGCAAGAGTCGGACACGACTGAGCGACTAAAGCGCCACCATCACAATCGGGTATGCTGTATTCAATGAACTAATCCATCTTCTCCATTCTTTATCCTGGAAAACACCAATTTAAGCAAAATATTCTTACTTACACCTTCTGCTTGTCTATTATCAGCCCCTAATTGAGTACAGCCTTGTAGTTTAAAGTGAAAACATTTTTAAAGTGGCTATAAGAAACTGATTCTGAAACCTAGGTGAAAAATCAGGAAAAGAGATCTGTCCACAAAACATAGTGAAGAGTCAGTAAGAGGGCTCAACTGAAGTTTAAAAACCCAGCGCAAAGTTTGAATGGCAGTTCATTTTACAAATTACTTGTCCCGTTAGGTGAATTAACTTCTTTAAGGTGTAGATAAAAATTGCATATACACAGTGTTACAGCCCTCTGATCTTTGGTGAGTCACTCAATATTTTGGAGCCTCAACCCCCTCATCTATAAAATAGAGATGATCATAGTTCTCATCCTACAGATTTATGTGGATTAAGTGAAAGTTTTCCACAATGTGAAATATCAGTATTGAAGGTATCATGGTGCCGTGATTAAACACTATCAAAATACTTCAGTTCAGTTCAGTCACTCACTCATGCCTGATTCTTTGAGACCCCATGGACTGCAGCATGCCAGGCTTCCCTGTCCATCACCAACTCCTGGAGTTCACCCAAACTCATGTCCATTGAGTCGGTGATACCATCCAACCATCTCATCCTCTTTCATCCCCTTCTCCTCCCACCTTCAATCTTTCCCAGCATCAGGGTCTTTTCAAATGAGTTAGCCCTTCACATCAGGTGGCAAAAGTATTGGAATTTCAGCATCAGTCCTTCCAATGAATATTCAGGACTGATTTCCTTTAGGATGGACTGCTTGGAACTCCTTGAACCCCAAGAGACCCTCAAGAGTCATCTGCAACACCACAGTTCAAAAGCATCAATTCTTTGACACTCAGCTTTCTTACAGTCCAACTCTCACATCCATACATGACCACTGGAAAAACCATAGCCTTGACTAGACAGACCTTTGTTGGCAAAGTAATGTCTCTGCTTTTTAATATGCTATCTAGGTTGGTCATAACTTTTCTTCCAAGGAGTAAGCGTCTTTTAATTTCATGGCTGCAGACACCATCTGCAGTGATTTTGGAGCACCCAAAAGTAAAGTCTGTCACTGTTTCCACTGTTTCCCCATCTATCTGCCATGAAGTGATGGGACTAGATGCCATGATCTTCGTTTTCTGAATGTTGGGCTTTAAGCCAACTTTTTCACTCTCCTCTTGCACTTTCATCAAGAGGCTCTTTAGTTCCTCTTCACTTTCTGCCATAAGGGTGGTGTCATCTGCATATCTGAGGTTATTGATATTTCTCCCAGCAATCTTGATGCCAGCTTGTGCTTCATCCAGCCCAGCGTTTCTCATGATGTACTCTGCATATAAGTTAAATAAGCAGGGTGACAATATACAGCCTTGACACACTCCTTTTCTTATTTGGAACCAGTCTCTTGTTCTATGTTCAGCTGTAACTGCTGCTTCCTGACCTGCATATAGGTTTCTGAGGAGGCAGGTCAGGTGGACTGGAATTCCCATCCCTTGAAGAATTTTCCACAGTTTATTGTGATCCACACAGTCAAAGGCTTTGGCATAGTCAATAAAGCAGAAATAGATGTTTTTCTGGAGCTCGCTTGCTTTTTCCATGATCCAGCAGATGTTGGCAATTTGAACTTTGGTTCCTCTGCCTTTTCTAAAGCCAGCTTGAACATCTGCAAGTTCACTGTTCACGTACTGCTGCAGCCCGGCTTGGAGCATTTTGAGCATTACTTTACTAGCGTGTGAGATGAGTGCAATTGTGTGGTAGTTTGAGCATTCTTTGGCATTGCCTTTCTTTGGGATTGGAATGAAAACTGACCTTTTCCAGTCCTGTGGCCACTGCTGAGTTTTCCAAATTTGCTGGCATATTACATGCAGCACTTTTACAGCATCATCTTTCAGGATTTGAAATAGCTCAACTGGAATTCCATCACCTCCAGTAGCTTTGTTCCTAGTGATTCTTCCTAAGGCCCATTTGACTTCTTATTCCAAGATCTCTGACTAGGTGAGTGACCACACTATCATGATTATCTGGGTCATGAAGATCTTTTTTGCATAGTTCTTCTGTGTATTCTTGCCACCTCTTTGTAATATCTTCTGCTTCTGTTAGGTCCATACCATTTCTGTCCTTTATCAAGCCCATCTCTGCATGAAATATTCCCTTGGTATCTCGAATTTTCTTGAAGAGATCTCTAGTCTTTCCCACTCTATTATTTTCCTCTATTTCTTTGCATTGATCGCTGAGGAAGGCTTTCTTATCTCTCCTTTCTTTTCTTTGAACTCTGCATTCAAATGTGTATATCATTCTTCTTCTTCTTTGCTTTTCACTTCTTTTCACAGCTATCTGTAAGGCCTCCTCAAACAGCCATTTTTCTTCTTTGCATTTCTTTTTCTTGGGGATGGTCTTGATCCCTGTCTCCTGTACAGTGTCACGAACTTCCACCCATAGTTCTTCAGGCAGTCTGTCTATCAGATCTAGTCCCTTAAATCTATTTCTCACTTCCACTGTATAATTGTAAGGGATTTGGTTTAGGTCATACTTGGATGGTCTAGTGGTTTTCCCTACTTTCTTCAATTTAAGTCTGAATTGGCAATAAGGAGTTCATAATCTGAGCTGCAGTTAGCTCCCAGTCTTGTTTTTGCTGACTGTATAGAGCTTTGCCACCTTTGGCTGCAAAGAATATAATCAATCTGATTTTGGTGTTGACCATCTGGTGATGTCCATGTGTAGAGTCTTCTCTTGTGTTGTTGGAAGAGGGTGTTTGCTATGACCAGTGAGTTCTCTTGGCAATACTCTATTAGCCTTTGCCCTGATTCATTCTGTACTCCAAGGCCAAATTTCCCTGTTACTCCAGGTATGTCTTGACTTCTCACTTTTGCATTCCAGTCCCATATAATGAAAAGGACATCTGTTTTGGGTGTTAGTTCTAGAAGGTCTTGTAAGTCTTCATAGGACTGTTCAGCTTCAGCTTCTTCAGCATTACTGGTTGGGGCATAGACTTGGCTCTCCATGATATTGAATGGCTTGCCTTGGAAATGAACAGAGATCTTTATGTCATTTTTGAGATTGTATCCACATACTGTATTTTGGACTCTTTTGTTGACTATGAGGGCCACTCCATTTCTTCTGAGGGATTCCTGCCCACAGTATTAGATATAATGGCCATCTGAGTTAAATTCACCCGTTCCAGTCCGCTGAGCTCGCTGATTCCTGCAGTGTGGACAGTTACTCTTCTCGTCTCTGGTCTGCTGCTGCTGCTAAGTCACTTCAGTCGTGTCTGACTCTGCGTGACCCACAGACAGCAGCCTGCCCGACTCCCCCGTCCATGGGATTTTCCAGGCAAGAGTACTGGAGTGGGTGCCATTGCCTTCTCTCATCTCCTGTTGGACCATTTCCAATTTGCCTTGATTCATGGACCTAACATTCCAGGTTCTTATGCAACATTGCTCTTTACAGTGTTGGACCTTGCTGCCATCACCAGTTACATTCTCAGCTGGCTGTTGTTTTTGCTTCGGCTCCACCTTCATTCTTTCTGGAGTTGTTTCTCCACTCATCTCTGGTAGCATATCGGGCACCTACTCTATTGGGGAGCTCCTCTTTCAGTGTCCTATCCTTTGCCTTTTCATACTGTTCATTGGGTTCTCAAGGCAAGAATACTGACGTGGCTTGCCCTTCTCTTCTCCAGTGCGTCTTAGGTTTGTGTTTTCCAAGAATCTTTCCAAGACAAAGGTTTCTATTGCTGGGTATCCCCAGGAGCACAGATGGAAGAGAGAGAACTGGAAAAAAGACAGTCAACCGTGTTATTAAGCCTGTTCCCATTTTGGACAAGTAGATTCAATCTTGAACACTGGTCAACCATAACCACAGGAAATCTGCCTTCCAGGTCACCCAGCTGCAGCAAGGAACTGGAGCTAGTCAGCCAACTGTCTCCTTATCAGCTGCTTTAGGGAACTTCCAGCTTGCCTTGGGCAAGGGCCGATCATGTTTCTTGCATCAGAAATAAAACCTCAGACCGTAATTCAGTTGTTTACAGTAAATGATCGTTGATGAATAAAGGTAAATTCTGAGAGTAGAGGAAGGTATCAACAGTTTTTAATGAAAAGAAGTAACACGTGCATTTTCTATGTATTTTATTTATCTGGCAAATAATTTTCATTCAGTTCCTATAAACTGTAAATTAAGCCCTTGGGATCAGCAAAGGGAAACTGACCTAACACCAAAAGAGCAATGTGTCTAACAATGCCACTCTCAAGCGAGAAAAATCACAGTCGTACAAAATAAAGAACGAGAGCGGCAGGAAAAGTCGCCCAGTACCACGGTGGCTCAGCAGTAAAGAGCCCACCTGCCTATGCAGGGGATGTGGGTATGATCCTTGGGTCTGGAAGATCCCCTGGAGGAGGAAATGGCGACCCACTGCAGTGTTCTTGCCTGGAGAATCCCGTGGACAGAGGAGTCTGGCGCGTGACAGTCCACGGGGTTGCAAAGAGTTGGACATGACTGAGCAGCTAACACACAGAGAATCTATAGCCAAACAGTTACTTCTTCTGAAGGATGTACACCAGCCTGTGTCAAAGGAATCACAGAAAACCTGCTAACATCGGACACTTTCCAGGAAAGGGGTCAGTACTGGGGCCAGAGGATCTCCTTCCAAATGTGCGACACACACAAACAAGGCAAAGAAGTCTTGAGACATTTATTTGAATTTTAGAAGCTTTGACAAAGAGCAGCGCTGAATGGAAAGTCAGACTTTGGATGAAGTATCTCACAGTAAATGTTGACTGACTACCTAGAAGACTGGAAGCAGCTTTTTAATTTTCTCTGCGAATGAAACCAGGAGGAGTGAAAAATTACCACATACAGATGTGCAAAAAGTTTTAAATTCCCCAAGTCACTGTATATAGGTTTTGTTTTTTGTTTTTCTTTTAGCGTTTTGGTATCTAGTCCCCATGGTCCTTCCCTGGTGGCTCAGAGGTAAAGAACTTGTCTGTCAATACAGGACCTGCAAGTTTGATCCCTGGGTCAGGAAGATCCCCTGGAGAAGAAAATGGCAACCCACTCCAGTATTCTTGCCTGGAAAATCCCATGGACAGAGGAACCTGGTGGGCTATAGTCCATAGGGTTGCAAGAGTTGAACGTGACTTAGCAGCTAAACAATAACAACAATTTTACCCCTAATTTTAGGTATATAAAGAGAAGAGAAACAAGATGAGAACGATCTGGGCCAAGATTATGAAGATCATGTAATATACATCTTAAATACAAGGTGTTTTGGAAAACAAGGTCACAGATCCAAGCTTAAAACAGATTCTGCTGGTGGTCTTTATCGGGGAAAGAAATGAAGAGGGGTCCCACTGATCAAAAGTCAGGAGATTCTACCCTCCCAGTTCCTCAAAACAACAAAATACAGGCTTCCCTATATACATAATTACAATCTAGAGTCTGTTTAGGAACTGGATTGTGGTAATACTGTAGGGGTGGCCTTCAAGTCATACGGTGCTAAGTCACTTCAGTCATGTCCGACTCTTTGAGACCCCATGGACTGTAGCCTGCCAGGCTCCTCTGTCCATGGGATTCTCCAGGAAAGAACACCAGAGTAGCTTGCCATTTACTACTCCAGAGGATCTCCCCGACCCAGCGATCAAACCCACACCTCTCATACCTCCTGCATTGGCAGGAGGGCTCTTTACCACTAGCACCACCTGGGAAGCCCGGGTCACAGGGTGCCAAACATTAAAAGGCCCTTTTAAGGAGTGCTGAGAGCATTTGTTTGTTACAGATCACAGTATTTATCCACTTTGAAAAGAAAATCAGGGCTTTAACATGTCTCCGAGACCTCAGCATTCTTTCTCCAACCTGTAGACCGCATTGGATATTGCTCTTTTCTGACGTCTGACTATTTCACAAAGACGAATAAATATAATACTTAAGTGAAGTTTAATTAGAAGCCATCATGGGTGCATATCTGATATCACATTTCGAGGATTTCAAATGTCCTTGATGTGAGACACCTTGGTCATAAAACTGAGTTCAGACCCCAACAAGCAGAAATAAGTACAAACTTTTAAAGTTATTGCTGAGCCCAAACCCTTTCCTGGAAACTTTCTAAGGTATAAAAATAAAACAAGCCAATAGCATTATAGAAAACGCACTATCCAAATAGAATTGTTTATAAATAGAATGTTTTACAAAGTTTCCATGAGGCATCAGCTGTCTTTTTTAACCCCTTGCACGCCGGCATTTTCCAGCCCACTGGCTAAATTAAGGTTTCGGAAAAAATTACCTATGCATTGTATTTATATGCGGCCATTAATCTATTTTTATACGCTGTGGATATATCACATGGGTTCATGATAAACATATCAAAAGACATTCCACCCCTAGTCAGACACCACAGCCTATGTATATGGGCAAAGATGCGAAAGAAGATGAGATGCTCTTTCACTTGTATGTTGTCAAAAGCGCTGTAAGCAAACAAGTGTGGAATGAGCAGGGCAGGCTGGCATGTGCTTGATTTTCCAAGACTCTCTCTGTTGAAGCCTGCGCCCTGTTCTAGTTACTAATAGCGCCCCCTTGTATACTCAAAAGTGTCCCACTTTAAGTGATAAACCTGTGAGCACTCCAAGGACAGGGCAGTTTATCAATTATTTGTGAGTGTCTGGGAAGCGGAATTCGAAATACTTGAATAAATTGTCTAGCAGAGAGAACAACATTCCATTAAAAACAGATTTCAGGGGTCTTCCTTGGGGGTCCAGTGGTTAAGAATCAGCTTTCCAATGGAGGGGAGGTGGGTTCAATCCCTGGTTGAGGAACCAGGATCCCAGTGGGAAACTGAGGCTGCGTGCTCTGGGGCTGCGAGCCACAGCTGGAGCGAACCTGCATGGAGCAGTGGAAGGCCTGCGTACCGCCACTAAGACCCCACAGGGCCAAACAGATGACGCCTTTAAAAAGCAATTTTCAGGATGAGTAGAAGTATAAAGACAATGAACATTATGAAGAAAATGGAAACATACAGATGCCTACTCTGTGATAGTTTGATGATTCCCTTTGCAGGCGGGAAAGTGAACGAGTTAGTCGCTCAGTCGTGTCCGCCTTTTTGTGATCCCATGGGTTGTAGCCCACCAGGCTCCTCTGTTCACGGGATTTTCCAGGGAAGGATAGGAGTGGGTTGCCACCCCCTTCCCCAGGAGATTTGCCTGACCCAGGGATCCAACCCAGGTTTCCTGCACGGCTGGCAGATTCTTTACCATCTGAGCCACCAGGGAAGTCCAAGCAAATAACATGCCCAGATAAAATCAATTTACTCCGAAGGTACTCAGGGGAAAGAAGACAAAGCATGATCCCAAAGTCAGGAAATCAAGAGATACGAATGGAAATGTTAAAAATTAATCGTTGTTCTGTCCAAAGCACACTGTCACCATGTCAAAGCTGGCTGTGTTATATTCATTTTCAGCCCATCTGTTCCTCTGTGCCTTTGGCACAGGTTCACATATATATCCTAGCTAGGAGGGTGCGGTTTGCTACCCAGTGATGGTTGAATCTTTGTAATTATAATCTGGTAGATATAGTAAGTCTAGATACAGGAAAAACAAAGCTTTGCTCTTTATATAAGAAAAGCAAACCCACTGCCAGGATGCTGACACCATTGTTACTTCCACATCACGGTAGACATCACACACTGAACAACTAACAGAGATTTTCATGAGATTTAATTTCTGGCTCCGGATGGCCAAGGTAGAAAATGAACAGAAGCATGTGTTTATTTTGAAAAGTTTGTTAAGACTATTTTTTCCCCTTACATAATTAATTTAAAATGATTACATATACTTGGGCATGAGGATATGTTGACATACGCCACAATCAAAATGCAAGAATATTTCAAATAATTTTCATTACTGTAAATTTTCAGATCAAATTAATTACAATTACAAGGACTTTCCTGGTGGCTCAGATAAAGTCATCTGCCTGCAGTGCAGGAGACCTGCGTTTGATCCCTGGGTCAGGAAGATCCCTTGGAGAAGGGAATGGCAAACCACTCCAGCGTTCTTGTCTGGAAAATGCCATGGACAGAGGAGCCTGCTAGGCTACAGTCCACAGGGTCACAGAAAGTTGGACACAACTGAGTGACTAGGGGACGACCGAGGATGAGATGGCTGGATGGCATCACCGACTTGATGGACGTGAGTTTGAGTGAACTTCGGGAGTTGGTGATGGACAGGGAGGCCTGGCGTGCTGCGATTCATGGGGTCGCAAAGAATTGGACATGACTGAGCGACTGAACTAAGTGACTAACACACACACAGTTTTTCAAAGGTGTGTGGTTTGTTTTACGGCACCATGGCTTGTTCTTTGCACTTAGACAACTTGCAACAAGACAACCTGTCTTGTTATATAGTCCTTAGAAAATGAAAACATACAGACAGCCAATCCGTGATATTAATAGCTAGATGATTCGCTTTGCCGTCAGAAAGAGAAGTCGCTCAGTTGTGTCCGACTCTTTGCGACCCCATGGACTGCAGTCAGAAGGATAAAGTAAACGATGTGCCCAGATTAAATCCCCAAAGATACTCAGGGAAAACAAAACAAACAAACATGATTCCAAAATCAGGAAATCCAGAGATATGAATGGAAATATTAAAAACTGTAATTGGTGGGGGTGGAGTGGAGAGATTGCATTTTGTGTACACAAATGTATTTCATGGGGAATGTTGCAAACAGGGGATCACAATTGCACTGAGCCATGCTGGAAAATTCAGACTCGGTGTCAGAAACATCAATTGAAAATTTGACATCATAGGATGTGCAAATTCCTTCCCATCAATTCCAGAAATAATTTTATTTTGAAAGGGAGCCTAGGGTGAGCATTTTACAGGACACATGCCTGCAAAGAGCTCAGCTGTTGGATTAAGCAGTTGTGAGTTCATATCCCAGAACTCCAGACTTACACGCCATGTGCATTTGCAACCAGTCTCACCTGTAAAGTGGTTTGAATGTGTTATTGATATAAAGGGTTTAGTACCATGAGGATTCAGCAAATAACGAGAATTCTTTGCAGAACATTGCTGAATAGAGAGAACCCAGCAGACCTCCAAACTTTGGTTGCTGAAGGAGTTTGTAGAACAAATAGGGTCTCAGGCATTCAAGATTCCTTTAAAAGCCAATTAGGTCAGTGTTGTTGTTTAGTTCCTAAGCCATGTCCAACTCTTGTGACCCCATGGACTTAGAGCCCACCAGGCTCCTCTGTCCACAGGATTTCCCAAGCTGCAATACTAGAGTGCGTTGCCATTTCCTCCGCCAGGGGATCTTCCCGACCCAGGGACTGAACCCACATCTCCTGCGCTGGCAGGCAGATCCTTTACCACTGAGCCACCTGGGAGGCCCAGTTAGGTCAATAGATGAATACTTACCGTCTCACTCTTACATGCCAAAAGCGTTAAATCGGGAGGCATATTTCTTCCTTACCCACTTATTGGGCAAATGAGTAGGTCCCTGAAACTTTAAAAAAATTTTTCTCAAACATCTGCTTTTCCTATAATCATTATAATTCTATTTTCTGGGCAGATTTGAATGTGACCTTGGCTTTGGGAAAGCAGATTTCAAACTATTCATAGAGAAAAAATAAGTACGATCCCATGTCAGATTCTTAAAAAAAAAAAAAAAAAAGACATAATCCTGATTTTGAAGTCACAAATAATTCCAATGAGAAAGAATTAGGGGCAGAAGGATTAGTCATCACAGCAGCTAGATAAAAGCTAAATAACTTTTCAGGAAATATGCCAAGCACAGACTGATCCCATGCACGAAAAACGGGGAATTTAAAAGGGAAGAGGTGAAATCCAGTTAGAGAAAAGTTCAAAAAAATCTAAAAACGTTCTTCAGGAGAGTAATAGGGCCTTAAATGCATTGACTAGAACAAGAACAAAGTAGGAAGATGCCCACTGTTGGAAGGAGTCGGTGCCAACATCACGTAGGACAGAGGAAGACAGGAGTACCAGAAGCTGGATTTTATTTTGGGCACGTTTAGCAAAGGAAAAAACGAAGAAAATGGAAGATACAGAGAGGAATTTGAAAGGAGGATGTCGTAGGTGGTCAGATTCAATTGAAATAATTTCCTATGCATCAAATAATAACGCTGAGAGTCAGCACAGTCACGCTGGGCTTGGTATTTGCCTGGCATCTATGTGCTTTCAATTCTCACTGCAACCTCATGAGGTAGGATTTGCAAGTACTTTCCCAGCTTATCCGCAAGGGAACTAAAGTACTGAGATGTCAGACAGCATATCCAAGATGACGGAGAAAGCATCAGAGCCAAGTTAGCATCAGGCTATAAGTTCAAGAAGCAGGCAATAGAATTTCCCACCTTCTGGTCACTTTTTAAAAGCTTTTTATTTTGTATGGGAGCATGGCTGACTAACAAGGTTGTGATAGTCTCAGGTGGACAGAAAGGGAACTCTGCCACACATACACATAATAATGCCTGTCCCTAGGGCATTGAAAGAGAGACATCAGGAAGATATATAGTGGGGTTAACAAGCTTCCCGATTACCCTGGAGCCGACAGTGCGGTAAGCTGTTTAAAAAGTCTAACTGATAAGATAAGGTTATCAGTTCGATAGAATTGTCGTGTTCCAGCTGGAGTGAACCCCATGGATTATTCCCAAGGAAGACGACTTCTTTTAAGACGTAGACTGACTGACTTTTCTGATGACAGGATTGGAATGGTTGACGCAAGTGAAGATACTAACATCGAAAATGGAAGAGTTATTTTTTAATTGGGGCATAGATGTTGCTTTAGTTTTTGTCAATAAAATGAATCTGCTGCATGTGTGCACATGTCCCTATATGTAAAAAATAATACGTTATATACAGCCATAGCTGTCTCTGCTATTGCTTTTATGTTTAATTCCTAAAGAAGGAAACTTATTTTAGGGAGATAGGAAAGCCAAAACTGAAGGTCAAGGTTGAAGGTCAAGGTTAAAGTTCAAGGTGAGGATCGAGGGCAGGGGCAGCCCAGAAAAGAGGAGTGGGGAGGACAAGGGCCGCAGAACGTGCAGAGACTCACGGCAGCAAGGTCGGGGAGGAGGGCTGCAGTTCAGTCATACTGCCGTGAATAAAAGTCTCTTAGTTTTGTTTAAACTTTTTATTTTATATTGGAGTACAGCCCATCAACAATGTTGTGGGAGTTTCAGGTGAACAGCAAAGGGACTCAGCCATGCAGATACATGCGCCCACACCCCCCTCCCATCCAGGCTGCTGCACAACACGGAGCAGAGCTCTCTCTGCTGGAGAGGGTCCTTTCTGGTTATCCGTTTAACATGGTGGTGGTGGTTTAGTCGCTAAGTCGTGTCTGACTCTTGCGACCCTGTGGACTGTCGCCCGCCAGGCTCCTCCGTCCATGGGATTTTCCAGGCAAGGATACTGGAGTGGATTGCCATTTCCTTCTCCAGGGGATCTTCCTGACCCAGGAGTTGAACCCAGGTCTCCTGCATTGCAGGCAGATTACAACAGTGTATACATGTTGATCCCAAACTCACTAACTGTCCCTTCCTTCCCATCTTTCCCTCCTGGCCTCTTAAGTCCGTGCTGTTCCAAAGGCAGGAGTGTGACTGGTATAAAAGTCTCTGGGAAGACTGGTTTCCTCTCAGTATTAGGAAGGACTTTTAAACAATAGAGCCATCCAGCGATAAAGTGGCTTGGTTTAAGAAGCAGTAATCAGCCTGTCCAAGAAGGGCATGGCAACCCGCCCCAGTATTTTTGCCTGGAGAATCCTATGGATAGAGGAGCCTGGCAGGCTACAGTCCGTAGGATTGCAAAGAGTTGACTGAAGCAACTTAGCAGGCAAGCAATCACCTTGTCACCCAAAGCTGTCAAGCAGATGCTGACCAATTTCTGCTTAGACTTATAATGAAGGAACTTCCTGCGCTGGGGAGGAAGTTAGAGTAGGTGTTGCCATATCACTTCCAGCATGAAGACTTGACTGGGTGGAAATTCCATATATGGGCTTTTTTTTTTGGAAGTTGTACTCAGTAGCTTCTTTTCCATGTGGTTTAAGTGGATATAAATTCCTCGTAATTTAAAAGGTGAGTCAAAAGGAAAATAGCGTGTACAATGGCCCAGCAGCCCAACAGCTCATCACGCATCTTAAAAACACAAGTCAGAGCAGCAGATGACTTCAAAGGGGACCACACCACTGCCAGAAGGGCTCGCCAAGAAGCCAGCTGCTCCTGGAAAAATACATTACACTTCCCAGTTTGGCATCCGAGCCTCGTGACTGGTGTCCAGGGAGGTGGTAGAGGAATGGGTTTATGGGCAGCCATAAATAACCAGGGCACTGAGATCCTGAAAGTAGGCCAGTTTCTTCATTACCATTCAAGACCCAGAGAGGGATGAGCTACTATTCCAGCCTGAGGGTAAGAGAGCTTGAACTCCCCACTTTTAGAAAATCTAATAAAAAAAAGACATCAAAACTCTATGTTAGTCCATCTCAGTCCATCAACTGCTCTGCCAAATTCTTCACACTAAGTCTTGAGTTGCTATTTCTCTCTCTGAAGATACAGGGAGGGGAGCACGGAGATTATTTATGTGGGATCTCCAGGAAATACAAGCAAGGAAGACGGTCTTGCTATATCTATATTATCTGACTTTAGACTGCAGGAATGCACGTTTGAAACTCGTTTGGAAATCTGTACCTTTGAACTCAGGAGTACTCAGGACACAGTCCCTAAGTGCTTCCGGGATTCTGGCATTCCAAAAATGCGTCTTGTCGTCTACATGGAATTCTTCCTGCCCGTATTCATTCATTCCGTAATCTTTCAGCATGCCCACTATGTTACAGGCACTTCTCTAGATACTTGGCATTCACAAATGAAGAAGACCTGGTTCTTAGTATTAACAGATGCAAAAAGCAGTGCTTATTCCAAGTTGCTTTGCTCTCTGTTTGATAGTTACACAGTTTGTCTGAGTGGAGGGGAGTTGGTGAAAAGCAAAGAAAAATGAATGGAAAGTCACTTGCCTTCTCCTTTTTCTATCATATCATTTTGCAGATAGAATAAAGCCCTATACTGATTTTTTTTAAATATGAGAGACACCCACCACACCAGGTTTGCTGCTAATACAGTGAAAGACCAGTATGTTTTAAGATAGTTTACACAGTAAGATAAATTTTGCCTTTAGCCTTCTCCTGGCAGATAGAATCAGGCAATCGTTCTAATCCTCTTTTCTGCCCACGTGTAGTCCTCAATAGTGTCTTATAATCCTCCCGAATGTGACTTCAAAATAAAGATGGGTTCACCCTTGTCCTTTGCTTCATGGAAATAATTTAGTCTTCCCAAGTAAGCACCTGGCGTTCTTTCAAAACTCAGGTAAGAGAAACTTGAGATTTTAACAGTCTTAAGCCAACCTCTCTGACCTGTGTTAATTTTATCCACCAAGGCTTGAAGCAAATTATTGTTTAATGCCGAGATATATAGAAAGGCAGAGCAGAATGGTATCGACTCCATTTCCTTTATTTCTTTGTCTAATTTTATTTCTTGGCCATGCTGGCTCTTCACTGCTGCGTGGGGTTTCCCTAGCTGCGGCCAGCGGGGACAGTTCTCGAGTTGCTGTGCGAGGGCTTTGCCTTGTGGCAGCCTCTCTTGTTGCAGAGCATGGCTTCTGAGGCACGTGGGCTCAGCAGCTGTGGCTCCTGAGTTCTAGAGTACTGGCTCAGTACTTGCATGTGGGCTTAGTTGCTCTGCGTTATATGGGATCTTCCTGGACCAGGAATCAAACGCATGTCTCCTGCGTAGGCAGGTGGATTCTTTACCACTGAGCCACCAGGGGAGCCCTTCGTGTCTTTTAGAACACTGGTTTTCGAACATAGTCCATCATCACAGCTCCTTGTAGGTCCTTTAAACATGTCCGACATCAACCTCAAAAATTCTGAACCAGTAGATACTACAAGCGCACCTAAGGATCTGTATCTTTTCTCTCTGTTCCTGCGTCTTTCTCTCCAGGTAATATTTCTGATGGTGCACCCAGGCTTAGCAACCATTTCTTAAGGCAGGGTTCTCAACCCTGGATGCAGACCAGAATCACATGGGAAACCTTAAAAATCGATGTCTAGGCTGTAACGGGTTAACTCAGGTACCAGGGATGGGGTCAAGCATCCGTACGGGCTGTTTCTCTCCATAAAGAGAGATGCAGTGACTCCTGATTGCTCTGAATTCAGTTAATGGGAAGGAGAAGGAAAAAGATGACACAGCAGAGTTTCAAAGGAAGAGAACTGTGAACCGCCTTGAACTTTTTCCTCTGTGTGTTTCTCAGCTGGAAGCCAGGCACTGGCTACTTTTTACACACAGATCTTGTCTTCCTTGGGGGTAAGAAGACAAAGGAAGCTTTTCAACAGGAGCTCTGACGGCAGCTCTCTCGCCTTCAGAAATGAGACGGACACAGCCATGCAGGAATGAGGCTAAAAGGCAGGAAACACGAGGCCTGCTCACATTTTCACAGATACTGAACAACTAGAGAGAAAACCTGTCATCGCACCAAATTGGTCTTGAAGTCAGGTCTCAGCATTTCAAATCCAAGGATCCTTTTCCATAAATAAAAGAATAGAATGTTTGCTCCTCAGAAGAAACAGTGATGAAAAAATTAGTGGAAAGAAAAACCCATTCTTGAATTCAAACCACCTCACTACCTGTCCTCTTTTTTTCCACCTCATTTCCCTTTTCTGTGAGAACTTTCAAGTGCTACTCTTTTAGCAAATTTCAATTACACGATGCAGTGTTATCAGCTATGGTCACCACGGGAAACTCAAGATGCTTTCCTCAGGAGACCCTATTAATGTTACAACTGAAAGTCTGTGTCTTTTACCCATTTCTCCCTATTTCCCCCACACTTAGCCCCTGGCAACAAGTTATCTACTCTGTTTCTATGTGTGATTTTTTTTTTTTTTAAGATTCTACTATAAGTAATACCATGCTGTGTTTGTCTTCCTGACTTATTTCACTAAGCAAAATGCCCTCCAGGTTCATCCATGTGGTTGCAAATGACAGGATTTCCTTCTATTTTTAAGCTGAATAGTATACCAGTGAGTGTGTGTGTGTGTGTGAGTGTGTGTGTGTGTGTGTGTGTGTGCATCACATTCTCTTTATCCATTCATCTGCTGATGGAGAGACAGTTAGTTTCTGCTTTCCACGCCTTGGCTGTCTTGGAGAAGGCTGTAACTAACATCAGCAACGTAGTTCTGAGGCTCCACCACAGTGGTCTCTTCAAGATGATGATCCTGTTTCCTTCGGACATATACCTAGAAGCGGAATTGCTGGATCATAAGGGAATTCAGTACTTTGGCCACCTCATGCGAAGAGTTGACTCATTGGGAAAGACCGGGATGATGGGAGAGATTGGGGGCAGGAGGAGAAGGGCACGACAGAGGATGAGATGGCTGGATGGCATCACCAACTCGATGGACGTGAGTCTGAGTGAACTCTGGGAGCTGGTGATGGACAGGGAGGCCTGGCGTGCTGCGATTCATGGGGGCGCAAAGAGTCGGACACGACTGAGCAACTGAACTAAACTGAAGGGACTTCTACTTTTAATTTCTTGAGGAACCTCTGTGCTCTGTTCCAGAGGGGCTGCACCAGCATACCTTCCTACCAGCAGAGTTCTGGGCCTCTCTCTCCACACTCTTGCCAACCCGGGGCCCCCTGTGCCACGCAGCCACTCCCACTAGCTACCGTCTTACACATGACGGTGCCTATGTGTCAGTCCACAGCTCTCTTCTTAAAAGCATGTGACCTGGGCCCTAGACAGGCTTATCCATCATGAGTATTTGGGATGCTCTTTTTTAATGCCTGTTTGTTCATTTGGTGGCACCGAGTCTCACTTGCAGCATGCGGGACCTCTGATCCTCCTTGCAGTGTGCAAGCTCTTTCAGTTTGGCCGGCAGAACCTTCAGGGGCAGCTTCTGGGATCTGGCTCCCCGAGCAGGGACAAACCCTGGCCACCTGCATTAGCAGCACAGAGTCTTAGCTTCTGAACCACCAGGGAAGGCCCTAGAATAATCTTTTGACTGCCAACCAAGATCACTGTCGTCTGAATCTTTTTTCTTTGTGTTTGGAAGGAGTTGAGCTCTTTCTATACATTAAATTGTAAAATATTACTTTAAGGAACATATTTTTGAGAGGATATTAAAAATGGAAACTCTTCCCATAATTAAGAGAAAAAAAAAAATGTCCTCAGCAGCAAAATAGCCAAAGTTAATTAAATGTAGGTTAATGGTGTTTTGGGGGCAAAATGTCATCTGGGGTAGAAATTTTAATTGGCTCCAAAAGAACATAAAATCAAAGATTCCTGCATGAGTTTTCCATTGTTGCCATAACAAATTACCACAAATACAGTGGCTTCAAGCAATACAGAATGTATTATCTGAGCTCTGTAAGTCAGAAGTCTGATACTGGTCTCTTGGGCTAAAATCAAGGCATCAGGCAGCCCATGTTTCCAGCTGTAGGCTTGGTTTCTTTGCCTTTTTCAGTTTCTGGAGGCTGCCTGCATGCTTGACTCAGGGGCCCCTTCTTGCATCTTCAAAGCCCACCAGTCAAGTCCCTCTCTGATAGCATTGTTCTGACCTTCTCCTCTGCCTCCCTCTTCCACTTTTAAGGACCCATGGGATTACAGGATCTGCTGACCCAGGGAATCCAGGATAATCTCCCTCTTTTAAGGTCAACTGATTAGCAATCTTCATTCTATTAGCAACTTTAATTTCCCTTGGCCGTGTAATGTAACATAGTCCATATATTCATGGAGGCCAGGAATCAGGATGTGGTGTCTCTGGGAGTCACACTCTGTCGACTACGCCTTGAAGTATGGTATTTATTTGCAGTGGTGGGGCATAGTGAATTGAGTTACACATCCAAAAGCCATTCCTGTCTTCTTGTTTGAAGGAATTCCCCACTATCTCGTTGTTGTTCAGTCACTCAGTCGTGTCCGACTCTTCACAGCCCCATGCACTGCAGCCCGCCAGGCTTTCCTGTCCCTCACTAACTCCCAGAGTTTGCTCAAACTCGTGTACTTTGAGTCAGTGATGCTCCAATATCTGAATCTGGGTAAAAGACAGGACCCTGACTTGCACCAGGGAAACACCATCTCCCATCCACGTCAGCTAGAACATGGGCCAGTTTAGATGGACTTTGCATCCTGGTGGATTGTTTCCATTTTACAGGGATCATTACATACTATTCATGTGGCAGTCACAGCAGGGGCAGCCAGAATTGTTGGCGGTGCGGTGAATGCGGCAGCACCAGAAACACTCAGGGTTGCTGGAGCTGAGTTTTGGTGGCTGTGCCTCAGGTGTGGCCCCAGGAAGTCATCTAAGGAGGATGCTCTATCAGGGTGATCTTGCCTCTGCTTCTTTCCAGCTTGAGTAATACTCATTTTTCTTCCTTATAGTGGTTATGAACTATATATGTACCAGATTTTGCAGGCTGTGAGATACCCTGTATTCCTGTAATCCATCCCCTTTCTTCTTAAGTTAGCCATAGTCAGATTCTGCTGTGCATAACTAAGAATCTTCACTGATAAATATTATTTTGGAGTCATGCCTGACCCTTTGTGACCTAGCAACTGAGAAACAACCCAAAGGAATCTATATCAATGAAGATTCTTAGCTTTAATTTCTAAAAAACAAAATTCATTTCCCATGTCTTTCAATCTGTAACGCCACATGACTTATAAATTAGGGGATTCTAGGAACACAAAACAAGTTGTCAGAATGATGAGACAGTTTCATTGGCCAAGTAGGAGCCGAGAGAAACTGATAAGGATGACCCTTTATGGGGGTGAGAGAAGAGGTTGATATGGTGGTTTTGAGACAATGGTAGAGCCAAGACTGAACTGGACTGATCTTCAGAGCTAAAGAGGTGAATTTAGGATGCAATAAATTGTACCAGGAACCTGGAGGAGAAAGATCACTTAGGGGAAGATCTCCTTCTTCATAACTGTGTAGTTTGCAGAAGGGACGCTTCATTTAGAAGCACAAGGAAGAGTCCAGCTACTTGGAGGAAGTGGCAGGTAAGTGTGAGATGGAGGCACTGCTTTAGAGTCTACAGTGATCTAGACAGTTTCAACAAAACCAGGGAGGAGATTCATCTCGTGGCATCAGCCAGCGAGTTGTGGGTGCAGAAGCTTCTGGGCTTGCAGGGACTGGTCACAATCAGATGAGGTAAACGCCAAGTAGACTCATTAAGTCCCTTGAGTGACTGGTTCTATGCAGCTGCTGTTCTGAGACTTGGTGGGACTTTTTCTTTGTTTATTCTGAGACTTTGTATGTATATTTTTGCTGGGACTTTGAAATTGCACAAAGCTGAACCCCAGATGGAAGGAGTTTATCATTTTGGCCAAGATTTAAGAAGTGAAAGTGTTAGTCGCTCAGGCACGGGGGATCTTCCTGGACCAGGAATAGAACCATGTCTCCCGCACTGGCAGGCAGACTCTTGGCCGCGGAACCGCCAGGAAAGCCCTGAAGTTCTCAATTCTTGATCAGACTTTGTTCCTCTTTTCTTGGTCGTGCTTTATTTCTCAAGCTCTGCAAAGCCATGTTTTGTTTTGTTTTGTTTTTCCCCTAGCCCACGGGATCCTCTGCCTTCTTTGGCATGGATTTTCCCTGGTTATGTTTTCAGGATATTCTGAAGGACACAAACAATCACAGCACAGAAAAGGACACAATCCTCACTCGCGTTCCCATTAGGGTAAATGCACCTCGGTTATGTTTCTTGTTCTCCTGTTTGTGGTTATGACTTCCTGTATTTGTTCCCAGACACCTTAAAACCATGAGTCAAGATTACTTTTTTAGGTGTTGGAAAGGTGGGAGAGGGGAGGGAGCATTGGTAAGAGGGCAGGTGGAGTAGTTTTGCCTTATTTCCTGTCTCAGATTTATTAAACTTAAATCGGATCCCAGGGCTTATGCTTTATAAATGCAGCATCTGTTCTTCAAGCATTGGATGTTTGTGCCCCAATGTGACAGAGGATGAGATGGTTAGACAGCATCGCAGACTCGGCAGACACGAGTGTGAGCGAACTCCTGGAGACGGTGAAGGAGAGAGGAGCCTGACCTGCTGCAGTCCATGGGGTCGCAGAGACACGACTTGGTGACTGGACAGCCATGCAGGAGCTCCCAGGACACAGGCTACGCTGCTTTTATCAGATAACTCGCTTACCCTTTTTATCCTAGAGGGACTTCCTTCTCTATGCCAACATCCCATCTTCCACAGCTTTTGGATGAGTCCTTGAAAGTGAATCTGTTGTTTATACAACAAGATCCATAGATTCTTATTCACTAGGAATGAGTGCACATCTCTCTCCCCCTGATATGTACACACAGGTACATATATCACTAATAATAAACAGATCACAAAAGCAGGGGATAATTGTCCCTGATCACATGGAATCTTGTAAGGGAGGGTGTTGACCTAGATTTTTGCCATCATCTTCACCTGGGCAGCAACCTTTTCCTGGAGAGGCCAGATAGTAAATGTTCTCAGCTTTTCAGACCATATGTTCACTGTAGCAACAATTCAACTTGGCCATTGTTGTGTGAACACAGCCTCAGAGCATGCTTACATCGGCAGGTGTGTCTGTGTTATACAGATAGGTGGCAGGTTAGATTTGAGGTTGGCTCTGTGTTAAAGAACCTGCCTGCCAGTGCAAGAGATGCAGGTTTGATCCTGGGTCAGGAAGACCCCCTGGAGAAGGGAATGGCAATCCAGTCGAATACTCTTGCCTGGAGAATCCCATGGATGGAGGAGGCTGGTGGGCTGTAGCCCTTGGGGTTGCAAACAGCTGGACGCGGAGCACATCCTGGAGGTGAGCTGGGTGGCACGGTGCCTTTAGGCAAGAAAGGGCGCGTGCCCCATGGAGGTGCAGTCAACAGTCCCCAAGTCCCACTTCCTCAGACATAAATGAGTCTGGGAAGCTCCGCTGATTACTCAGTGTCCAGTACGTGTTGAATCTCCTCACCCAAGTCTCCTCAAGTAGAGAGAAGGCCACCTTGGCCTTGCTACTCAGAGTAAGCTCAGTGGGCCAGTAACCCTGGAGCATCTGCTTGTTAGAAATGCCAAACCTGGGTCCCATCTGGAGCTACTGGAGCATCATCCTTAGTTACAGTCCGCCAGGTGGGGGCTTCCCTGGCGGTCCAGTGGTTACAATTTTGCCTCCCAATGCAGGGGGTGCAGGTTTGATCCCTGGTCGGGGAGCTAGGATCCCCCATGCCTCATGGACGAAAAACCAAAGCGTGAAACAGAAACAGCATTGTAACAAAAACATAAAAAAAAAAAACTTAGCTCCCCGGGTTATTCATATGCACATTAAAGCTTAAGTGATGTTAGTCCAAATAATCCAAATTTCCAGCTATGTTAATCATAGACATGGCAAAATAATATAAACAAAGAGATGGATTAACCAAGGAATGGACACATGAATTTTATCAGGATGAAATGGACACATGCTTTTGTGAATATATAAATGCGTGAATGAATAGATAATTTTCCCTCCAATAGATGGCCCAGTTTATAGAGGGACTTATTTATTAAGTTTATTAAGATGAAGTGAAGCCTATTCTGTGGAACTGTGATGACCTACACAAATGGACAGTGAGACATTAATCGAACAGGCCATCTGGTGACTCCTTAGTGACAATGTGTAGAATCCAGTGACATGTTCTCAGGGAGGAGCTCTGACACGTGTGTGTATTTATTTGGCACAGAGTTTAAGATTCTCAGCCTTCACTGGTAAAATGCCTGGGAAAAGTGTACTTGAAGGACATTGGTTGGCTACTCCACCAGTTATTGTGTATATGAGCGTTTCCGACTATTGTTTCTTCCGTGTGAATTGAAGAATGTTTTCCTGTGAGCACCCTCTCTCTCTGTCTCACTCACACTTACACATGTTCCAACAAATACACACCACTGAGCAGAACCCGGTAGCCCCATCTGGGTGGACAACAGAAAAATCTGGGCTGAGCAATGTGGTTGATTGAAAAATGTCAGTTTCAGGAGAGGACATTTTCAGTCCTTTGGCATAAAATGTACATACGGTTCAGTTCAGAAATACCATGATCTCCAAAAACACATTTCTCCTGATACGAGTGTTTAGGCAAAGTTTAATTCAGAGATAGAGATAAAACCGCAGTAACTCTTTTTAAAGATATTCAGCTTATGTTGATAGATTTGAGAACCACTGGATTAAAAGGGGACAAAGTGGCAAACAGTTAGTGTGACGTGAAGGAAGTTAGTCATTCAGCTGTGTCCAACTCTTTGTGATCCCGTGGACTGTAGCCCACCAGGTTGCTGTGTCCGTGTAATTTTCCAGACAAGAACACTGGAGTGGGGGGCCATTCCCCTCTCCAGAGTCTCTTCCTGACCCAGGGATTGAAGCCTGGTTTCCTGTATTGCAGGGAGATTCTTTGCCGTCTGAGCCTCTAGGAAAGCCTTCACTGTGATATGCCCAGCAGTAGAATGAAGAAATAGGTCATTTCAAAACTGACCTTGACCATATTAAGTAGTCAGGTGTGTAATAAAGAGTATTGATTCAGGGGTTTTACACTGGAGCTATGGTTTAAATTTCATTCAGTCTGATAAACTGATTGAGCAGCAGTCTGATAAATCTCATTGACAGTTGGCTGAGGAAGGAACCCAGCTTTATAATCCACTGAAATAATTCATGTTAGCAAATTCTCCAGGTTATTTTTAAGCCCAAGAGAAATCCTGTAGGAATTGGAAAGCAGTACCTGAAAATATGGATGGACAGTTGTCATCAATAAGGGCTAAGGATGGAGATTGTATTTCAGTGTGAAACGAGAATCATACATTTGAAATATAAGGTAAATGATGCATCTCAGAGCACCTGTTTTAAATGAAGGTACTGCTTTTATAGCTCTGGGAAATATCAGATTTTTAACACAAAAATATTAGGTAAATTGAACACAGTTGCGAGTCTTTTGAAATTATACCGAGCACAATAAAACATTTATAACAAGACAGAGTTGGTAATTCAAACTACAAGTAAAATCTAAAAATATGATAAGTATTTGAGATATCAAAACTATTCAAAATTAAATATAAATAACTTTAAAATTAATTTGCCCTCTTCAAATTAACCACATTTAAATTTTACCTCTGATCAATGCTAAAAAGGGTATATAAAGCTGTCAAAGTTATTTAATTCTGCTAACACTGTAAATTGATTTAGCCATTAAGAAATGCATTTTGAACTGCACTTAAATAATAACCTCTTTCTGGGGAATCACTCTAAAGTAAGAAAAATATACAAATTGAATAGACAAATAAGTGTCATAGAATGCATAGTTCTTTCTTATAGAAGAATTCTATGAATACATATAAAAAGAAGGAAATGGAATATCCCCACTGGGCAAGCACCACAATAATTACAGTTGCAGACGAGATCTACGATGAGCACTAATATGAATGAGCATATTTTGGAGGAGAACAGCATATCTGCATAGACTCAGAGTATCTTCCCGGGGATGGCTACGATCTTCCCCAGGATACAAAGGGGAAAATAATAATTGTAGAGCGGATAAGCAGCAGTTGCCATCGTAATCCAGAGATCAAGCTGAAATTATGAGAGTAGCTCACAACTTCATGGAATGCTTGAGAACGACACAGTTTTACTTCTGTGCTGTCTTTGCCAAAGATGCATAACCTCTTTCTAAGCAAGAACGAAGAAAAAGCCTTCAGACAACCCCAGGTGAGAGACTTTATACAGAATAACTGACCTGATGTCATCAAAAACGTCAAAATCTGAAAAACAAGGACTAAGACGTTGTTACAGATTTGAGTCAACCAGGCAGACACAAAAACTAAATATGACCGGGGTCCTCAGTTAGACGCTGGAATACAGACAGGACACAGGAAGAGCTGGCAAAATCCAAATAAACACTGTGCTCGATTTAATAATACTGTGCCGATGCTAGTTAATTATCTAATCATTTTAACATGCTATATAAGATGCTAGGACTGCCGTGGTGGCTTGTTGGTAAAGGACGTGCCTGCAATGAGGGAGACGCAGGAGGCGTGAACTCAGTTGCCGAGTCGGAAGATCCACTGGAGTAAGTCACAGCGACCCACTCGGGTCTTCTTGCCTGGAGGGCTTCATGGGGTTCCAGAGTCAGACATGACTGAGCACACGTCCACACAGCAGTCTGTGTACATTTCCACAGAGAATCCAGTGTTAGGCAGTTAATTGTTAATCATACAACGGGGTATATAACAACAGGTTGCCGTAATATTTGGTTAATGTAGATTATTGGGAGGAGGGGTTAATCTTGAAATTAACCTCAAGAACACATTTACACATAAAAAAAAAAAAAAGCTTCCATTGCTCTCTTTTTGCTGAAAACCCTCCCCTTTCCCCACTAGTAGAACAGCAGTAGAATGGCATTTTCTTTAGGAAAAGTGAATTCAGGAACATTAAGTTTACAGTTTATGAAAGCAGAAATATTTCTAAGAAAGCATGACCAAAAAATCCATTTATTTGGTTCCTTCAAAAGTAATCACTGCTTATTTCATACAGTTTAAAAAAAAAAAAAAGGTGACCTAGGTAAGTGACCCAGACGAGGGGGTTCTCACAGCCCCCCCCCCCTCCCCCCAGATGCTTGGAAGATGCTGCATGGGCACATTTTCCAAGTCACCTCTACTCCAGCTATGTTCTGGGGCTTTTTCTAGTAGATTTTCCTGACATGTGGCCACATAGATTTAATGTCTGGGAGAGACCAAGAGGAGATCAGACCTTGCGTTGCGTACAGCTATTGCGTTACGTATGACCCGCCCTTATACATCACTCCTGCCTTGCCTTGTATCATTACTTGGTGATGCTTCTGTTGGCTGCCAGATCATGCCCACCCCTGCCAGCTCACATGGAAGCTCTCTTTGGTCGACACGCTCACCTTGTCGACTCCCTTCCCGTTTCTCTGCTCCAGGGAACTTGCTCTTGTCCCAGGCCTTTCACACTTGCCATCTCCTCTGTAGGACTGATCTGCTTGCCCTTCCCGTGGTTTCGTTCTTTTCTCATATTCAAGGTCAGCCCGAATACTATTTCTTCACACTGATGCTCTTTGTGGATTTCTTTATAAAGTAGCCCCCAACCTCATCTTTAGAAGTAGCCTTCTATCACTGAGATGATATTGTTAAGGTGCTTATCCATTCCAGAATCATCTATGTAGCTTTCATATTCTTGGTTTAGTCCCCCCATGAGAAAGCAAGCATCGTAAAAGTAGAAGCCACGCCTTCTCACGCTAGTTCAGACACGGTCCTAACGGTAACGCTTGGAGTTGAAATTCTTTACCATTTTACAGTTGAGAAAATGTTTCAGAGCCTAAAGATAAGCCCAGGGTCATAGAGCCAGTGGCTAGCACAGTCAGAATTCAAACTCAGAGAGAACAGAGCTCTTAACCACTTTATTAAACCCTCAGGATTCAATAAAATCAAGTACATAAAACACTTAGCAGAGGATCTGACTCATAGCACTTCATAAATAATATTCGATCTCATAAAATCTTCAGAATCATCCTGGGGTGGGGGGAAGTAGTATGCTGTATCTTCATGTAATAATTAAGACAGTAGTTGCTTCTCACAGGTGAAATAATCTACGCAAGACAGCAATACCGATAGAGTGACTAAAATCCTGGTTTGCCGAGCTCTCTCCTGGGACATTTAACCTCTGATAAACCAGGACGGTGGGCAGCCTAGCAGGGTCCATATTGAAATCAGCTACAATTAATTCCAGAATTCATTCCGTCTACCTCTCAACATTACAGCAGACAGGCTTGTGTCTCAGAGCCTATGTTGAATTTATTGAACTTAATCACTTCCCTTTATTAAGACAATGGGCAGCAACTCCTTGGAAATATTGGATAATTTGAGGTTGTCATTTTAAGACAGATGCATGGGAGCGGTCTTGCATTAAATAAATCCTTAGACCCCTGAAAGTTCTAATTTTTCAAGCACAGCACTAAGTTCCAGTGAACAGCTGGCCCCTTCTCATAGCCATGAAATCTTCCACAGTGAAGGGACCTGGCTTATTGCTTTGACATCCCCGATGTGGAACTGATACCTTTTCAGAAAGAACAAGATGTCGCGTGAACTCTGTGCAAACTATTGCAGGACGTCACAGAAATGAGCGTGGTAACTCCAGACAACGAAAGACAGCCCCGTCACACTCCTCGTTGACCCTCCATGTCACTGTCCGAGGGACCGGAGAGGTGAGGAGGGTTTTCTTGGGCAAAGGATTGAGATCTTCCACTGTTTTTCAAAAAGATTGAAGAACGGAAAAGGAGGAAGAAGGAAATCGCTTAAAAGAATTTGTGTCTTGATAGTACCTCTTCAGGCCACGTAAGTTATTTTTCAGTATCCCAGCAAGATGAATTAAAGACTTTCAGTTCAGTCGCTCAGTCGTGTACGACTCTTTGCAACCCCATGAATCGCAGCACACCAGGCCTCCCTGTCCATCACCAACTCCCGGAGTTCACTCAGACTCGTGTCCATTGAGTCAGTGATGCCATCCAGCCATCTCATCCTCTGTCGTCCCCTTCTTCTCCTGCCCCCAATCCCTCCCAGCATCAGAGTCTTTTCCAATGAGTCAACTCTTCGCATCAGGTGGCCAAAGTACTGGAGCTTCAGCTTTAGCATCATTCCTTCCAAAGAAATCCCAGGGCTGATCTCCTTCAGAATGGACTGGTTGGATCTCCTTGTAGTCCAAGGGACTCTCAAGAGTCTTCTCCAACACCACAGTTCAAAAGCATCAATTCTTTGGCACTCAGTCTTCTTCACAGTCCAACTCTCACATCCATACATGACCACTGGAAAAACCATAGCCTTGACTAGACGGACCTTAGTCAGCAAAGTAATGTCTCTGCATTTGAATATGCTATCTAGGTTGCTCATAACTTTCCTTCCAAGGAGTAAGCGTCTTTTAATTTCATGGCTGCAGTCACCACCTGCAGTGATTTTGGAGCCCCCCAAAATAAACTCTGACACTGTTTCCACTGTTTCCCCATCTATTTCCCATGAAGTGATGGGACCGGATGCCATGATCTTTGTTTTCTGAATGTTGAGCTTTAAGCCAACTTTTTCACTCTCCTCTTTCACTTTCATCAAGAGGCTTTTTAGTTCCTCTTCACTTTCTGCCATAAGGGTGGTGTCATCTGCATATCTGAGGTTATTGATATTCCTCCCAGCAATCTTGATTCCAGCTTGTGTTTCTTCCAGTCCAGCGTTTCTCATGATGTATAAGCAGGGTGACAATATACAGCCTTGATGCACTCCTTTTCCTATTTGGAACCAGTCTGTTGTTCCATGTCCTTTTCTAGCTGTTGCTTCCTGGCCTGCATACAGATTTCTCAAGAGGCAGGTTAGGTGGTCTGGTATTTCCATCTCTCTCAGAATTTTCCACAGTTGATTGTGAGCCACACAGTCAAAGGGTTTGGCATAGTCAATAAAGCAGAAATAGATGTTTTTCTGGAACTCTCTTGCTTTTTCAATGATCCAGCAGATGTTGGCAATTTGATCTCTGGTTCCTCTGCCTTTTCTAAAACCAGCTTGAACATCAGGGAGTTCATGGTTCATGTATTGCTGAAGCCTGGCTTGGAGAATTTTGAGTATTACTTTACTAGCGTGTGAGATAAGTGCAATTGTGCGGTAGTTTGAGCATTTTTTGGCATTGCCTTTCTTTGGGATTGGAATGAAAACTGACCTTTTCCAGTCCTGTGGCCACTGCTGTTTTCCAAATTTACTGGCATATTGAGTGCAGCACTTTAACAGCATCATCTTTCAGGATTTGAAATAGCTCTACTGGAATTCCATCACCTCCACTAGCATTGTTCATAGTGATGCTTTCTAAGGCCCACCTGACTTCACATTCCAGGATATCTGGCTCTAGATGAGTGATCATACCATCGTAATTATCCGGGTCATGAAGATCCTCTTTGTACAGTTCTTCTGTGTATTCTTGCCCCCTCTTCTTAATATCTTCTGCTTCTGTTAGGTCCACACCATTTCTGTCCTTTATCAAGCCCATCTTTGCATGAAATGTTCCCTTGGTATCTCAAATTTTCTTGAAGAGATCTCTAGTCTTTCCCTTTCTGTTCTTTACCTCTATTTCTTTGCATTGATCGCTGAAGAAGGCTTTCTTATCTCTTCTTGCTATTCTTTGGAACTCTGCATTCAGATGCTTATATCTTTCCTTTTCTCCTTTGCTTTTCACTTCTCTTCTTTTCACAGCTATTTGTAAGCCCTCCCCAGACAGCCATTTTGCTTTTTTGCATTTCTTTTCCACGGGGATGATCTTGATCCCTGTCTCCTGTACAATGTCACGAACCTCATTCTGTAGTTCATTAGGCACTCTATCTATCAGATCTAGGCCCTTAAATCTATTTTTCACTTCCACAGTATAATCATAAGGGATTTGATTGAGGTCATACCTGAATGGTCTAGCGGTTTTCCCTGTTTTCTTTAAAGACTTTAATCTATCATATTTTGAATTCTGCACCAAGACTAAATTTTGAGGATCAAGAATGCAGTCTCAGAGCACTGAATGTCCAGATTGATTTTCCTCACTATTTATAAGCACAGGATAATCTCAGAATCTCAGATTGGCTCATTTAGGAACTATCAGAATACTCACTTTTTCAAGGATAATCAGTACAGTCAGGTTCTGGAGGCTGCTCAGTAAGCGGCTGTACCTCTGGAATTGAATTATCCTGGGCATGGAGACTTTTATGTCACCTTCTGACTCATCACCCTCATTTGCCCCTGACTCACCTTTGTGACCCTGGACTTTTCTGTGCATGTGACAGGCCCCTCATGGGCTTTCCAGTGGTAAAGAACCCGCTTGCCAGTGAAGGAGAGGTAAGAGGCTCGGGTTTGGGAAGATCCCCTGGAGAAGGAAATGGGAGCCCACTCCGGCATTCTGGCCTGGGGAATCTCACGAACAGAGGAGCCTGGTGGGCTACAGTCCACGGGGCCGCAAAGAGTTGGGCATGACTGAGCATGCATGCACGCAACCGGCTCTTCATATTTGAAATCTACTGAAGAGTTTGGAACTCCAAGATTCTCAAGGGTTTTAGGCTCTTAGGAAGAGATATTTCAAATAATTATATAATTACCACTCAACTTGTCTTTGCTGAAAACATTTTAAGTTGTTCTCCTGTGTTCTTGCCTGGAGAATCCCAGGGACGGGGGAGCCTGGTGGGCAACCATCTGTGGGGTTGCACAGAGTTGGACATGATTGAAGCAACTTAGCAGCAGCAGCAACACTTTTTAGGACTGTTTTCTTTGGAGTATTAATTCTTGATTATACAGTAAAGAAACTCATCAGTTCAGTTCAGTCACTCAGTCGTGTCCAATTCTTTGCGACCCCATGAATTGCAGCACACCAGGCCTCCCTGTCCATCACCAACTCCTGGAGTTCACTCAGACTCACAACCATCGAGTCAGTAATGCCATCCAGCCATCTCATCCTCTGTCGTCCCCTTCTCCTCCTGCCCCCAATCCCTCCCAGCATCAGAGTCTTTTCCAATGAGTCAACTCTTCACATGAGGTGGCCAAAGTACTGGAGCTTCAGCTTTAGCATCATTCCTTCCAAAGAAATCCCAGGGCTGATCTCCTTCAGAATGGACTGGTTGGATCTCCTTGCAGTCCAAGGGACTCTCAAGAGTCTTCTCCAATACCACAGTTCAAAAGCATCAATTCTTCGGCGCTCATCCTTCTTCACAGTCCAACTCTCACATCCATACATGACCACAGGAAAAACCATAACCTTGACTAGACAGACCTTAGTCGGCAAAGTAATGTTTCTGCTTTCGAATATACTATCTAGGTTGGCCATAACTTTCTTTCCAAGGATTAAGTGTCTTTTAATTTCATGGCTGCAGTCACCACCTGCAGTGATTTTGGAGCCCCCAAAATAAAGTCTGACACTGTTTCCCCTGTTTCCCCATCTATTTCCCATGAAGTGATGGGACCGGATGCCATGATCTTCGTTTTCTGAATGTTGAGCTTTAAGCCAACTTTTTCACTCTCCTCTTTCACTTTCATCAAGAGGCTTTTTAGTTCCTCTTCACTTTCTTCCATAAGGGTGGTGTCATCTGCATATCTGAGGTTATTGATATTTCTCCCGACAATCTTGATTCCAGCTTGTGCTTCTTCCAGTCCAGCGTTTCTCATGATGTATAAGCAGGGTGACAATATACAGCCTTGATGCACTCCTTTTCCTATTTGGAACCAGTTTGTTGTTCCATGTCCTTTTCTAGCTGTTGCTTCCTGGCCTGCATACAGATTTCTCAAGAGGCAGGTTGGGTGGTCTGGTATTCCCATCTCTTTCAGAATTTTCCAGTTTATTGTGATCCCCACAGTCAAAGGGTTTGGCATAGTCAATAAAGCAGAAATAGATGTTTTTCTGGAACTCTCTTACTTTTTCAATGATCCAGCAGGTGTTGGCAATTTGATCTCTGGTTCCTCTGCCTTTTCTAAAACCAGCTTGAACATCTGGAAGTTCACGATTCACGTATTGCTGAAGCCTGGCTTGGAGAATTTTGAGCATTACTTTACTAGTGTGTGAGGTGAATTAACTCTTTTAGAACTAACTCATCATGTACTCCTATGGTATTTCTGAGGAAACTATATGATGTAAGGTGTTCAAGAATCTCACCTACAGTTAGAGTGAATGTGTTAGTTATTCAGTCGTGTCCAACTCTTTTGTGACCCCATGGACTATGACCCATCAGGCTCCTCTGTCCATGGACTTCCCAGGCAAGAACACTGGAGTGGGTTGCCATTCCCTTTTCCAGGGAACCTTCCCAACCCATGGATCGAACCTGGGTCTCTTGGATTACAGGCAGATTTTTTACCATCTGAGTCACCAGGGAAGCCTGCTAACTGCTAGTCACTTCAGTCGTGTCCGACTCTGTGTGGCCCCATAGACGGCAGCCCACCAGGCTCCCCCGTCCCTGGGATTCTCCAGGCAAGAACAGTGGAGTGGGTTGCCATCTCCCTCTCCAATGTATGAAAGTGAAAGTGAAGTCACTCAGTAATGTCCGACTCTTCGAGACCCCAGGGACTGCAGCCTACCAGGCTCCTCCATCCATGGGATTCTCCACGCAAGAGTACTGGAGTGGGGTGCCATTGCTATGTAAATAAATGTTCAAAAGTTGGCAACAATAACATGTTGCATGTAGAGATTACATGAAGTCGATTATATGTAATGCTTGCTATTTTTGATGCGGATGTATTAAAATACACCATATAGTCACAGAATATGAAAATAGAGTGCATTTGCTTTTTATATATGAGTTACAGATAAATACTAAAATTATTATGGAAGTGAAATAAAATATCAAATATTTTCCTGGAAAATCACTTAGAGCACCCAGTGAATATTATGATTCATGTTCTTCCAGTGCTGACTAACTCCCCTCAGGCTGATGTCAGGGTTAGCTGCCACATATCCACGCTGCTGTTGCTCTTGTTCAGTCACTAAGTCACGTCTGACTCTTTACGACCCCATGGACTGCAGCACACTAGGCTTCCCTGTCCTTCACTATCTCCCAGGGTCTACTCAACTTCATGTCCATTGAGCCAGTGATGCTATTTACATAAGCGGATACATACACATATCACCCTTAAGATTGAAGTATTTTGCATGTTTTTTACTGTGTATATAAGATAACAACTGATGGGAATATCAGAGACAGTTCTCCTTTCAGCAACTTCTATCAGATTTACTTTCACTTTACTTTTGTCCTGATCTGTGTGCAGAGTGCTATGGATCTGTCTGGAGATTTCAAAACGCTTCGTATCATTTTTTCAGTCTTACTGTCATCAGCATCTACCAGTCTTCCTCAAATCAGGGTTGACTCCTAAGAGGCAGGAATATTTCTGCAGGTGATTTTTCCAGTGCAGTCACTGATAGCTTGTGACTTGGAATGAGATGCTGGCCTAAGGATGCTTTGCAATTCCTTCACACCTATCTAGACAAAGTTGAAATTCCCCACTGTCACACTTGATCAAAAGAAGAGTCTAAATAAAATTAGACCTTACCTTGAGTAGGGGATGTGAAATTCTGC
This sequence comes from Capricornis sumatraensis, assembly GCF_032405125.1. Lineage (NCBI taxonomy): Eukaryota > Metazoa > Chordata > Mammalia > Artiodactyla > Bovidae > Capricornis > Capricornis sumatraensis. The sequence goes on along the minus strand of NC_091076.1, from coordinate 109,736,901 downwards.
CTTAATCGTTTTCAGGGCTACCGCCCTCCGTCAGAATAAAACTGGGGAAACATTCTCTTACACGGTCCAGGGAATCAAGGAAGTCTCTCTGGGCTTAGGTGCAAATGCAGCAGATGAAACGTGGTCACTCTCCAAGCTGGTTCCCTCCTGTCGTAGCCAGAGTCACCAGCATTTTCCATGAGCAAGAAGGTCTGTCAGAGATAAAAATACCAATCAAATATCCATCAAATGCAAGCAATCTACATATTTGAAAACTATTTAACGAATATCAGTGATATAAGTGCTTGGCCGCCAGTAGCATAAAATTGAACTCTGAACCCAAGTAACTACTAAATAAAGAGAACTACTCATTTCTTTCACCCACCCTCAAAAGGAAAGCTGTTGATAGTTGACGAAGAAAAATCAGCTAACCAGATGGGCCGAAAATCAGATCAATTATAATTATTATCTATGGACACTGAAATGAAATGGTTTTCTATATTTTTTTTCTACACTTTGAAAAAGATGATATCCATTTAAATGTATTTAAAATTGTTTTTCTGTTAATTTTGAATGGTTACCCAGAAAGTTTTTTTTTTTTAATTTTACTTTTCATTGGAGGATAATTGCTTTGCAATGTTGTATTGGTTTCTTCCTTACAACAGCATCAATCAGCCATAAGCATACATATGTCTGCTCCCTCTAGTCAGGTTATATTTTTAAGAGGAAATTATGAAAAATAAAACATTTTGCAGACGTTCTTACAAATAGTATCCAGGGCAAATTAGAAACACATTTTGAAGGAAAGTAGAAATCATCCTCTTCTGACTGAGGAGGGAACAGAGCAGGCTCACCATAAAAAAAAAAAAAAAGCAGGATAGGGCGTCCCTGGCGGCTCAGTGGCAAGGAATCTGCCTGCCGGTGCAGGGGACACGGGACAGATCCCCAGTCCGGGAAGATCCCACACGGCGAGTGGCAACCGGCCCCAGGCGAAAGCGGCTGAGCCTGCGCGCTGGGGCCCAGCAGCTACGGAGGCCGGCACGCTCCAGAGCCCGCGCTCTGCAACCAGAGAAGACGCCGCAAGGAGCCCGCACAGCACAGCTGCCCAGCAGCCCCCACTGGCCACGACTGGAGAAAGCCCACATGCATCAGAGGAGACCCAGCACAGCCAGAAACAATTTTAAAAAATATGTCTGTATATATGGAGAAGGCAGTGGCACCCCACTCCAGTACTCTTGCCTGGAAAATCCCATGGATGGAGGAGCCTGGTGGCTGCAGTCCACGGGATCGCTAAGGGTCAAACACGGCTGAGCGACTTCACTGTCACTTTTTACTTTCATGCATTATATATAGGATAATGAACTTTGTGAAAGAGGAAAGACAAGGCTTCCTATGACTTTCAAATTTAAAGAATGTCTTCTGAGGACTCTAAGTACAAATGAGTCTCTGAAATGAGCAGAAAGCTGGACACATGAATGTCATGGTCCGCGGACAGGAGATTTGAACAGATGCAGAAAGTATCAAGGCTGCCCCTTCAGCTTGTGTTCAGTTCAATCGCTCAGTCATGTCCAACTCTTTGCAACCCCATGGACTGCAGCACACCAGGCCTCCCTGTCCATCACCAATTCCCAGAGTCCACCCAAACCCATGTCCATTGAGTCAGTGATGCCACCCAACCATTTCATCCTCTGCCATCCCCTTCTCCTCCTGCCCTCAATCTTTCCCAGCATCAGGGTCTTTTCCAATGAGTCAGTTCTTTGCATCAGGTGGCCAAAGTATTGGAGTTTCAGCATCAGTCCCTCCAATGAATATTCAGGACTGATTTCCTTTAGGATGGACTGGGTGGATCTCCTTGCAGTCCAAGGGACCCCCAAGAGTCTTCTCGAACACCACTTGTGTTCACTTCAGTTCAGTTGCTCAGTCGTGTCCGACTCTTTGTGACCCCATGAATTGCAGCATGCCAGGCCTCCCCGTCCATCACCAACTCCTGGAGTTCACTCAGACTCACGACCATCGAGTCAGTAATGCCATCCAGCCATCTCATCCTCGGTCGTCTCCTTCTCCTCCTGCCCCCAATCCCTCCCAGCATCAGAGTCTTTTCCAATGAGTCAACTCTTCGCATGAGGTGCCCAAAGTACTGGAGTTTCAGCTTTAGCATCATTCCCTCCAAAGAAATCCCAGGGCTGATCTCCTTCAGAATGGACTGGTTGGATCTCCTTGTAGTCCAAGGGACTCTCAAGAGTCTTCTCCAACACCACAGTTCAAAAGCATCAATTCTTCGGCACTCAGCCTTCTTCACAGTCCAACTCTCACATCCATACGTGACCACTGGAAAAACCATAGCCTTGACTAGATGGACCTTAGTTGGCAAAGTAATGTCTCTGCTTTTTAATATGCCATCTAGGTTGGTCATAACTTTTCTTCCAAGGAGTAAGCGTCTTTTAATTTCATGACTGCAATCACCATCTGCAGTGACTTTGGAGCCCAAAAAAATAAAGTCTGACACTGTTTCCACTGTTTCCCCATCTATTTCCCATGAAGTGATGGGACCGGATGCCATGATCTTTGTTTTCTGAATGTTGAGCTTTAAGCCAACTTTTTCACTCTCCTCTTTCACTTTCATCAAGAGGCTTTTTAGTTCCTCTACACTTTCTGCCATAAGGGTGGTGTCATCTGCATATCTGAGGTGATTGATATTCCTCCCGGCAATCTTGATTCCAGCTTGTGTTTCTTCCAGTCCAGCATTTCTCATGATGTACTCTGCATAGAAGTTAAATAAGCAGGGTGACAATATACAGCCTTGACGTACTCCTTTTCCTATCTGGAACCAGTCTGTTGTTCCATGTCCAGTTCTAACTGTTGCTTCCTGACCTGCATACAGATTTCTCAAGAGGCAGGTCAGGTGGCCTGGTATTCCCATCTCTTTCAGAATTTTCCACAGTTTATTGTGATCTGCACAGTCAAAGGCTTTGGCATAGTCAATAAAGCAGAAATAGATGTTTTTCTGGAACTCTTTTGCTTTTTCGATGATCCAGTGGATGTTGGCAATTTGATCTCTGGTTCCTCTGGTTAAACACTAGAAGACAGTAAACACCCAGGAGAAAGCCCGCTGTGCCTCAGGGCAGCACCTTGTGCCCTTTGATGTAAATCTGCCAGAGGGGCATGGCTGAGAGGCACAGAGTGTCCATTCCCCTTTCACATTTTCCATTTGCACAGAGTGATGAGTAATAAATAAAAAGAGCATTTTTTTTCTTGGAATAGACATTATTGGCACAGAGTTCACAGCTATGAATTTATTGCCCCTCCCAACAAGTTTGTGCAGGTTGAGTTTTATTTTCTCCATTTTATGATAAACAAAACTGAAATTTAGGTGAAATGACTTACCTCACCTCCTCCACTCTCTGTGAACCCCTCATCCAAGGCAGAAAATAGGGTAATACGAGGAAGAGATTGAGGAAGCAATATTTCCAGCTCAGACATGCAAATCTTAGGACATTATTCTAAACTTGTCAAAATCTTGTGCTATAGGATTTTTTCTTTTCAACTTTTAAGGTTCAATAAATAAAAATTTCTGTGTCACTGAGCAGCTACAAGCTTCTTTCAGTGTCTCAGCTATGCCTAGAGAAAGCCTCTGTCTTCTAATTCAAATTGGCACTATCCTCCATGCAGTAAATGAGCATAACTTACCTGGCTTACAGGGAAAGTCACTGGCAGGAAGTATACTTCCCTGCTCACCTAAATCATTTATGGAAAGTACAGAAGAGACAGCAGATTGTGTGAAAACTATAATAATTAGAGGAAGAACTTGCAAATTTTAACTGCCTCTCTAGTTTTCAAATCAGAAACTTTTGGTAGAAAACAAGAATGATGTTATGGACCCCCGCCCCCCAAATATTTATTTTTCGTGGCTAAAAAAAATGTATTTTTAAATTGCTTTTTTTCAGGGGCTTTATTAATTTACACTATTCCTGAGATTAATTTATACTATTCCTGAAATATATGCACTGATTTCACTAAATTTGCACCTAAATTTAGTATATCTTCTTTAGTGAGGTGTCTGTTCAGGTCTTCCATCCATTTTAAAATTAGGTGTTTTGTCGTTTGTTGGTGATGAATTTTAACAATTCTTTGTATATTTTCAAGTGAGAAATGTTGATGTAATTCTCAAGGACATGGTTTGTGGGGCTGATTAACATCATTTCGAGGCTAGGAGAGCTATATTCTATTCTATATGTATATTATAGTCATGGCTGATACAATTCTAATAACAGAAGTCATTCCTATTTGCACAGTTCTTGCATGTTCTTTTGATACTTATAAAAGGACCCCCTCAACACATGACCAAGCTCTTTCTGGGGGAAATGATCAAAATATGGGTGTGTGTAACCTGGATGGAAAATTTCCCTAATGCTACTTTCTGGTGGCTTGGTAGTATATTTTCAAGCATATACATTTTGGGGGGAAAAAAACTGAACATATTTTTCTATATCATTCTCCTTTTTCGTTTGAAATTGGTACTGATTTTACGTTACTTTTCCAGGATGGAGGAGTTATTTATGTTCAAGAAAAGAAAAGCCTAAGACCTTTAGTGAGCCACAGACGAGTCAGCACAGCCGCTCTTACGCTCATCGTTAGAAACCGTTTATGAAAGTAGATTCTGTTAGGTTGAAGCTGCTGTTCTTCATGTAAAACATTTTAGAATTTGAAGGTTTTCAGCTAACTCTCACCAAGGATGCAAAGCAAACTGGCTTCAAATCCCAGAGAGCCAAGCCAATATGACCTGGGTTTCTGAATCTGAGAGGAAATGTATCCTGTTCAGTGTTGTACCGACTGATCTGATCTATTCATTCTGTGTAAATATGTGCACCAGGAATGAGAACAGGGAGATTCTATACTTCAGCCTACACTCTACTAAGAAAAAAAATTTTTTAAGTAGAAAAGAGGCAGAGTTTGGCAGCGTTAAATTCATTTTTGGTACTTCATGTCTGGTCAAGCGTAAGCAAGGATCATTTCCCACCTCACTCCAAAATCATTTCCTTTGGTAAAACAAATGGTATTATGATAGCAGTGGGTATTTCCCGCATGGAAGGAATGAAGTCATTTCAGTCACTCAGCCATGGCCAACTCTGCAACCCATGGACTGCAGCACACCTGGCCGCCCTGTCCATCACCAGTTCCTGGGGCTCACTCAGACTCGTGTCCATGGAGTCAGTGATGCCATCCAACCATCTTATCCTGTTGTCCCCTTCTCCTCCTGCCCCCAATCCCTCCCAGCATCAGTCTTTTCCAGTGAGTTAACTCTTCGTATGAGGTGGCCAAAGTATGGGAGTTTCAGCTTTAACATCAGTCCTTCCAATGAATATTCAGGACTGATATCCTTTAGGATGGACTGGTTGGATCTCCTTGCAGTCCAAGGGACTCTCAAGAGTCTTCTCCAACACCACAGTTCAAAAGCATCAATTCTTCGGTGCTCAACTTTCTTTATAGTTCAACTCTCACATCCATACATGACCACTGGAAAAACCATAGCCTTGACTAGATGGACCTTTGCTAGCAAAGTTGTGTCTCTGCTTTTGAATATACTATCTAGCTTGATCATAACTTTCCTTCCAAGGAGTAAGCGTCTTTTAATTTCATGGCTGCAATCACCATCTGCAGTGATTTTGGAGCCCCCCAAAATAAAGTCTGTCATTGTTTCCACTGTTTCCCCATCTGTTTGCCATGAAGTGATGGGACCGGATGCCACGATCTTCGTTTTCTGAATGTTGAGCTTGAAGGCAACTTTTTCACTCTCCTCTTTCACTTTCATCAAGAGGCTCTTTAGTTCCTCTTCACTTTCTGCCATAACGGTGGCACCATAAGGGTGAAAGGAATGAATGGCTGATATAACTGGGGAAGTCCCGCCACCAAAATCATCATCAATGATGCTCCTGCCTTTCCTTCGTCTACAGGGCACACTCTTGACAATGACCTCGAAAATTTTCACTTCAAAATAGATAAAGAATTCTCGGGACTTCCCTGGCGGTCCAGCGGTTAAAACATGGTCTTCCAATGCAAGGCAGGGTGTGTTTGATCCCTGGTCAGGAGCTAAGATCTCACGTGCCTTGCAGACAAGAAAATAAATAAACAAAAATAAAACAGAAGCAATATTGTAAGAAATTCAAGGAAGACTGTAAAAATGGTCCACATAGAACATATTGATGCTTGGGGCTGGTGCACTGGGATGACCCAGAGGGATGGTATGGGGAGAGAGGTGGGAGGGGGGTTCAGGATTGGGAACATGTGTACACCCATGGCAGATTCATGTTAATGTATGGCAAAACCAATACAATATTGTAAAGTAATCAGCCTCCAATTAAAATAAATAAATCTAAAATTTTAAAAAGGCATTCTAAAATCTCAATAAAAGGAAAATGAACAACTCAATTTTTAAAAATGGGCAAAAGATCTGAACAGACACCTCACTTAAAAAGATGTGCAGATGGCGAATAAGCATATGAAAAGATGCTCTGCGCCACGTGTCCTTAGAGAAACGCAGACTCGAGCAGCGAGATGCCACCCTGCCCATGGATGGCCACAGTCCAGAACGCTGACAACACCAAATGCTGGCAAAGAAAGGAGACAGCCGCAATTCCCATTCATTGCTGGTGAGGATGAAAAGGGTCCAGCCACTTTGGAGAACAATATAGCAGTTTATTACAAACTCAGCACACCAAAGCAGCAATCTCATTACTTAGCACTTACCCAAAGAGCTGAAAACTCACGTGCACAGAGAAGCCTGCCCATGAACGCTTTTGTGTGGGTGTTAGTCACTGAGTCCTGTCCAACTCTTTGCAACCCTGTGGACTGTAGCCCACGAGGCTCCTCTGTCCATGGAATTCTCCAGGCAAGAATCCTGCAGTGGGTAGCCATTCCCTAGAGGAACAGACAGAGTAGCCTTCCGGCTGCAGTCCACGGAATCGCAGAAGAGTCAGACACAAGAATCCTGGACCCAGACAAGAATACTCGTGTGGGTTGCCATTTCCTCCTCCAGGGGATCTTCCCGATCCAGGGTTCGAACCCGCATCTTCTGCATTGGCAGGCAGATTTTTTATTTTCCCAACCAGCTACCAGGGACGCCACACTGGGGAGGGCAGACTGCTTTCCCCAGTATAAAGATTCAAATGCTAATATCTTCCTGAAACAGCTTCACAGACACACTTCAAAATATAGTTTAACACGTTTTCCGGGCACGTGTGACCTAGTCAAGGGGACAGGTAGCATTAACCATCAGCACTTGACGGACGACGTTCAAAGTCCTGTATGCTCTCTGGCAGGGACTGCAAAGCTCTGGTGCTCAGAGCCTGACCCTCCCGGGTTGAATTATCTTGAACAGAACGAGTGTGGTCACGGGAGCAGACTCACGCTGCCCTTGCCCAAAGTTTGGTAGCATCATTGTAAATCCTGCTCACCTTGATGTTCAGCACTGGTGAAGTTCTGGATCATTTAGCAGCCTGAAAGGATTGTTTTTGACAGTTTTACCCAGTTTTATGGTTGCACTTTGTCAGAGAGAGGATTAGCTGGCTACTGGAAACAGTGTCAGACTTTATTTTGGGGGGCTCCAAAATCACTGCAGATGGTGATTGCAGCCATGAAATTAAAAGACTCTTTTCTCCGTGGAAGAAGTTATGACCAATCTAGATAGCATATTCAAAAGCAGAGACATTACTTTGCCAACTAAGGTCCATCTAGTCAAGGCTATGGTTTTTGCAGTGGTCATGTATGGATGTGAGAGTTGGACTGTGAAGAAGGCTGAGCACCAAAGAATTGATGCTTTTGAACTGTGGTGTTGGAGAAGACTCTTGAGAGTCCCTTGGACTACAAGGAGATCCAACCAGTCCATTCTGAAGGAGATCAGCCCTGGGATTTCTTTGGAAGGAATGATGCTAAAGCTGAAGCTCCAGTACTTTGGCCACCTGATGCGAAGAGTTGACTCATTGGAAAAGACTCTGATGCTGGGAGGGATTGGGGGTAGAAGGAGAAGGGGACGACAGAGGATGAGATGGCTGGATGGCATCACTGACTCGACAGACGTGAGTCTGAGTGAACTCTGGGGGTTGGTGATGGACAGGGAGGCCTGGCGTGCTGCAATTCATGGGGTCTCAAAGAGTCGGACATGACTGAGAGACCGAACTGAACAACCCCACCATCCTGGGATGGAAATCTTATTAACTACAAATGTACCTAGAGTGTATAAAATAGCTCTCTTTCAACAGATTCCCTCAACATTCCAACCCTGCAAGGCAAGATGAGAGAGAGAGAGAGAGAGAGAGAGAGAGAGATTGACTGATTGGTTGAACTATGTGGGATCCAGAAAGTCTATGCACAAGAGAGTGAAAAGCCTTGTACTTTGGACTCAAGTGAACTTGTGTTTGGATATTGGCATTACAACTTCCTGCTATATGAACTCTGGGGGGAGAAAACAAACTCTTTGAGCTTCCTCTCTAAGACAGAAACTGTAACTAGATTTTGTGAAGACTATGTGCCTGGACTGTACTATGTGCCCAACGGATGCGAGTTCTCATCATTACAGCTTTCCGTAAGCAAGGACTATGTGCAACTGCCGGGTTGGATTTTTGGTGTTTAAAATTTGCTTTGAAATGTGCATTTAGCTATTGGTGTTTTAAAAGGGCACATCTGGGGTTCTTAGTAATCTAAGAGACACAACGTAGAAACGATTTCTAAAGCAAGCAACACCCCTCTGGTTTAGTGCCCAAGAATGCAGCCCTCTCTTGAGTTTTTACAAGCCTTATGCTGATTTATGTTTGCAAATGTACTTTTGGTAGTTTTCTTAGGCGGTGTTCCCAGTGTCTTTCTTTAGATAACTATTGTATATATATATTTTTGCACTGTTTTCAAAGTAACAAGGAAGAAAGAATGAAGAGGATAAAATGCATGTTAGTTTTTGTGGGATAAATTCCAAACCAACTTATTCTAGTAGAAATTCTTCCCCCCCCCCCCGCCCCCCCCCTCATTTTTCTTTTGGTCGAGTTATCTGCATTGATACCATTACAGTACTCTTGCCATTTCTACTTTGAATTAACTCACAGGACGACAACTAGTTATTATACTAGTATTTCATGTCAAAGTACTGATCATGGCCAAAATGCAAAATAAGACAATGCTTAAACGGTTATGACGTAACTCAGGAAAGGTGTCCAGTTTCCTGGATGTTGCTAATCTATTTGTTAGACACACCTTTCTGTTTGGGGGCCCAAATACATTGTAGGTTTGAGAACTGAATCAGGGTTTCCCTTTGCCTATTAAATCTTAATAGCAAAACATACCATTTATTTTCTCCTTGATTACCTATAAATACCAGACATCAAAGATTATCCTGGTTTTTGTGAAACAACGTTGGAATCGGAGTAGAAACAGGACATAAATTTTGCTTTGCTCTTCAAGAGCTGTAGGCTCTTAAGTAAATCAACTCTGAATTTTGGTTCCCTTGCTTTCAACAAGACAGTAGTTTAATCCCTAATTTTCTAATGCTGCTAAAATGCTATGACTGTGCAGTCAGCTTACATCAGGCTGAATTTCTCTCATGTCTTCTCTAAATACTTTATAAATTAAGTGCTCTCGTTGGCCATCTGCCTATTTACACCAAGAGTCGTCTGGTGTATTTGTGCCGTTAGATGTTGGATATTGTTTTCAGAGATATGATTTAAGCTTCCAGGCAGTTAAACTAGTCTCAGCTATTGAGATTGGGACCTCACTTTCTACAGTGTCATATATTAGTAGTCATTTTGGAGTGGTGTGAACTTCTTTATGGATCCAGTATCTCTGTGTCTATCTAGATATAAACATATATGGATATATATGCACACATATGATCCATTCTATGTACACACACATGTGCAAAGATAGGTATACTCTAGCTCTGATTCTATTCTTTAAATTTTTTTTTTGTTTATTTTTGGCCGTGCAGGATCTTCATTGCTGTGCGGGCTTTCCTCTAGTTGATGCAAGTGGGGGCTACTCTCTAGCTGGGGAGCACGGGCTGGAGGGCGAACAGGCTCGGTAGCTGTGGCCCCCCAGGCTCTGTAGCACAGGCTCAAGAGTTGTGGTTCACAGGCATGTGGGATCCTCCCAGACCAGGAATCAAACCCTACTCTCATGCACTGCCAGGCAGATTCTTCACCACTGGGTCACCAGTGAAGCCCTGATCCTGTTCTTAAACCTAGAGCATCTTGGGTCTTCCTTGGCAGTCCAGTGGTTAAGACTTTATCCTCCATTGTAGAGGGTGAGGGTTTGATCCCTGGTCGGGAACTAAGATTTCACATGTTTCAGTTCAGTTCAGTAGCTCAGTCGTGTCCAACTCTTTGGGACTCCATGAATCACAGCATGCCAGGCCTCCCTGTCCATCACCAACTTTCGGAGTTCACTCAAACTCATGCGCATCAAGTCAGTGATGCCATCCAGCCATCTCATCCTCTGTCGTCCCCTTCTCCTCCTGCCCCCGATCCCTTGCAGCATGAGGGTCTTTTCCAATGAGTCAGCTCTTCACATGAGGTGGCCAAAGTACTGGAGTTTCAGTATCAGTCCTTCCAATGAACAGCCAGGACTGATCTCCTTTAGGATGGACTGGTTGGATCTCCTTGCAGTCCAAGGGACTCTCAAGAGTCTTCTCCAACACCGCAGTACAAAAACATCAATTCTTCGGTGCTCAGCTTTCTTCACAGTCCAACTCTCACATCCATACATGACCACTGGAAAAACGATAGCCTTGACTAGACGGACCTTTGTTGGCAAAGTAATATCTCTGCTTTTCAATATGCTATCTAGGTTGGTCATAACTTTCCTTCCAAGGAGTAAGCATCTTTTAATTTCATGGCTGCAGTCACCATCCGCAGTGATTTTGGAGCCCCCCAAAATAAAGTCTGCCACTGTTTCCACTGCTTCCCCATCTATTTCCCATGAAATGATGGGACCAGATGCCATGATCCTCTTTTTCTGAATGTGGAGCTTTAGGCCAACATTTTCACTCTCCTCTTTCACTTTCATCAAGAGGCTTTTTAGTTCCTCTTCAATTTCTGCCATAAGGGTGGTGTCATCTGCCTATTTGAGGTTTTTGATATTTCTCCCAGCAATCTTGATTCCAGCTTGTGCTTCTTCTAGCCCAGGGTTTCTCATGATGTACTCTGCATATAAGTTAAATAAGCAGGGTGATAATATACAGCCTTGACGTACTCCTTTTCCTATTTGGAACCAGTCTGTTGTTCCATGTCCATTTCTATCTGTTGCTTCCTAACCCGCATATAGGTTTCTCAAGAGGCAGGTTAGGTGGTCTGGTATTCCCATCTCTTTCAGAATTTTCCACAGTTGATTGTGATCCACACAGTCAAAGGGTTTGGCATAGTCAATAAAGCAGAAATAGATGTTTTTCTGGAACTCTCTTGCTTTTTCCATGATCCAGCAGATGTTGGCAATTTGATCTCTGGTTCCTCTGCCTTTTCTAAAACCAGCTTGAACATCTGGAAGCTCATGGTTCACATGTTGCTGAAGCCTGGCCTGGAGAATTTTGAGCATTACTTTACTAGCGTGTGAGATGAGTGCAGTTGTGTGGTAGTTTGGGCATTCTTTGGCATTGCCTTTCTTTGGGATTGGAATGAAAACTGACCTTTTCCAGTCCTCTGGCCACTGCTGAGTTTTCCAAATTTGCTGCATATTGAGTGCAGCACTTTCACAGCATGATCTTTCAGGATTTGAAACAGCTCAACTGGGATTCCATCACCTCCACTAGCTTTGTTCATAGTGATGCTTTCTACGGCCCATTTGACTTCACATTCCAGGATGTCTGGCTCTAGGTGAGTGATCACACCATCGTGATTATCTGGGTCATGAGATCTTTCTTGCACAGCTCTTCTCTGTTTTCTTGCCACCTCTTCTTAATATGTTTTTTGGTGGACAAAAAATCCAAAACATGAAACAGGAGCATTATTGTAACAAATTCAATAAAAACTTAAAACTGGTTCACATCAGAAAATAAATTTTAAAAAGAAAACACCTAGAACATCTTGAGATCTGTTGCTTTCTTTAGAACAGTTTCTCCTCTCAGTGTACTAAATTATTGTGCTCTCCTGCCTGAAAATATTGAAAATGTCCTGAGTGTGTTCCGTATACATCAGATGAGCAGGATGGTCACGGAGAAAATGAGCCATTTTCATTTTTCAAAGGCTGAGCTAAAAAATCGAATCCTTAACTCACTCACCTTCACTGTTCTGTGGGGATGATTATAAAGAAAAATAGTATGTTATAGGTCTCATGCCCAGGAGGAGGTCAGGTCTGCACATTGTAACCTCACATAGGGTCTCTTATTAATGGTTTCATTTTGGCAGCTACACACCCAGGAGTGAAAGACATAAAAGCCACACTCTTACAACAGCTGTTTCCTACTTTCTCCACAAAATTATTTTAAACACCTTGTGACCTGAGAGGTTAGGAGTGAGTGGATGACTTTCCAAGTGAATTATCACCTGTCTGCTATGTCATTTCAGAAGCACTTACTAATTCACAGAAGGATTTTTCACAATTATCTTTTACAGTATGGATATTTTAAGACTATACTCATTCTCCATTCTTATGTTTCATTCATAAAACCTCAGTGTGCACAAAATCAGAACTTCTGCAAGAAATATGGAATTGTGCTTCATTTTGAAAACATAGAAGATTTACTAAATACTCTCAAATCCTTTTGAAAACCTTGTCATCAGTAGAGAGCTTCAGGATTAAGTCTATAGGATTTGAAAATTCTAATGGTGCTGTCAAAGAGCTTTTTTTTTTTTTCTTTCTTTTTGAAAGACATAACGAAGTACCCAAACTTATGTTTTAAAATACCTTATTGAGGACAGGAGTACACATTTGTATTAAAATCTAAAACAAATTGAACTATATAGCTGCAGTAGGAACACTCCCTAAGTGGTTGCATGCTAATACTTCCATGATTAACATTATTTCGGTGATAAATCTTTGTCAGTAAAGCCATATCCCACCTCTGCAACTGTAACACACACACACACACACACACATACACACAGAAGTGAGAAAATGGGGGGAAAGCTGAAACTTTCTGACATCGCAAGCCAATTTGTACGGTATTAAAGCATCAGTCCCTTGGACAAAGGAAAGCAGGCACGACCATTAGTCTTAGTTCCGATATAACCTTGGATGTTTCTTCTGTTGATAGACTGGGATGCTGCATGTGCAAGTACGCTCCGTTGCGTTTGACTCTCTGCAGACTATCCTCTGCCAGGCTGCTCTGTCCATGGAGTTTTCCAGCAAAAATCCTGAAATGGGCTGCTGCTTCCTTCTCTGGGGGATATCTCCAACCCAGGGGTTGAAACTGCATCGCCTGCATCGGCACCAGGGAAGCCGACATTCCAGCCCTACTGTATTCTTAATAAATTCCTCCTCTTAAATGAAGTAAAGCCAGTATGGACACTTGTTCCCACACATCCCTGCCTAGCACAGGTGATAGCAGAAAATAATAACTCTCTTAATATAACTAAATCTGATTTTATAAATGAAAGTGTAATGGTGTGATGGCAATTCTGAGGAATGAAAGTCCTAAAGAGAACATGATTTTTACGGACTATACCAAGTTAGAGATTACCGAATAATTCTGGAATCACATTAACCTGCTTTAGAGTAATAATTTAAAATACTGTATTTGCATAGGATATCTTGAAAAAGTTACAATTTAATTGGCATGTCAAACTGGAAGTTGCTTTGGGGAAATATTATTGTAATATTAATCTGGTTTATGCCTAATTAATGTGAAGAGTTCTTTCACATTAAAGCAATCTTTTTTTTCCTCAATCCATAACCCCTGAAATTTCCTGCTCTCAGAATTTATAGAAAGACAACATATAACCCTTGTCTCTAACTGTGATCACCATAGTGTTGGTTAGGCTCTTATTTCTCCTATAAAATGTCTTTTATTTAGTAGAATCTATTTTCCAGGTGTTAAATTTTCCAGAAGAGCAATTTCCCTTGCTTTAAGTCCTGCCTTCTCTGATATTGGTCTCTCTTGACTAGTTACTTGCAAATAAAAAGAGTTAATTTAAATCTAAGTCCATAACCTATTTTCTGCTGTTTGTAGATGATACTACATGGTGAAAACTAATGTAGCTCCTTGTTTCTTTTTTCTACTTCGAAAGTGATTTGACTTTGAATTCAGTTGCTTAGTTATTAATGATAACATCTAAGTCAAAGATGCTATGTCTTAATAGACAACAAAGTTAAGTTGATTTAACTGGGACAAATTTGTCTTCCAGAAGACTGAGGTAAAGATGTTTATATAGGTAGGGTTCTGTTGTCATTTTAACGGTGAGTCATGTGGTGTCATAAAATTTAGATTGCTACAAGCATTGATCACTGAGCCACACACTTCCCTTTTCATTTCTTGCAGGCTTCAAAGTCCTGCAGAATGTATTACACCAGGCGGTACCTGTTTATACTTCTGGGTCACCATTTATTGGCAGAGAGAACACTGGGAAAAATCTTTTACCCTAAGTCATAAGGAAACAAGATTTCTTTATTCCTTTTATTTTTTTTTTTTCAATATTGGCTACAAGTATGAAAGTTTAGCCAAGAGGGAATTGACAGTACCTTCCTGTTACATTTTTTCCACATCTGCAAGCCCTAAGCTTAGAGGATATAATTTTAAAAAGATTTCCCCTTATCATGAACAGGTTATGACATAAGCCAATTCTACTTTAATATCTTCTTAAATAGAACAGAGCTTTCCTAGAATTCCTCTGAATTTCCCTATTTTAATCTCTTCTTGCCTGCTGCTTTCCAAGACTTCCTATCACCTTTGTTCCACTGTTTGCAATCTGTATGGTCCTTCAAGACCTGCGCAAGCTCCACAAAACTTTCCTCAAAAATTCAAGCCAACAGCTATGTCTTCCCAGACTTAGATAGAGTTATGCTTTGCATTTGTAAGTATTGGGAAAGATCATTTATTAACAAATAGTTCCTGTATGGTTGATATGTGTAAGCTTATATAATTATTGAAGGCAAAGAGAGAAGCGGTGGCAGATGAGATGGTTGGATGGCATCACCGACTCAATGGACGTGAATTTGAGCAAAGTCTGGGCGATAGTGAAGGACGGGGAGCCTGGCGTGTTGTGGTCCATGGGGTTGCAAAGTATGACATGACTTAGAGATTGAGCAAGAACAATGGGCACTTCTCCTCTCCAGCTACAGCCAGGTGGCTACTATGGCAACAGCAGAGGTTGTGAGATGAATCGATTCTTCTTTACAAACAGCTGAGGGTAAGTGCGTGAGGCCATCTAAAAAGAACGGTAAAAGCCTTTTCTCTGCCACCCTGCTCATTCAGTTGGTAAACCATAGGGGAGCTTTCTAGTGAGGTGTCTCAGAAGACCTTAGTCAATAAGCATGAGAGTGAACGTCGTCCTGACGTGCTTCCTCTCGGGGTGAAATCATCTGGATTCAGGGAGTCAGAGGAGAAACAGGAATGAATGAGAGGAACTGAAACTGGGAATATCTCCCAGATGCATGTGTGCATTTCAGGGAGACTGACTATCTAATCATTTCTTTATTGCAGTGAAAGGTTATCTCTAATTTGGACTGGTAGGACGTCACGAGCAGTGTTCTGCAGGATTTGCTAAATATACACTGCTGTGTGGCTCATTCGTGATCTGGAAGAGGGCTTCCTCTACTCCCAAAGTTCAGGCGGCTGTGTCAGCGGCTTGCTTCTCCAGATGCTTTGCCCTCCTCTGAGGTCTGTTTCCTTTGTACACGCTGGGCTCGTCCAGGGGAAATTGCATCTGACGGCTCCTCCACCGAGGAAGCAGAACCACAGTGGTTTAATGACTTTGAAATTCCCAGTCAACTCACTGGTTCACATACAAATCAAAACTAATACAATCTATGATGGTTTTATTGCATACTATTGCTTCAAAAGACAAAAAAAAAAAAAAAAAGCTTCCACTCCTTGGAAACTTTCCCTAATTAATTTGAAGACAGGTAGTAAATCTGTCCAATGCATCCTGCCTTAATTTAAGAAAAAAAGAATAAATAATAAAATAACCTACTATACTTGCTTTACCTGTCACCTCACAGTACACTTTGACATCATATTTAGGTGGGCTGCTGTCTCTGGGGTCGCACAGAGTCAGACACGACTGAAGCAACTTAGCAGCAGTAGCAGCAGCAGTGAGCTTGTTAAGGCAAAGCATGTCAGTGTATAACATCAGTCTATAAGAAGGCTAATGCAAAGCTGGTTTAAGCTGTGAAGGAACCCAATGGACCACTTTCAGGCTCACTGTTATGCCAACAGGAGAATAAAGAGTACTCTACGCTGTGACACCCTGTACAGAAGAATCTCCAAAGACGTGATTCTGGCCCTCCTGACCTGGGCAAGGTCTGGAGAGTGTTTTCGTCAGCGTGGATGGAGGGGGGTTGCACTGACATCTAGTGGGTGGAGAGAGGTCGGGGACACTGCTCACTTCCTGCCCTGCTCAGGTCTGCTAATGCCTGCCCCCAGCTCCCATCAAAGAATCACCAGGTCAAAGTATAAGCAGGGCCAAGGTTTAAGCTCCTAAACGACAGGCAAGCACTCTTCTCCCCCTGATATGATGAAGGTGGTGTTTCTATTTTAGAGTGTTTTGGATGCATGTGTGGGTATGAGTGGGGGGATGTAGGAGGGAGGGAGGGAGACTTTTTGGATGAGAAATATAGGTACTGAATATGAAAATGCTTTCTCTGATAAATTGTGCAGGCATTGTGGAAAACAGTTTGGAGGTTCTTTAAAAAACTGAAAATAGAGCTATCATAGGATCCAGCAATACCACTCTTGGGCGTATACTCGGGGAAAACCCTTACACAAAAAGACACATGCAGTTCAGTGTTCTTTGCAGCATTATTTACAATAGCCAAGCCCTGGAAGCAACCTAGACGTCCACGGACAGAGGGGTGGATAAAGAAGATACGGTGTGTGCATAGACAGTGGAATCTCGCTCAGCCATAAAAAGAATGAAGCACTGCAGCAACATAGGTGGGCCTAGAGATTATCATAGTGAGTGAAGTGAATCAGAAAGAGAGAGACAGATACTACATGATGTCACTTATATGTGGAATCTAAAATATGACACAAATGAGCTTATTTACAAAACAGAAACAGACTCACAGACATAGAAAGCAATCTTACGATTGCTGAAAACTGCAGTTACGGTTAAGTCGTTCAGTCGTGTCCAGCTCTTTGCGACCCCATGGACTGCAGCACACCAGGCTTCCCTGTCCATCACCAACTCCCGAAGCTTGCTCAAACTCATGTCCATTGAGTTGGTGATGCCATCCAACCATCTCATCCTCCGTCGTCCCCTCCTCCTCCTGCCTTCCATCTTTCCCAGCGTCAGGGTCTTTTCCAGTAAGTCAGTTCTTTGCATCAGATGGCCAAAGGATTGGAGTCTCAGCTTCAGCATCAGTCCTTCAATGAATATTCAGGACTGATCTCCTTTAGGATGGACTGGTTGGATCTCCTTGCACTCCAAGCAGCTCTCAAGAGTCTTCCCCAACACCACAGTTCAAAAGCATCAATTCTTTGGGGCTCAGCTTTCTCTATGGTCCAATTCTCACATCCATACATGACCACTGGAAAAACCAGAGCTTTGACTAGACATACTCAGATTTGGCAATAGAGCAATACTTTAGCTTACGTGAATAGTAGCTGCTGACACCTCATACTTTCTCCATGTGCTCTGCTTAAGTCATGAAACTGTCACAGGCACTATTACTATCTCTATTTTATTAATTGTTTAGATAGTTTTAATTTTTATTGGAGCACAGTTACAATGTTGTATTAGTTTCTGCTGTACAGCAAAGTGAATCAGCTGTCTGTATACATATATCCCCTCTTCTTTGGATTTCCCTCCCACTTAGGTCACTGCAGAGCACGGAGCAGGGTTCCCGGTGCTATGGAGCAGGTTTTCATTAGTTACCTATCACTATCTCCACTTTAATGATGAGAAAACTAAACCCCAAAGATCCTCTTAGTAAATGTATACTAAACTTAAAAAATCTAAGGCATTTACCCCAATATTATAACATGTAAGTCATAGAGTTTGGAGACCAGGCGCCTTGCTGAAGGACACACAGCTATGCAGTGAAGGGACCAAGAAGAAAATGTACACTTTTATTAGTTTTTCCCGAAGATCCTTAGGGCTACCCTATTAATACAGGATATAACCTGGATGGACAGAAAGTGCTGTGAGTAATGAAACTGGGTCACGCATTCTCCAGACTAAACTGGCACACAGCTGAGGCATCTAACACATAGTCCTATAGGTGCAATTTTGCCTGTCACTCTTGACACAATATACTGCATTCTGCAGCCTAAAAGAGTTGCTGACTGTATGTTTTTACATTGAAATAGTGCAGGCATGCTTTCTGTTTTAGTGCAGGTATAAATCAAGATACACCAAGAAAGCAACAAGTTAATTTACTTTGAACTTAGTCGGTTGCTGAAAAGAGAGACGAGACTGTGTGTCAGTGAGGAAGCCTGTGGCTTCATCAAATAAAGGAGGTTTGAGGAGGATTTATTTACAGAGGATGCACTTGTAACATGGGTGTGGTAGGGAAACCACAGAAAGAACCCAGGAGGGAAGAGCTAACCATCCTGTCACCCCTAGATCAATATAATGTGCCCAGTTAGCTCTGTAGTTCAGATAAATAGCAAATAAGTGATGTAAGTTTTGGTGTCAGTGTGCTCCGCACCCCCCCCTCCACTTTCTCTTTTCTGTTTAATCTTGCAATGCCAAGCCTCCTCCCCAAAAGGGAGGAACGGAGTGAGACTCCTGGAAGACCAGAGGCAGCGATTTGCATCAAGAAGATGAGGAACCGTAAGAGCAGTGAAGGGGCAGAGCGAGCTGTATAGCAGGGGACCTCGGCATGAGGAACCTGGTCGCCCCTTCCTCCCACCTTGAGCCCCTACTGAGAGAGGCTTCCCAATGTCTGAACCCCCCGAGACCAGCTTCCCAGGACACAGAGCCCAGGGAAGAAACGGGCAGAATAAATCGGAAGAAGCTAGCAGAATCTATCTGGCCCAGATAGGATTACATTTTTAACGTAGCAAAGGTGGTGACCAGGCATTGGAAAAATAAATCTATACGTAAGATGACGCCTGACTAGTTAGCCATCTTTAATTTTTTGAAGTGTTCCATCTATCAGGGGAGCTTGGGATTAGCAGACACAAACCTGCTATATACAGGATGGGTAAGCAATTTCCTGCTGTGCGGCACAGGAACCCTTATCCAGTCTCCTGTGACAAACCCGGATGGGAAAGACTATGAAAAGAATACACGCTACGCATAACTGAGTCCCTTTGCTGCACAGCACAAAACATAACCACACGTCAACAAAGTTTTTAAAAAATGATTACTTTGTAATGCCTGCCCCCGACCCCCGCAAAAGCCCTAAAATCAATAGGAAATTATAAACCAATGACAATTTGAGCTCTTTTACTCCCAATCCTTAGCCTGTGTAACAAAGTTTGAAACACAAAAGAGGCAAAAAAAAAAAAAAAAATCTGGAGTGAATCAAAGGAAAATTTAATAAAAATAGGTTCCCCACTTCTTTCAAAAGGCAAGGCAAGCCACAGAATGGAAACCAGTTTAAAGCCACTACATGGTAACAAAAAATAGTATAGCCTGTACCTACTGGATTTTTCTTACAAAACTGGGTAAATGAAGGCTGAAATGTCTAGAGATTCAATCAGCTTTTCTGCTCTGGAGAAAATTGTTTAGGATATAAAAAAAATTTTTTAAGCTATTTGAGATGGGTCATCATATAATGGTACTGCTTATGATTAATCATTGCCTGTGACCAAAGCAGTTTGCAAACTTAATCTGTACAAGTGATTGTGGAGACCTTTTTTTTGTT
This sequence comes from Capricornis sumatraensis, assembly GCF_032405125.1. Classification (NCBI taxonomy): domain Eukaryota; kingdom Metazoa; phylum Chordata; class Mammalia; order Artiodactyla; family Bovidae; genus Capricornis; species Capricornis sumatraensis. The sequence goes on along the minus strand of NC_091076.1, from coordinate 109,716,978 downwards.
GTGGTTGTTCAGTTGCTAAGTCGTGTCCAACTCTTTGCAGCCCCACTCACTGCAGCATGCTGGGCTTCCTTGTCCTTCACTGTCTCCTGGAATTGCTCAAACTCATGTCCTTGAGTCAGTGATTCTATCTAATCACTTCATCCTCCATTGCCCTCTTCTCCTCCTGCCTTCAATCTCTCCCAGCATCAGGATCCTTTCCAGTGAGTCAGCTTTTCGCCTTAGGTGACCAAAGTATTGGAGCTTTAGCTTCAGCATCAGCCCTTTCAATGAATATTCAGGGTTAACTTCCTTTAGGAGTAATTGATTTGATCTCCTTGCAGTCCAAGGGACTTTCAAGAGTCTTCTCCAACACCAAACTTCAATTCTTCAGCACTCAGCTTTCTTTATAGTCCAGCTCTCACATCCATACATGACTACTGGAAAAACCGTAATTTTGACCTTAAAAATATTAATTGTAAGTCAAACCCTAAATATTGATTTACACAATATGAGCACGCATGTATGGTGAAGAAACACACAAATCTAAGACACAAAGGATTTGTGTGCATACATGATGACAGTGCCTAATTCTGGATATGAGAACTACAGGTAACATCTCATTATTATGACTTTATTTTTCTAAAACTTCTAAATTCCCCACACAACTTGACTTTGATCAGTCAAAGTAAACAGTCTAATATTCTCTTTTATGAGAATTTCCTGTTTTAAAATATGTTAAATTGTCCTTTTGCATTATTTGTGCTTCTGATGTAGAAAAATATCTCCGTGGAAGAACACAGTCACTCCTGCATAACACAGTGCATGTATCCATTGCAAACGCCCCAGAGAAGAGGACTGAAACTTTGTGTGTTTCTTTCGTTTTCGTAGTAAAATGGAAATTGTTTGTAGTCACTGCCAAGAATAAGGCTTTGTACCCTTGAGTTTGGCACTAACCATATACTGCGTATCACTATCCAAATGCTGCTGGAAAATCTGAGACGTTTTTAGATGCTTTTGTACAAATGAGCGAAGGATTATCTTATCACAATGACTGATTATATGCTGGTTCTTTTGAATGGGTGCGAGGTGGGTGGGAAGCCAAGGGACATTTCTGGCCTGGCACCTCGACTCTCCATATTTGGCAAAGGAATGATTTTTGCTCTGAAACTTTCTGTACAGGGAAAGGATAAATGGCTCACGGTAGGGGACGTGCACTTGGCATCGTTTAGGCCATTTCTCAACATTTCAGTAACTGGAATGCCTCATTTCTCTGTGTCGACAGTCCTGAGTAACATAGTAGTACCCAGGAGATCATTTAAAATCTCATTTTTTTAAAAAATAGGTAGCTTTTCCAGACAAGCGTAGCATTTTGAATTTTAAGTCCTGTCATCACCCATAGGAAAAAAATATATATATACGATGTATTTCCTTTCCTGAATCTAAGTTCAAATTTTTGAGGTCTTTCTTTTTTCCAAATAATCTTTGGGTGCAATCCTGTTTTACCCTGTTAGTTTCAATAACTTACCCTTGAAAGATATAATGGATTAAAGAAATGCCAAGAGTTGCATGTTTTTCCGAAACTGAGATTAACACACACGTTATGAAGCTGATATCTTTCCATCAGAAAATATAATTTGAGGGTTCCTAAGTTGCTGAATAAGAACATTTTTATTTAAAGTGCCTTCTAAGTTATCTAAACGCTGCTGTTCAGTTGCTAAGTCATGCCCAACTCTTAGCGAACCCGTAGACCACAGCACGCTAGGCTTCCCTGTCCTCCACTCTCTTCCAGAGTCTGCTCAGGTTCATCTAAATGTGCTTTGGTGGTGGCGGTTTAGTTGCTAAGTCATGTCTGACTCTTGCGACTCCATGGACTGCAGCCCGCCAGGCTCCTCTGTCCATGGGATTCTCTAGGCGAGAATACTGGAGTGGGTTGCCATTCCCTTCTCCAGGGGATCTTGCTGACCCAGGGATCAAGCCCGGGTCTCCTGCACTGCAGGCGGATGATTTGCTGACTGGGCTATGAGAGAAGCCCACAGTATAGTATAAACTCTATACAAATGTTAATAATTACTGCCATTGCCATCGAGACATTAGCTGGAGATTCAGAGAAGGGTCAGATCACAGGATGTTTTGACAGTTAACAGAATTTAGAGACCATGTGACTTTATAACGAAACAAAACGTTGTGAAGTTAACAAAGAAGAGAGTCAGGCTTGCTTGTTTCAGTTTGAGTTTTTGCCACAGGTGTAGAATGAGGGTCAGCTGGAAGCATCTGATACCATTTTTTCACTGAGGTGTTCAGAGAGTAATGGACGGGTCCTATGCTGTTATTTAGTTGGTGATTCGTGTCTGACTCTCTGCGACCCTGTGCAGGTGGCCCTCCAGACTCCTCTGTCCATGGGATTCTCCAGGCAAGAATATTGGAGTGGGTTGCCATTTCCTCCTTCAGGGGATCTTTCCAACCCAGGGGCTGAACCCTAATCTCCTGCTTTGGCAGGCAGTTTCTTTCCTATAGAGCCTCCAGGGAAGCCCCACAGTTTCCATGACTCTCTGTTAATTACAGAAGAAGTGAGTGTTCTTTGTAGCTCCACCTCTTATTGGATATCAGATTAGTTAAGATGACCAGGAACCTGGAGTGAAAACTCCTTAGAGTAGAATCAACTTAGTCAGATCATGGTTTTGAGTTCTTTCATATCTTCATCTGAAACGTGGATAACTGTTGTCAGACACACAATCAATCATTAAAACATAATTTTAAAAAAATTTAAATTTCCTTGCACACGCATTCACACACTTTCACACACACCTCCACATGATTACCTATTGGAGTAACACAAGGCAAAGAATGGGAAGAGGTTTCAACGTATCAGCTAACTTTTAAGACTAGAAACTATAGAACACGGCCGTCTTAAACCTGTCAGCAGCCATATCTGTCCCAAGCAGTGGCAACGTGCATTCATTTTGGGGTGGCGTACTTTATTGTGGAACATGTTCATCAATAAATGTGAGTTATGGAAGTTCAAGTCCAATATCTGTCATTTGATTTGGGGTGGGAGGATGTTCAGGATGCCTGAGGCGGACTTTCTGGGACTTTCCGAGAGCCGTGCTTATCAAACCTAAGTCTGTACAGCGTTTCTGCATTCCCTTTCTGGAATTAGAGTGTCTTTATTAGAGAAGGTGTGTAAATGTGAGCTGGCTTCCCCGGTGGCTCGGCAGTAAAGGATCCGCCTGTGGGTTCAGTCCCTGGGTCAGGAAGATCCCCTGGAGGAGGAAATGGCAACCCACTCCAGTAGTCTCACCTGGGAAATACCATGGACAGAGGAGCCTGGTGGGCTACCGTCCGTGGGGTTTCAAAGGGTCAGGCACGACTTAGCAGCTAAACAACAACGGGTCCAACTCAGCTACAGGGAAAAGCAGTGGTGTCGGAAGTATTGGGCTGTGCTGCACCAGAGCTAACAATGTCTCTTAAAACCAAGATGTCTCAAGGATCTGTCTTGTGAACGAGCTACGAAGTTTTTATGGTAACAAGATGTGGAGAAAGTACTAATATTGGATAAGAGTATCCCACCTGGATGATAGTTTACATTCTTAGCGTTTTCAAGCTAAGCGTCTTGCAAACATTTCCCAGATTTTATACGTGTTGAATGAGACATAGCTCGGGGGATTATCTTCTCAAAGTGCCCGTGTTATAATGATTTTTTTTAAAAGTGTGTGTGTGTGTGTGTGTGTGTGTGTGTATGCTTGACAATTCTGGCTTCAGTTTTTATCTCTCAGCCAAGCTAAATTAATATAAATCTATAGTTTACTATTCCATAACAGCATGCAATCTTCAAACTAGGGAAAATATTGAATAAAATTGCTAGCTTAACACGGTTAGAGCATTTTAGGTCTAATTATAGCCTCACTTTCTACTTCTCTTGTCCCTTGCACACTGGCTTCACTTTTAACCACAGTTCAGTCATTCAGTCGTGTCCAACTCTTTGTGACCCCATGAACTGCAGCACGCCAGGCCTCCCTGACTATCACCAACTCCTGGAGTCGACCCAAACCCACGTCCATTGAATCAGTGATGCCATCCAACCATCTTATCCTCTGTCATCCCCTTTTCCTCCTGCCTTCAATCTTTCCCAGCATCAGGGTCTTTTCCAATGAGTCAGCTCTTCGCATGAGGTGGCCAAAGTATTGGAGTTTCAGCTTCAACATCAGTCCTTCCAATGAACACCCAGGACTGATCTTCAGGATGGACTGGTTGGATTTCCTTTCCAGTCCAAGAGGCTCTCAAGAGTCTTCTCCAGCACCACAGTTCAAAAGCATCTATTCTTCACCACTCAGCTTTCTTTATAGTCCAACTCTCACATCCATATGTGGCCACTGGAAAAACCATAGCCTTGACTAGACGGACCTTTGTCTGCTTTTTAATATGCTGTCTAGGTTGGTCATAATTTTCCTTCCAAGGAGTAAGTGCCTTTTAGTTTCATGGCTGCAGTCACCATCTGCAGTGATTTTGGAGCCCAGAAAAATAAGGTCAGCTACTGTTTCCACTGTCTCCCCATCTATTTGCCATGAAGTGATGGGACCGGATGCCATGATCTTAGCTTTCTGAATGTTGAGCTTTAAGCCAACTTTTTCACTCTCCTCTTTCACTTTCATCAAGTAACCTCACTGCTTTCCAAATTATTTGAAACATAAAATCCCAGCTCCTGATACATGTACTGTTTTAAAATAGTTACTGGTGCTATTCTTTCAAAAGAAATGTACTACTATCCTATTTGACATTTTATATCAACACAAATAGCCCAGAAATCTGAATTCTGTCTGAAACTGCTTTGTTTCCTAGGTGAAAACACTGGTCATAGAAATCTATCCATGCCATTCTTTCTGAATATTTTGAGAATGCTTGTTTTTATTGATTGGGAGAAAGTTTTCGTATTTTTTTCCCAAATATTCTGAATGCATTCAAGAGAAATATTGTTAACAGCTGGTGGAAAACTCCCACCAGAAATTAGTTCCATAATGAGACATTACATTTGACTGTTTCCAAGAGCCCACAATCTTTATCTGCTGATAATAGGCAATTGGGCAGGATATCAGGACCAAATGATTTCCTAGACGTTACACCAGGGAGGAAAACAGATTTCCACTGGGCCTACTGTTGGAAAGGAAACAAAGAATAAAATTTCCTAGTCTCATTCTCACTCTGAAAATGTTAAAAACCACAACAATTTTCTGTCACCTTTACAAAGTTTTATTTTGGTTCAAAATACATTATCTATATATCGTCCATATATTTACTGATTTCCTCTCTTCTTGTTTTAGAAATTATTGAGCAAGGAATATTTGAAATTCTCTATAAAGGTGTTGGAACACCTGGATGCTCATGTTGAGGGGGTAGGGAAAGATGGGATCCATGTTTAGACCATATGCAAAATTTAGAAGAAAATGGATCATAGACCTAAATGTCAAATGTAAAATTATAGCATTGTTTAAAGTATTCTTATGAGAAAATCTTTGTTCCTTTGTATAAAAATTTATTAGACTCTAACACCAAAAGGATGAAATATTAAAAAAAACAATTGATAAGCTCTCCTTATCAAAATTTAAAATCTCTGTTCTCATAAGATATTGTTAAGGAAATGAAATCACCATCAACTGACAGAAGTACTTGAGTGAAGTCACTCAGTCGTGTCCGACTCTGTGGCCCCATGGACTGTGACCTACCAGGCTTCTCCATCCATGGGATTTTCCAGGCAAGAGTACTGGAGTGGGTTGCCATTTCCTTCTCCAGGAGATCTTCCCTACCCAGGGACTGAACCCGGGTCTCCTGCATTATAGGCAGACGCTTTACCACCTAAGCCAATTTGATAAAGGACTTATAGCCACACTACATAAGAATATTCAAAGCTCAAAAATAAAAGCAAATGATCAATCTGGAAAAGATGGGGAAAGTTTTAATAGACACTTTGCCAAAGAACATAAATAAGCACATGGAAATTTGCTTAACATTATTAGTCATTTGGAAAATGAAATTTAAAAACACAATGGGATATGATTCCATAGCTAATAGAATTGCTGAAATTCAAAGACAGACCATATGAGATTTTGACAAAGATGTGGAGTAGCTGCAAACCTCATCCACTGCTGGTGGGAATGTAAACAGCACAACCCCTTGGAAAAATCCTTTGGTAGTTATTTTAAACTTTAAACCTACAGAGTAACCCAGCTGTTCTATGCCTTAGTATTCATCTAAGGGAAAGCATACGTTCATATGAAAACACGTACAGAAATGTTCTCCGCAAGTTTACCTGGGCAACTATCCCAAACTGGTGAAAAATGCACTTGTCCATGAACAGGTTGTTGTTGTTACTCAGCTGCTAAGTCATGTCCGACTCTTCATGATGCCACAGACTAGAGCACCCCAGGCCTTCCTGTCCCTCACTGTCTCCCAGAATCTGTTCAAGTTCATGTCCTTTGAGTCGGTAATGCCATCCCACCATCTCATCCTCTGTCACCCTCGTCTCCTTTTGCCTTCGGTCTTTCCCAGCATCAGGGTCCATCAACAGGTAAATGGATAAAAAATTGTTGATCTGTTATATAATAGAATACTACTCAGCCATGTAAACCCCTGGGCTCAAATGAAAGTAGAGAGACCAAAAGAAAAGCATAAAACTGTAGGATTCCAGCTACGGAAAACCCTATAAAATCCAAATTTAAAATACAGAGACAGAAAGGAGACGACTGGGTACCTGGATGGGAATTAGATAGAAGGTGTAGAATGAGGAATTACCACAGGGTACAAGGACAGTTTGGGGATGAATGTGTGTGTTCACTGTCCCGATGACAATCATGATTTTATTAGCATTGGCATAAGGTGAAATGGATCAACTTGCAGACTTTAAATATGTTTAGTCAATTATAGCTCACGAAAGCTCTTTAGAAATTGGGGAAGTGGTTGCCATTAGGGGAGACAGAGCAGTTACGACACAGAAGGGGCACGAGGAATCTTCTGGAATTCAGGAATATTCTGTTTTTTGACTCAGTTGCAACACAGGTGTTCTTTTTATTACAATGCATTCAGCTTGATAGAAAACCATTCGACTATTTGACGCTTATGTGCTATTTTTATTTCACCATTTAAAAAGTTTAAAAATTTTATATGTATACAATGTATTATATTTGGAAACTATATAATTTCTAAAAAAAAAAAAAAAAGAGGTAGTTATCCCTGACTCATGAATTTGATCATTATTCCTTAATAATAGCCTTAATACTGTGCTATTGTCCCTTAATTACTGCATGATAATTCCTTAATAATAGACAATTTAGGTGTGAGTAGTAGTGTCTATATACCCCTTTGTGTGTATGCTCAGTCATGTCTGACTCTTTGTGACCCTATGGACTTGTAGCCTGCCAGGCTCCTCTGTCCACCGAATTCTCTGGGCAAGAATACTGGAGTGGGTTGCCATTTCCTCCTCCAGGGCATCTTCCCAACCCAGGGATCAAACCTGCGTCTCTTGTGTCTCCTGCATCGGCAGGTGAATTCTTTACCACTGTGCCGCCTGGGAAGCCACATATCCTCTTAAGCGACTTTATAAAGAAAGTGTAGTTTAAGTTGCTTTTGGAAATTGAGATCAGTTTCTACATTGTTCACAATCACGTTCCTACACCAACTGCTTTGAAAAGATAAGCCAGAAAAGTACAATTAAATCGCGTCTCTCTGGGCCTCACTGGTGGTCCATCCATCATGGAAACTTGCCTGTCTCTCTGTGTCCGTGGTGCTGCTGAGTTATGGTGGCATTCAGGTGGGTGCCTACTGGGAGCAGCGCAGCCTTCCGTTTCATGTCATTTTTATGGCCCTCCTAGAGTCCAGTTATTGGGTGCTCTGCCTGTGGCCTCCCCTGGGGTAGAGCGGTATATTTATTACACACATTGATCTCGTCTCTGGTGGCTCATTTCCTTTCCTATCCGTGGAGAACTTCCTTTCTGCCGTCCACATCACACTGACGAGTCTCTCCATTCAACTGCCTGAAATGTATTATTGTGGAATGCAATCTATATGGAGAATCTAGAGGGAAGCGTTTGTAGCTGTAAATGTCTCCAAGAAAATGTCCTCAGCAGTCAAGGAGAACAATCGTAATCTGTATCTCATAGGATGAGAGATCTGGGACAGGATTTGAAAGAGGAAAAAAAAATCTGATATCATAATAACAGTCATGTCTGTGTGGAAAAATGAGAAGAATATCCTAACATTAGGAAGAAAAGATAAAATGGACTAAAGCAAGCAAGCTTTCAAGCAGGAATGCGGTGGGAGCTGCCTTCTCAGTGAGGGTCCTGATCTAGGGAACTAAATAGTATCTTTGTTCTTTCCCTTTTGAATAATCCCTGGGTTAGTAGATACTTGATCATTTCCATTTTAGAACAAGGGAGATAAGCCAAAGAGTCTTCACACTAAATCCAAGACCACAGAGGGAATCAGGTTCGAAGTGGGAGTTTTCATTTTGTTCTATTTTGTACAGACAATAAAAGCATTAGTCCTGATAAAACTCAACCTGAAGTGGCCTAGCGCTTCCCAGGTGGCCCTGGTGGTAAAGAATCTGCCTGCCAATAAAGGAGACACGAGTTCATCCCCTGGGCGGGGAAGATCCCCTGGAGGAGGAAATGGCAACCCACTCCAGTATCCTTGCCTGGAAAATCCCATGGACAGAGGAGCCTGGTGGGCTACAGGCCCATGGGGTTGTAAAGAGTCAGACATGACTTAGCAACTAAACAACAGCAACGTAATTACCTAAGACCTACCTACACTATTTCAAACCCTGGAAACATCACAGGCAGAGTGGGTCTAAATATCTTGGTTTCATGGGTGACCAAACTAGGGGTCAGAGAGGGTACACAGTTGTTAAGGGACTGATCTGGACTTCCTTCCAGGTCTGTCTGAGCCCCGCCTTGCACATCCTTTCCCCGTTATATTATTGCTACTGCTTTTCACTTTGAAAGCAACTGAAAGGACTCTTTTAGGAGTGGGGGAAGAGTGCCCTGTCCAGGGGGCACTGGAGGAGGGGGTGACCTAGAGGAGGGGGCTGGGGAAAGTGGGAGGGAGGGGAGAGATATTTCCATGTGTAGCCGATTCACTTGGGTGTGCGGCAGAAACTAACACAACATTGTAAAGCAGTTATACTCCAATTAAAAGCTAAATAATTAAAAGTTATCTTTGATATTAAAAAAAGAAGTGAAGAGGTTTCTGCTCTCAGCCTCCGGGTACATTAGTGTGGATACAGGAGAAATGGATTAATAATATAACCAAGCAACGCACCTTTAGAAGCAGCATCTCACGGAAGAAACGCCCTAAGTGGGACCCAAAGGAAGAACTCCAACTTTCTTACAGTTATTTCATGAACGTTCTTTTTATTTTGGTATGCTCTCGTGAACGAAAGTACTTGTGATCGTGATGGTGATGATGTTGAAACTTTACATTTCTATCCAATGCCAAACAATTAAAGCCTTTGAAACCAGCACTGATGTGAATGAAATCTTGCAGTGGTTGGATGGAAAACATGCCTAGAAGTCTACTTCGGTTAAATAAAAATGGATCCAATGAGTAGTCAGTGATAAATATACTGAAATGAGAAATAAGAGGTAAAACTCAAAAGCATGCATGGTGTCATTTATGCCAAGAAAAAAAACTATCAAAACACTGAATGAGTTCATCAGTAACATTTCTCAAAAAGCATATTTTTGTGCCTAAGTTGACATGGTTTTATATTTATCGTCACTTTGTGAGCACAGCCCAAGAAAATGATGAATGGTGGGGCAGTCAACTCTAGGAAACTGTTTATCTGTGAGAAACTGTGGCTCCATCCTAAGCTAAGCATTGTTTGAACGTTGGCATTTTTTAAGGGTCTTGTGTTTTTTGAAGTCATGTTTTATCCTCTGCCAGAGAGCAGGACTGTTGTTATTTCATTCAGTTCTCCTTTCATGATTTCAGAGAGACTTGAAAATAAAAAGGGTAATTAATTTCTGATGTCTTACAAATGATTGACATAGTACAGGAAAAAAAGAAAGTACGTTTTTTTCCAAGTTTAGAGACCTGAGATGGAATTTCAGAACCAAACGTGCTTGCACACAGCTTTTCAGTGGTGCGCCTTGCTCTTAGACGGTCCTTTTTCCATTCACCATTCCAGGATTTTTCCCAAAAAATATCCTGTGAGGTCCACATGGTAGCCAGCATTCTGCCTTTGGTTGATGAGTCTGTACTTTTCCTAACCCAACACTTATCTTGAAAGAGACACACAGAAGGTGCATTGCAGTTAATCGTAATGAGGGTGTCCTGCAATTTTCCAAAAAATGGAAAATTTGCCCGTTATTCTTTTTCATCCCTTGGTTGAAAGGAAAACAATCAAAACCAAGGAAGGAGAAGAGGCCCAGGAACCAGAATGTGGAACTACTGCCAGACCGTTTCACAGCTTCCATCCTGGTGTGTCATTGTTTTTATGCCATTTAAGTGTATTTAGTAATAATAACCAACGACTTCAAAAGTATGACACTCTTGCAGAACAGATGTTTCTACAGCCAAAGCATGACTTTCTCTTTTTCACTCAGTAAGTTTCCTTCCCGTCTACTGCTGCCCTTCACTCCGTTAGCAGCGTTCTTTTCTTTCCCTTTTTATTTTGTATTGAGGTTTAACCAACTAACAGTGTTGTGATAGTTTCAGGTGGCCAGCAAAGGGACTCAGCCATACATACGCGTGTCCATTCTCACCCAAACTCCCCTCCCATCCAGGCCGCCCCGTGACACTGAGCAGAGCCCATGTGTCTAGCAGAGTTCTGATGCACTGAGTCTCCTGACTGTCGGATCTGAACCCACTGCCTGTCTGCAGGCACTTTCCTTACTTCTGCACTGTTTCCTGTTCCTTTTTCCTGTGCCTTTTCTAAGAACTGAGTTGCTGGTGGTTAACATGGCACACAACTTAGAAACTCAAAGGGAAAAGATCAGCAACTCTTTTGCCTGCTCTGAAGCCAGAATAGGTTAGTTCCACCGCAGTCTCCTTGGAGGATTCTGACTCCTGCCTTTGGATGTCGTGCAGGCTTCTTGTCCCCTGACGATCTGATGTGAGCTTGAGCTTGATGTTGCTCAGCACCTAACATGAGTCTAATAGGATGTGTAACCGAGAAAGTGCTCAGTTGTGTCCAAAGCTTGGTGATCCCGTGGACTGCCGCCCACCAGGCCCCTCTGTCCGTGGGATTCTCCAGGAAAGAACACTGGAGTGGGCTGCCGTTTCTTCCTCCAGAAGATCTTCCCGACCCAGGGATCAAACCCGCGTCTCTTGGGTCTTGAGCATTGGCAGGCGTATTCTTTACCCCTGTGCCACCCAGGAAGCCCGTAAGCAATTGAAGGTGGTGCCAAATCATTTGATGACGTCCTTACCCTCAAGACATCATTAAGTCAAGACTAATAATATGATTATTAAAGCAAAAGGAGGCGGGAGAGAAGGAGTAGGAGGGGATGGGAAGGGAAAGAAACTGGATTCCAATCCCAGAGTGAGTTTTAGGAAAGAGAATCCCTGAGGTCTCTGATGCTCAAGGAGGTCTTCAATCACTAGGTGCGACTCCAACATGACATCAAAGAAAGGGTAGGATTTTCAAATGCAATAAAGAGTAGAGATCTTATTGGGTTTGGATTTCAGGGATCAACTCTTTCTTCTGTACGTTCTTTCTGCAATCATTTATTGAGTTGTCCGTCCTACATGCCCGATATTTTACTAAGGCCAGACAGACACGAGGACCAGCATACCAAGTCCTTACCCAAGGGGAACAGCAGTATAGAATCTTGTTGAGACTACAATGGAAAATGATACTAACGCAGCTATGTACCAGATTCAATAGATCAGGAAGATTTCTAAGAGCACAGCGATAGGGGAGAAAACAGCAAAGACGTCGCAGGGGAGGCGATAGTGAACCTCAGAGCTGGGGGAGGGGAGGCAACGGAAACGACGTGGATTTTATCGTATTTTTTTCTGGCTGTGGCCTATAGTACGCTAGAGATCTTAGTTCTCTAAACCAGGGATTGAACGCCTGTTCCCTGTGGTGGAAGCAGGGATTCTTATCCACTGGACCCCCCAGGGAAGTCCCTGAAACTAAGTTGATTTTAAATGCAAATTGAAGAACTGAAGCCAAGTCAAAACTACAACGAGCTATCACCTCACATAGTCAGAAAGGCCACCATCAAAAAGATGTATAAATAATAAATGTTGGAGAGGGTGTGGAGAAAAAGGAACCCTCCTGCGCAGCTGGTGGGAATTTAAAGTAGCACAGCTACTATGGAGAACACAGTATGGAGGGTCCTTAAAACCTAAAAATAGAGCCGCCTTGTGACCCAGCAATCCCACTCCTGGGCATGCACTCAGAGAAAACCATAACCCAAAAAGATACACGCACCCCAGTGTTCACTGCAGGACCATTTATTTACAACAGCCAGCACATGGGAGCAACCTACGTATCCACGGACAGAGGAACGGATGAAGAAGACGTGGTACCTCTGCGGCATGGCCTATTGCTGAGCCATAACAGGGAACGGAATTGAGTCGTTGAGATGCGGCTGAGCCCAGAGGCTGTCATACTGGGTGAGGTCAGAGAGAGAAAAATAAATATATATTAATGTATATATGTGGAATCTGGAAAAATTTGTGTAGACGATCTTATTTGCAAAACAGAAATAGAGACACAGGCGCAGAGAACAAATGTATGGATACCAAGGGAGGGGAGGGGAGGACGAATTGAGAGACTGGGATTGATGCGCGCGCGCGCGCGCGCGCACACACACACACACACACACACATCTATATACTATTGATGCTATGTGTAAACTGGGTCACTAATGAGAACATACTGTAGAGCACAGGGGACTCTGCTAGGTGCCCTGTGGTGACCTGAGTGGGAAGGAAATCCAAAAAGGAGGGCAGACATACATACACATACATGTGTGGCCGATTCACTTTGCCATCGGAGAAAGAAATGGCAACCCACTTCAGTGTTCTTGCCTGGAGAATCCCAGGGACGGGGGAGCCTGGTGGGCTGCCGTCTATGGGGTCGCACAGAGTTGGACACGACTGAAGCGACTTAGCAGCAGCAGCAGAAACTTACATGACATTGTAAAGCAACTGTCGTGCTGTGCTACGTCACTTCAGTCACGTCCAACTCTGGGACCCCATGGACTGTAGCCCGCCAGGCTCCTCCGTCCATGGGTTTCTCCAGGCAAGAATACTGGAGTGGGTTGCCATGTCATTCCCCAGGGGATCTTCCCAACCCAGGGATCAAATCTGTGTCTCATTAGTATCCAGCGTTGCAGGCAGGTTCTTTACCCTAGCACAACCTGGGAAGCCAAAAAATCCTCCAGTAAGAAGTGAACCAAAGCCACAAGGCATAACTCAGGGAGAGCCAAGGATAATGAGAAAATCCTCCAAAGGTTTATTCTGGAGGCAGTAATAAGGTCTTGATGCAGGTGGACGATACTGCTTAGAGTCAAATATTCAGAGATTTACTGTGAGAAGATACTTTACAGAAAACACATTCCTGTCTGCTCTTATTCATGGAAGTGTTGCTGAGTCCAAGCTCACTCTGCTCACTGCGTGTGTGTGTGTCTGACTCTTTGTGACCCCAAGGACTGTAGCCCACCAGGCTCCTCTGTCCATGGGATTCTCCAGCAAGAATACCGGAGTGGGTTGCCATGCCAGCCTCCAGGGGATCTTCCTGACCCAGGGATCAAACCCACATCTCTTATGTCCCCTGCCTTGGCCACTCGCTGCACGAGAGGCTGATAAACCCAAGAGATGAGGTGTTCGAGGCAGGGAATGCAACTTTATTCAGCAAGCTAGCTGACCAAGAAGATAGCAGACTAATGTCCCATAATAAGCACATTGTTGGGGCCTGGATGCCAGATTCCTTCATGGATCAGAGATGGAGGGAGGTGAGGAAACCAAGTAAAAGGACCATTGAATTCTTGCAAATATCTCCTCGAATGACAAGCCTCAGGCAGGGGGGATGTATTCATTTCTTCCTTCCTGCCATTGACAGGTGGACAGGGATCTGAACAAAGGCACTTTAGTCCACAGTCAGGCAGGAGGGCAGGGTTCTCTGAGGCAGGCCATTATGTATGATTAAAGTAACAAGAGCAATGGAGAGCAAGTCGAAGAAATAGTTCCAGCGTGGAGTCAGAACTGACTCCTCCCTGCAACAGGGGGAGGTAAGCCACAGCTCCCAGTCCACCAGGTACTACCTAGCCGGAGCGCACCTACATTTACCAGCCAATGAAATCATCCTGACAGTACAAGCATGACACTGTCTCTGTCTTCCCTTTTTCTGAAGGAGGACCCTGCGGGCGGGAGCCGCTGAGCATCTCTTTTAAGGATGTCCAGCTGTGAAGTCTGAGAGCCAGACCATGGATGCAGGATGCTGGGTCTTCAGTTCTCAGTGGTTCTACCCTAGTTCCTCAGACTTGAACCCAGAGAAGGGAGAAGGTGGAAGAGGAAAGAAGACAGCGTTGGTTCCCAAGCCGGCCCCCAAACCCAGAGGGCAGGGAGACACGGAAAGAAAGAGACAGCCCCTCCAGACGGGGGGGGGGGGGCAGGTTGAAGAAGCAGGGGACTTAACCTGCAAGGCTCGTCCTGAGTGCAAGGTCGGGGAGACCGCCACATCTGCCCACCTGAATCTGAAAGCTTTCCTAGGAACCGTAACAGGATCCCGGCATGTTTTCAGTCCAGTCGCATATTGCTTGCTCAGGCCTGCTCTGGCTCCTACTTCGGGGAAGGCGGGCAGCAGGTCCGTTTCAAGGCTGGGGAGGGAGGGGAGCCTCCATCACCGGGTCCAGCTCCAGGGTCACCAGGAGGTCACGGCCTCCCTCTCGGCAATCCTGCTACCACAGAGCTCTGATCCTCCTGGCCGACACAGAAAAATAGAGATGGTGTTTAAAAGTGTAGCTGTGCTTGAAGGAGGCACTCTTGCACTTTTGCGTTGTCTCTGCAGACTTGAAACGGAGATTTTCCATGGTTCCAAATACAATTCTTTCAATCTGCTGTTGGTTATCCATTTTAAATATGGCAGTGTGCACTTGTGTGTGTGTGTGTGTGTGTGTGTGTGTTATATATATATATCTTCCAGCTCCACTCAGACTAGACATTCTCAGGATGCAAAGCTTCTCCACCAGGCAGGTCCGAATAGAGCATCTGGCACGACTGTGAACAGCTTCCACTGGGGCAGGAGTGAAAAAGGAAGATCCATATATTTTGAGTAATTCAGTTGTCTAAATTCTCTGATCACAGTGGGAAGCTTTGCTTCTGTCATCACAATACAAGGAAAATCCAATAGAAACTTAGACATTTCAACACGTGTCCACCCTTGGTTACTGGAAATGACTCCCGTCACGCGTTTGGAGACCCTCACTTTATACACTGTCAAATGTCAGAATGCTTTCAGATGAAGGATTTCTGTTTCCCTCCTGGTGTATATAAAGCAAAATTAGAGACGGTTTCCCCCTCTTTTTCACTTCAGCCAGATGAGGTTTGACACTCGGAGGAAAAAAGCAGTTACGTTTATACAGTGACATGTTTGGCTGAAAGTTTCAACTCGAAGTAGAGTTGAGATTTTGAGATTGATGGTGCTTGTGTTCTCCCACAATATAACTGTTACCTGGGTTCTAGAGGCCAAACAGTCTGAGAATGGCATTTACATCAACCTTTTTACGAAGCTCGTGTCTGTTTCCTCTCCTTCACATGAACCTCACTGGTAAGTCCCACTAGAAAGTTTATAAATGATATTTAATGTATAATTCAACGCTTATCCTCACTTTAAACTGCTTGGGTGGTTAAAAATAGAGTTGATTTGTTTCTCTCTGCCCTAGAAAATTATCTTTCAAAAGAGAATTTCATCTCCTTTGAAATGGCAATGTATAGTTTATTTGGTTTGAAATTAGTGGCTTTTCTCTAGTGGAATTGGGTTTTCTTTATCTTGCCATTCAGAAATGATTAGTAAATTAACCCAACCCTGGCTCATTAAAATTCCACAAAGCTGTGCAATGAAGCTATGTCAGCTAAAGTTGTAGGCTCACCATCAAGAGGTTTAAAAACTAAAAAGCAGGAAAAGAAGCAAAAATGATGGTTGCTATTGTGGAGAAAACGGGAAAATGAAACAGTGATTAGCAAGGAGGTGGATGAGGAGGAAGGCTTTGTTCACTGGCTACAAGTCCTCAGTTCTAATTACTGGTGTTAAACCATATATATTTCCCTCAGCGCTCAGTAGGCAAAGAATATGCCTGGATTGCAGGAGACCTGGGTTTGATTCCTAGGTTGGGAAGATCCTCTGGAGAAGCAAATGGCAACCCTCTCCAGTATTCTTGCCTGGAGAATCCCATGGGCGGAGGAGCTTGGCGGGCTGCAGTGCATGGGGGCACAAGAGTTGGACACAACTTAGGGACTAAACCACCAACACCCATATATATGTATTGCTTCTATGAGCGTCCCTGGTGACTCACCCATAAGGAGTCTGCCTGCTACTGTAGGAGATGTAGGTTTGATCCCTGGGTCGGAAAGATCCCCTGGAACAGGAAATGGCAACCCTCTCCAATATTCTTGCCTGGAGAAGCCCATGGACAGAGGAGCCTGGCGGACTACACAGTCCATGAGGTTGCAGAAAAGTTGGATATATCACTGAGCAGCTAACCAACAACAACAATATTTGAAATCTTTCATCTAGACTAAGAACCACCTTCCCAAGAGCAACCAGGAGCAAGGCAGATACAAGAAAAAAATTCTTTCCTTAGAATCTTCAGAGAAGCATGGGCCTGTGGACACCTCGATTTCAGAATTCCAAACTCCTAAATGAGGAGCAAATAAATTTGTCCTGTTTTAGGCCACCACATTTATGGTGCTATGTTATGACTTTCCTGGGAAACTAATAGAGAAATGGAATCATCTTTGTCACCACTGCTGTTATCATCAGCTCCACATAAAGAGGAGCTGCTCTGGACTGTAGTTAGGTCTAATAAGAGGCTGGAGGTATTTCCAAGGGACCGTCGTGACCTTTCAGAACAGTACTGCCCAGGAAATGAGTGGAAACTGTGCTCTTGAGGCTTCATTCCTTGATTTCTGCACATCAGGTGCTGTTTTTCCAAAACTTTAACAAAATACTCCAAAGGAAAAACTGTTTCTATTTTTACTGACAAAGGCGGAGTGCGATGTTTTCCAGATCATACTTTGCTGAACAGTGTTTCCAGAAGATTTTAATTGGAGGCCAACAGCAGTGGGCTTCCCTGGTGTCTCAGAGGGTAGAGTCTGCCTGCAACACGACAGACGCGGGTTCAGTCCCTGGGTGGGGAAGGTCCCCTGGAGGAGGACGTGGCCACCCTCTGCAGTGTTGTTGCCTGAAAAATCCCATGGACAGAGGGGCCTGGAGGGCTGCCGTCCACGGGGTCACAAAGAGTTGCACACTGAGTAACTAGAACACTTTTTTTTTTTTTTCCACTTTCAATAACAATAACAAAGGAAAGAAAGAAAGATTTCAGGATCAAAAACTGAAAACATTTCAGGCAGAGTACTGAGCACACTGAGAATCTCAAAGATCGTGAGGAAAAAGCCCGCTCTTCTTTAGCTGAGGTAGATTCTGCACTTTCAGAGAAATATGGAATAGGATTTGGGTAAACCCTGGGAGAACAGAAATTAAGTGACCCATAGACGACTCCAACCTAGCTTTGTCCCATTCAGTCACGCAATTTGATTCTACCCACAGCTCAGTTTTCTTTTAACACAAGAGATAATACTGCCCCCATAAATGTTGTTGGAAGGATCAGCAACCAAAGTCATGTTGGTTTATTTTATGCTTTTATCCACTTATAGTATCTCATATCTGGGATGTTGATAATACTTATAATGTTTATCTAAGAAGTCTAGCCCCAAATAACTGATGTATATGAAAGCATCTTGGAAAATAAAATACTGTTTAAATAGAAAATTGAATTTATAGCTTGATTTTTTTTCTAATTTATTGATGGTAATTTTTTGGAAATTAATAGATTTTTTAGTTTAGGGTAATACAAAGTTAAAAAAAAAAAGTCAGCCTATACCTCCATTCCAATTCTGTATAAACTGGATGCCACTTCTGAGATTAATGCTTTTACTCTGCCAAAAATGTTTATAGAAGTGGAGGCATGTACTATGTTCTTTTTTTATTGCCATGCATCCTTCAAAGCATAGAGAAAAGGAACTGTTCCTATGGAATCTCCATTTCTACCCCACATGTTTCTTTTGTACTTAGTACTTCGTCAAGGATTCTGTGTGTGTGTGTGTGTGCACGCGTGAGCATGCATGTCTTAGTTGCTCAATCCTGTCCAACCCTTTGTGACCACATGGACTGTAGCCCACCAGGCTCTTTTATCCATAGGATTTTTCAGGCCAGAATACTGGGAGTGGGCTGCCATTCCCTTCTCTAGGGGATCTTCCTGACCCAGAACCCAGGTCTCCTGCATTTCGGGCAGATTCTTTCCCATCTGAGCCAGCAGGGAAAACCTAAGGATGTGTCACAGACTATTTATTTCAGACTAGGAGAAATACCTACATGTCTACTAGTTGAGGCACATTAAAGTACATAATGAAAACATTATTATTACTTCTCTGGAAAATGAAATTATATACCCCCATGAATGAGATACTGCAACTATTTGTTTTTCTCTATCACACCATCTAGCAAAAGTTATCATTATACCAAGAGTCTACAATTGGTCTGTAAAAGGAGATGCTTCATCATATCTTCAACTGAACATTAAATCCAAAAAATGGCTATCTTATTCAGAAAATATCTGACTCATAACAAGTGGACTGAAATTAAAACACTGAATATTACTAAGGAATTTGACAAGCCAACTAAATTTCAAGCACATTAACACACACCAGTTCATCTGCAAATATAACTCATTGATTTAAGAGAATACACTGTCTAATTTTATTTGTTGTTTAGCACATTCTTTTGAAACCAAATGCAAGTCTCTACCTCTTCTGAAAATATGAAGACATTAGTGACACCACACACACACATATGCACACTACACACATCTATTTAACAAGTCCGAACAGTATAATTCAAAAGAAAAGATGTTTAAAAGGCAGAGTCAATGGCCTACACAATCGAAATTTCCAGTGGATTTTCTAATTCTGTGGCTTGCTTTGTACATTTGGAAGTGACTTTTTAACTAACATTTTTCTGAATATTTACTGCAGTTCTATAGAGATCAAACAGGCTCCGACACACACAAACCCACAAAAACAACATTCCACTTTCCAAAACTTTTTCTATAGTATATGCAAAGAATGACTTATTACTTGTCACGTTTAAAAAAAAAAAAAAACACACATTTCCTTTACTGTTGGGCATTTCATAGAGCTGTCTCTGTAACATACTGCATGGCCATATGCAGACAATGTGTAAAATAGACTCTGGACATTTTGCCGTGGCTGCAGTGTGTGTTGCTGTTCCTTGCCAACTTTCCATTTTCTTTACCAAAGAAGTTGTCTAAATTGTTAATGCAGAATATTTTAAACACAGACTGTCATCCAAACTTATTTTTTTTCTACTATACGTTTTAAGGAAAAAAGGTCGGAGTACTCCAATCAATTGACCCTTGTTCTAATTTTTGCACCAAGGAGCTCAAACCTGGGTTGTTTGACCATTTTCCATTTGTTCCCAGTGAAATTAGCCATAGGTTTTTCTGAGTGAATTTATAATCCAAATTAGAGTAAAGAGAGAGAGGGAAAAAAAAAAAGGTTATGGAAGACAGTAGCTGTTGCAGCGTTTTGTTTGTTTTTTGCCATCTTTCCAGAGTAGAATACTGGCCTTGCAGAAGTGATGGGCAAATTGCTAAACATGGATTTTCACCACTTGCCGCCATTTCAAATGAGATGATACGTTTCTGAAGAGTCTTCCATGGAAAGAAAAAGGATGTTAGTGAAAGTAAGAATTTCCATGTGTTTATAAACGAAAACATGTTTTTTTTTGCAAGGAGGACTGGTAAAATTCCCCCTCCTCACCAAAAAAAAAAAAAAAAACCCCAAAAGACAACAACAATTTTTCAAAAGATGAAAGGTTAAAATAAGGGGAAAAAAAAAGAAGAAAGAAAACAACAGAAGTGTGAGCCCCGTTGAAAATCAGGCTTAGTCCTGCCTGGAAGATCTAAATAAAGTCAAGCTTTTTTCAGATGCACTTAGGGTTTTGTGTTTGTCTGTTTTTTTTGTGTGTTCTTTCTGTTTTGTTTCTGTTGCTTACAACAAAATGAACATTAAGAATCTTTAAAAACAGCTGATAGTTTTTAACCCAAGTAGAGTATGCTACTGAGGCATTTTAAAATCTAAAAGTGTTTTATAAGAACCCAAGGTTTTGACTTTGGTGTCCCTTGGAATACGGATTCAAATCTCTTCACTTCTGTCTTCCTTTCTGTTCATTTATCACAGTGACCAGTGGGAAGAGCATTTAATTACATATCAGTAGAAAGTCACGGGGCTTCCCTTGTGGCTCAGACAGTAAAGAATCTGCCTGCAGTTCGGGAAACCTGGGTTTGATCCCTGGGTTGAGAAGATCCCCTGGACGAGGGCATGGCAGCCCACTCCAGCATTCTTGCCTGGAAAATCCCATGGAGAGAGGAGCCTGGCGGGATACAGTCCACAGGGTCGCAAAGAGTCAGACGTGACGGAGTGACTGCGCACAGGAAGTTGCGAGTTATAATTCCACTGCATATTACTTGGCCACCTTTTAATGACCCAGCTGCATCTGTTAAGTGTCTGCACCCCTTCAGGAGAGGAAGTCTTCCTGTGGATTCCTTGTCTTGCCTCGTCTGAAACCTGCTGGGTGGGATTAGCTGGTGTCCAGGGTCCCTCCACTTTTAATTTCTGACCTAAGACTCCATCTTGGAGAGAGGAACAGACTTACAAACAGGATTTATCTTCACTTCTTTGGACCACATCGACTCATTTCTAATTCCCAAACTGTGTGACTGTCTTGAGATTTCAGGTGCCCCAGAGATAGGCCTTGGAGAAGAGACGCAGCTAAATAGGTCAAGGGAATAAGGAAGGAATCGGATGACCAGGGTTTGAATTCTTGTCTGTGCTACTTGGAGCCCTGTGACTTTGGCTGGTTACCACATGTCTCTGAGTCTCTGTATTCTCATTGTAAAATCCACTGGATTACCTGCTGGGACATAATTTGCCAAATGTGCCTTAAAGAATATTCCATCTTACTTGATCATTGGTAGTTCCATTTCTTGTCATAAATGAAGGATTTGCTGAGACTGGTGTGATGGATTGGTTAGTATTGCTGTTTTAATTAGCTAAACTTTAAATTCACTTTCATCCCTATGTAAACCAAAGTAATGGATGTAAAATAATGAGACCAGCCAATAGGAAAATTACAAATAAGACAAAAACTGCCACTATTGAGCCTCGTCTTCATTCTATTATCTGGTGTTGCTGTTTTCTTTTGGCTGCACCTCGAGGCTGGTGGGATCTTGATTCCTGGATCAGAGGTCAAACTCTTGCCTCCTGCAGTAGAAGCAGGAAATCCAAACCACTAGACCACCGAGAAAGTCCATTATTAGGTTTATTTTGAGTGTTGCCCCTTGCCCAGCATCCATCTGTACTGTGGTTAGTTGCTTAGTCACATCCAACTCTTTGTGACCCCATGGACTGCAGCCAGCTAGGCTTCTCTGTCCATGGGATTTCCCAGGCAAGAATACTTGAGTGGGTTACTATGCTCCAATAGAGGTTGAGAACCCAGCAAAAACTAGTACACATAGCGTGGAAACAAATAGAAAAGTGTTATTGGAATCAGTCAAAGATTTGCTTAATCCCTATGACCCTTAGAGGATCCATAGAGGAATTCTTCTGCTTTTTGGCATGGCCATTTGTTGCATTTTTAGAATGAAAACCAGGTGATTCTCCTGCTCCGCAGTCCCCAGAAATCTTCAGGACGGCATAGAGGCTGCCCCTCCTGCACATGGGGTGTCATTTACAAATGCACCCTCAGGAGCACCCCTACCTTTAAAAATAAGTGCTGAGCTAGAAATCTCTGGCCCTGTGGTTATCAAACCACACTCTGCTGCTATGCCCCCTCTTGATAGGACCCCCTCTTTTATTCATTGCTCCCACCAAAGGCTGTCAGTTTGAGGACCTTGGGAAGCTTATTCAACAGAGATAGTAGCTAAATCCCAGTCTAGGGACTTCGCTGGTGGTCCAGTAGTTAAGACTTCACCTTCCAACGCAAGGGGATGTGGGTTTGATCCGTGGTCGGGGAACCAAGATCCCACGTGTCCCATGGTCAAAAATCCAAAACAAAAGCAGAAGCAGTGTTGTCATAAATGCAACAGGGTCTGTTTACACAGGGCCTACATCACACTTCCCTGGGGGCACAGTGGGTAGGAAGCCACCTGCTGAAGCAGGGGACACGAGACTGATCCCTGGTGCTGGTGGATTCCCCGGGCCGTGCAGCAGCGAAGCCGATGTGCAGAAAGCCTGAAGCCTTCGCCCTCCCGGCTGCGCTGCACAGCATGAGACGCCACCACAGCGAGAAGCCCGCACACCGCGTCTGGACAAACGCCGGTGTGCAGCACCCAAGACCCGGCACAGCCAAGAATAAATAAGCAAACAAAATGGATCACATCAAAAAAAAGAAAAAGAAAAAAACAAACCTCAGTCTCTCTCACAGTTCCAGACTGGATATTGAATTCAGGAAATGGAGACGTGTGTAAAAGTATCCGGAGCGAAAGCAAAGGTCTCAGAGACTGAGGCATGGGAGTGTTGGGTAGACAGATACGCAGGGAAATATAGGGGAGACCCTTCCACTGGGGCTTTGTGTTTTCAGCATTGTGGCTGAATGTCACACGTCCTTTTTATTAAAGGCACAGGACAGGTCCATACCGAGTGTGAGAGAAAGTCTAAGATCACTTCCCTGAAGCAGAGGGACAGGTTCTTGTTAAGCATTCCATCTCTGCTCAGTCCTCAAAATCTAATTTTCTGGAGGAGTTAGGAAAAGGATTGAAGGATGGATGGGATGGAAATTCATTCTCTTCCTATCTTTGTAGTTCTCGGAACAATGGCCCTCTTCAAACATTGACCGTCTGTGTTTTTTGAGACTACTGTTTACTTATGATAAACACATTTATTGCGACCACTTTTTCTAACTCCTGTTGTTTAAACTAGCCTCTCAGTTCATTTTCTCAGCTGGGTGTCCTTAGCTGATTCTGTAATAAACTTCCTGACTCACAGTAATAACATGCCTCCTGCCAGAGAGAGTATATTTTATGGATGTGTTGGAAAATTTTAAAGTTAGGAAAATCAGTGATTGTTGAAATGACATGTTGATAAAAACTAGGGCATGACTAGGGTTTGCTTTTAAAAGCCTCTGAAAAATAACAGGCTGCAAATTAAAATGTATAAAATATCGATCTGTCTTCTCAAATTGAAAATGAAGGAAGCCTGATGATTTTGGAAATAATTCTGGAAGTGTGTGTACATTTTAAAGGTAAATTTATACACATTTTATTTCTTAGGGCTGTTCTGAATGTCATCTAATACAGAGAAGGAAAATAGACTCCCCCTCAGGCCAACAAGTGATATAAAATCCTTTAGAATTCTTTGGAGTTTGAATGGAGTGGACGCAAATGAAATTATCTGGGTAGGACGCAGAAATCAAAGTTTGGTTAAAATTTCTTCACGTTTTTTTTCTTTTTTCACTCTCATCAGTTTCTGTGTTTTCTGCATCCAGGACAAGGATCCAAGCTCTAAGATTTCAGGGAGTGACTATTTAGCTGAGTGCTTTGCGTCTTCAGTAAATGAAGAGACAGGAAATAGCGTGAAGTTACATGTACACAGACTTCCACCCTAGGTTTCCAGCTCGGAGAAGCTTAGGTGAGAGTCTGTTGACCTATGTCTCCCCATTTTTCTATAGGAGAGTGAGAAGGGGGAGGCCCTGGAAATGTCTCAGGCAAGGATTCAGAGGATCTGCCTTTCTTTCCTCTTCATTAAGGACTTGTGCTCAGCTGTGCCCAACTCTTTGGGGCCCATGGACTGTAGCCACCAGGCTCCTCTGTCCATGAGACCCACCAGGCAAGAATACTGGAGTGGGTTGCCGTGTCCTTCTCTAGGGGGAGCTTCCCGACGCAGGGATCAAACCCACATCTTCTGCACTGGCAGGTGGATTCCTTACCACTGAGTCACCTGGGACACTCCAGTGATTTCTTTTCTTCAAAATTCTATCAACATCTAAAAAGCTCTCATATCCCCTGTGACCTGGTGTCCTGGAATTTCACCAGCCTTTTACCCCTAAGCATGAATACAGAACGTCTTTATTTCTTCAAAGGATGGGGAAAGAAAAACTTACAGATGATCTCTGTCGGCATTTTCTCCGCATTCATTTTCATTTCATTGAAGTGAAAAAAAGAAGAAAAAAAAAGAAATCTGTTACTTTGGTGAAATAGGAAAAAAAGGCCAGAACTTGGTGTGCAAAATCAAGCTGGATCTTTTGAAGTAAACTAGGTCGGATCTTTGCAATATACACAGACTGTTTCCACAAAGTTGAGCATGATTTGCACATAATGGAAAGACCAGAATTATAGCCTCCCATCAAGGACTTTTTAAATAAGCTTTTTTTTTTTTTAAATCCAGAGCAGTTTTAGGCTCAGAGCACAATAGACAGGGTGGTGTGACACGTAGCTGTTCTCAATGTCAGTGTAGCCCACCACTGTGGTATGTTTGCTACCACTGAGGAAGCTATACTGACTTTAAGAAAATAACTAAACGTTTCTATACCCTGATTTTTTCAATTAAGATGTATATCTTGAAGGTGTATGTAGACTTTAAAAATATGCACAATCTGAAAGCTGAGAGTTAGGTTTTATTCGGGGGTCGTTTTAGGACTTAAGCCCTGGAGGCAGCATCTCCAGTGACCCTGAGAAAACTGCCCTGAGGAGACAGGTGGGGGAGGCCAGTCATACAGGAGCTTTGCAACAAAGTCACTGAATGTCAAAAGAGGACTATAAGTTAAAGAAAACCAGATATCCCCAGGTAAGGAATTCAGTGCTTTTCTATGTTTGGGAAGGTGCAAGCGTCCAGGCTCACTGAAATCATTCCTTTGATCTATATCTCAGCTCTCTGGGGCCAGAATCTTGTGTTTTCACATCCTGAGTTTCCTGGGGGCTCACTGTGGGGAGTGGCTGCCGTCTGAAGGACGCCGGACGGCAGGTGGTCTCTGCTGTCTGATGGCCGCTGGATGGCAGGTGTTCTCTGATGGCCGCTGGATGGCAGGTGTTCTCTGATGGCCACTGAACGGCAGGTGTTCTCTGATGGCTCCTGGATGGCAGGTGTTCTCTGATGGCTGCTGGACGGCAGGTGTTCTCTGCTGTCTGATGGCCACTGAATGGCCGGTGGTCTCTACAGTCTCACAGCTGCTGGACGGCAGGTGTTCTTTGAAGGCCGCTGAACGGCAGGTGTTCTCTGATGGCTGCTGGACGGCAGGTGTTCGCTCCTTCCTGAGCTCCCTCAGGGCTCACAAGCTCGCCCTCCACGGTGGCTGTAATTGCTGAGCACTGTAACTTCCCTTATACACTGATATGGAAGAAACATTCCATTTCTCATGTACCACATGATGCTTTGATTCGCTTGATGAAATGATTCCTATGGTCAAGGTAACAATTAGCACACTCTGTATCATTAACTATTGCCAAAGTGCTGGGTTTTAGATCTCTATACCTCTTCATCCCACATAACAGCCACATTGTACTCCTGAACCCACATCCCTCCTCCTCCCTGCCCCTTGTGACCACAGTTCAACTCTCTGCTTCTGTGTATTTGACTTTATTTGATTCTACGTATAAGTGAGATTATGCAGTATCTGTCTTTTTGCCTCTGGCTGATTTCACTTAGCATAACGTCCTCCAGGCTCATCTGTGTTGTATGTTGTCTCAGATGGCAAGATTACCTCTTTATCAAGTCTACATTTTACATTTATATCAATTTGTATTCTCATGTTGATGGACACTTGGGGTTTTCCCATAGTTTGGATATTGTCAATAATGCTGATGAACATAGGAGTGCGGACATACCTTCAGGGTACTGATTTCATTTCCATTGGTTTGTGTGCTGGTTTTGCTTTTCGTTTTGTTTAGAAAGCACCGTGTTCTTTTAGAGAAAGTCACTTTTTGCTTGGGAATCCGTGTGTGAGCACAAATGAACAGCAAAAGCAAAACAGAACGCATCTGAGACTTCATGGCATGTGTTCTCTTGACAGTCTCTCTCTTTTTTAACACTTTTGTTTCATATTGAATGTAGCTGATTAGCAATGTGACAGTTTCAAGTGGAAGAGATGCTCTTCATATGTTTGTGATTTTTGCTGTGCCGGGTCTTTGCTGCGCTGCCCTTTCTGCAGTTGAGGCGAGTGGGGCTGCTCTCCTGTCCTGGAGTGCAGGCTTCTCATTAAGGTGGCTTCTCCTGTGGCGCACAGGCTTTAGGGCACATGGACTCAACAGTCGCAGTCCCTGGGCTCTAGAGCACCGGCCCCAGAGTTGGGGTGCAGTGGCCTTCGTTGCTCCGAGGCACGTGGATCTTCCTGGGCCAGGGATTAAAGCCGTGTCTCCTGCACTGGCAGGTGGATTCTTTACCACTGAGCCACCTGGGAAGCCCAAGAGAGGCTCTTAATATGATTACTTACTTGAGTAAGTTTTCTTTGGCTTAAAAATACGTATTCTTGTGTTTGCCTTTCCCTCGATGCTAACACTCTCTGTACTGACCTTTTCTCTAAAGTGACCTTTTTTTCTAAGAGAAATGCACTTCTTTGTCATATGGTTATCCATCACAACTTTGATGTAATGGAATAAGTTTAATGTGTCATTTCAGTGTTTTCTAAAATTCATGAAAATGAGCCTCTATTAAATTCGAAGGAGCACACCTACGCAACCACCCAAAGTCACCTTGGATGTCGTATTTGTGGAAAGAAGAGGGTAGAAAGGCAGGGCGCTAAATGTGAGGATGTCTCATGACCACCATTCTGGTTTATGTTCTTACTCCACTTCCTCGACTCCAAGCATTCCGGCATTTTTATTTATTTGACAACATGTCTTAAAATCATCATTGGAGTTTGTCTTTCAGAGGGATTGGCGAGACAGTTTAACTGGTATGAATAGATGCCTCACCGTTCTCTAACTATCTAGGCAGCTCTTTGTTTTTTTTGTTCTAATAATAAAAGTAGAAAAAGAAATCCTTAACTCCACATAATATTTATTTTAAAAGGGAGTACTGTTTGGGCAGCGGGGGGGAGAGGGGGGGGTGATGCCTATTCACATCAGACAGAAATCGTATTTGTCCAGGCGCTTTTTTTTTTCTCCAAACTCAAAATACAAGCCTTGTTCAAGGAGCACAAAGGCTTCATCATAGAAGCTTCGTTAGAACCGCACGATCATACAGTTCTGCTTTGGTCTGACTCCTTTCTAACCTGTTGACTTACAAAATTGAATGAGAAACATTGTTTCCTGAGAAGAGAAGGGAGCGTGAAAGGCAGGGAGCACAGTGGGGGACAGTGTTACTCCCCTGGGCTGGGGAGGCATCTTCCGGGTGCTTCTGCCCCAGGAGAGTTGTCACAGGTGAACAGTTCAAGGACAATGTGGTCCTGATTCCGGAAACCACTATCTGATGGAATTCACAGGAGGAAAATCCCAAAAGCGAGAGAATAAATGAATTAGTGGAAGGAAAAAATAGACAAATAACTAAAAATTGAAAGGAGAAAATGAATTTTAAAAGTTACGTTAGAGTATTGTAAAGGGTTAGTCGCTGAGTCATGTCCAACTCTTGTGATCCCATGGACTGTAGCCCTCCCGGCTCCTCCGTCCACGTAATTCTCCAGGCAAGCTTATTGGAGTGGGTAGCCATTCCTTTCTCCAGGGGATCTTCCTGACCTAGGGATCGAAACTGGGTTTCCCACATTGCAGGCAAGTCTTTACCATCAAAGTCACCAGGGAAGCCCCTAGAGTATTGTAGGGCACCCTTAAAATATCCTACTTTCACCCAACAAGTGGATCATTCTGGTTAGATCTTTTAAAATGCTCAGCTTGAAAACTCTTTTTAATTAAAAAAAAAATTTGGCCACACCATGTGGCATGCAGGATCTTAGTTTGCAGACCAGGGTCGAACCCACACCCTCTTCAGGGTATGCACAGACCACCAGGGAAGTCCCTGAAAACTCTGGAATGGTCCTGAGTAGAGTGAACAGTTTATATGGCAGTGGCGACGGGGAAGCCCAAACCAATGGTATCAGGCAGAGTTCTGGCAGGGAGTAGAAAAAATGTTGAATTAATTCAAGGGGTTAGTTGAAGAGAGTTAAAACAGAAGGGGGTTTTGCTGATGTAAGGGCAGGATTAACAGAATCATAAAGTGATGGCCCAGTGCCCAGGGGCTCATACGAGTAGGAAGCTCACCATAAACTCTCTAAGCCTGGAGAGGATGGAGGAGAAGGCTCTGATGTAGAACTCAGAGAGATTTGGCCCTGCAAAAGCCCAGCGAGAAAGTGGCAGAGGGCTACAAGACCGCCCTTCAGCTGGCGACTCTGACTAAGTCAGCAGAGCCTGGAGCCAAAGGGGGACATCCTGGGCTTTGTAGTCCCTATAGTTAGCTCCTTGGGCAGCAAACAAGGCAGAGAATGAGTCTGGACGAGCAGAGAACATGCTGCCGGCTAAGCACCCCAGAGTTTCCCCTCATTTCCCACAAGCTGCAGCTCTTGCCATATTCTGAAAGCAGAGTTGAACACTTGTTCATTAAAGGACCTTGAAAGTGGCTTTGTGGGACCTTGGGGCTTTGTGGGACCTTGGGGCTTTGTGGATTGGAGCTTGGAACGTTGACTTAGCTATCTTGTAGAACTGATATCTCAGGCTGCCTGGGAGCTTAACCTCTAAGTCCTTAGGCTTTGGTTTTGAACAGTAAAATGCTCAAATTTCTGTCAAACAGAGCACAACTGATTCAGATACACTTCCTAAGAAGTGGAGTTTCTGTTGTATTAATTTAATTATCAAATTTGGAAGTTTATATCAAAGTTAAAACCAGATGATCTGCAGAAATCGAACTTGCTTCTTGGACATGTATTCAATTATCATTGTTTGAATCAAGGTAACTGAAAGAAATCACACTGCAGTCTTGAGTGTTGAGAATTCCCTGGCAGACCAGGGGTTAGAACGCCACACTTTCACTGCTAAGGGCACAGGCTTGATTCCTAATCAGGGAGCTAAGATTCTACAAGTCACATGGTCAAAAAAAGAAAAGAAAAATAAATATCACCTTTCAAATAAAGCTCTCAATTTTGCTTATTCGATTTCAAACTGAGAGTGACATTTCAAAGTAAATTTGAGACTTTTGCTGTTGTGGGATATTCGGGATATTTGCTACTTGTATCCTGCTGGATATTTTAAAAGTATTTCGCATCCACTTGGGCTGCATGGTCTTTTAGGGTCTCATGTAGCATTGATTTTGGGCAAATACTGAATAATATTTAATACTTCACTTCTAAAATGGTCTCTCTTTGAGTTATCATAAATCATTGCAAATGAACTTTAAAAAAAAAAGGTACAGCTAGATTCTTCATGGCACTGAACAGTTGATTAAGAAGATTCCAAGGAACCAGGAGACATTTTTCTCCAAAAACTGGATGTGAAATTTCTTTCAGTGAGATACCTTGCCTGAATGAGGCAACTGGAAGCAATCCAAGGCTTTGCACACGGTGCTTATAAAATAATACATCCTCAACTCAATAGACCTTAAGGTAGGTACAGAGAGAAAATGAAATTCACCGCTCTTGATACAAGTAAATATTTGCCACATATTAGAAATAATAGACTTGCAGGAAAAAAAAGTAGGACAAAGTATGATTAAACTGACGTGTAAAATATTCCAAATAGCAAGGCTAAGGCCAACATCCAAAAATGTGCAAACATTCTGAGCAAACCACGTCCTATTAAAAAACAAAAAATAAACAGTTCAAAGAGAAGATCAGGAAGCACTTGACTTAACGATTGGGCCACAATAAAATATTTATGAATCTCTCTCATTCATTCAGGAAGCGATCTGAAGCCATCATGGCGTGAACAAAGTTGGAAGCCAGGAAAGATTATTGACGTCAGCAGGTATTATGTTAGTGAAATAAATATTGAGAGAAGGTTTAGCAGGTCCCGTGACCATGAAACCTGTGTGTATTCACTTCCAACAAATACACCAGGAAAAATTGACATCTCATTTGACAATTGATGCATTCTTTTAAAGGCAGTTGACATTAGGAAGTCAGAGGAATAGCTTTATGTTTTTATTAATTTTGTAAAAATCTATAAATTCCATTTATAGCCACCTAGGCATAATCCTGCCTCTTCTAAAAGCATCCCAGATATCAGTTGATTGTGAAAATTTCCATTTTATTTCTCTGTCATTGGGTGATGGAGGCCAACACAGCGATAAACATTCTCAGAAGGAACAGTGAAGAGAGACTAGGAGTCAAAGCAAACTTTGTCCTCTCTATTTCTGACCTGGCAAAGACAAACAAAAATGTTTAAATTAGAAACTGTAAGGGAGAACAGATAATGAATTTAGCAGTATGTTACTCTGAGTAGGGAACATCGATATCAAGATTATCTCATTTAATTCTGATCAGTGCACTGATTATTATTTTTTTACTTTTATGTATTGTATTATTCTGGCTGTAGGCTTGCAGAACCTTCATTTCCTGACTGGAGACTGAACCCAGGCCCTCTGCAGTTAGAGCTGAGTCCTCATCACCAGACCTTGAGGGAAGTCCCAGTTAGCACACCAATTCTTTTTCTTTCTGTGAAATTGCAGTTACCTCTGCATCTCACAGTGTTTCCGCCCTCTAGATTTTTGCTTCTGGGAATAGATGAAAAAGTTAAGTGCTCCAAAGAGCTCAGGATGGCTGGAAACTCATCTTTGTCGTTGACCTTTTGTATCTAGATGCAACGTGTTCTTTAAGTGATAACATTATTATTTGAGGGATCATGATAGATTTCAAGTTCTTTGGAGTCCCCCTAGACTGCAGGAAAAGAAGAAATATTCTCCAAGACTGAAGGTACAGACAACATCTTATTGTAAGCAGGAAAAATGCTGACTTTGGGGTCTAAATCCTAACCATTTAAGATACAATCCTCTGGATTAAGAAGGAAATAGATGGGCTTTTCAGCTTCTCCCTCTCCTCAATGAATCTGTCTTTTGGAAAAGGTCCCACAAAAGCAAATAAATTTTGATAAAGAGAGTACAGGAAGACACAATCCAGAAACAGCCAGCCTGCGGGGGGACAGGCATTAAGGGCTTCTGGGCAGCAAAATCAACAACCTGAGAATCCCAGCCATGAGCGGGGAGGATGGAGAGATCGCCCAAGTGCAAGACTCATGATAAAACTCTAGGCTAAAAGAATTTTCAAAGGGCACACTGTGCTCTGCCTGCAACACAGGAGCCCTGGGTTCAATCCGTGGGTCAAGATGATCCCCTGGAGAAGGAATCAGCAACCTGCTCCTGTATTCTTGCCTGAAGAATCCCATGGGCAGAGGAGCCTGGTGGGCTACAGTCCACGGGATTAGTAAAGAGACTGAATTAACAGCAACACACTGTGCAAATGTGAATCATACCAGCACAGCTTCCATCCATTTGTTGGCTCAAACAGGCAGTGGGTTTCTGGGAAAGATGCTGCACCAGTGGTCTAGGTTTGGCATCTCCCATACATTCATTAATGTGTAAGGGATCTTTATGCGCTGAACAGGCAGAGCACCAGGGTAGGAAAGCTGAAGCATTATTGAGAAAATTATATCTGAGTAAAGACATGAAGAGGATGAAAGAGGAGTCACCTGAATACCAGAGAGAAGAGCAATCCAAGCAGAGAAAACACACGTCCGCGAGCCTCAGGGCTGGAGGAAGCCTTGTGTATGTGAAGAAGATGATGCAGAAAGTAGAGAGGAAGGAGGTGAGCAGGAGAGACAGGAGGTGAGGTCAGAGAGGGCGTCGGGTGGCCCGCGCGTCCCTGCACGTTGCCTGCAACTCATGTCAAGTGCGGACCCGTTGAAGATTGCAAACGTCGGGTGGTGAGCTGCATTTGACATGCTCCCTCTAACTGCTATCATAAGATGTATTTACATGAACTATTTCCAAAGAGCTAAGAAAAAGGACATAAGAAAAGGATGGGATAAAACACCCAAAATAATCTCCACTGGGATTTCAGGGGACGGGAAAAGGGAAACTGGTGTGTTTTTTCCCCCTTCTTTCTCCATCTCTGATTTAGCAATTACAATGGGAATGCATTATTTTGTTTCATATAATTCTTTTTTAATGTTTTTTTAAATTGTGTTAAAGGTCACATAGAAGTCACATGGTGTTTTATAAAACACTGTTTTGACCATGTTTAACCGTACAGTTCAGTGATGCAAACTCCATTCACATCGTTACGAAACTTACCATTCATCTCCCTAATTTTTCACCTTCCTAAACTGAAACTCTGTCCCCACTAAACAGAGTTCCCATCCCCTCTCTCATCCACCTCCCCCAGTCCCAGTATTTAGGGTATTTAGTATCTACCAGTATTCTTTCTGGCTGTATGAGTGTGACTATTCTAGCTTCCTTGTATAAGTGGAATAAAACAGTATTAGTCTATACCTGCCGTATACTGTATACTGGGACGCCTTTTCAAGGTTAACTCAATATGTGTCCTGCGGACTGTATCTTCTTTCCCGCCCTGTGCTGTACAGGAGGTTCTCATTGGTAACCTGTTTTGTACACAGTAGTGTATATATGTCAATCCCAATCTCCCAATTCATTCCCCGTTTCCCTCCTTGGTGTCCATATATTATTCCTCTTTATTTTTTAAGTAAGAACAATCAAATCTACATTTATGTCTTAACTTCCTGGGTATCAACTCACCTGTGCCGCATAAACCATCTCCAGCCACCCTTATTATAAATCATCTCCAGAAACATTCCTGCGTCCTTTCCCCCCCAAGTGAGTCTTATTTGGGGGCAGCTTTTGTTAGAAACAAGTTCTCCTGATTCTGACCTAAATTCTCCTTTCCTGTATCTTCTTTCCAACCTGTCCTGGGTTGAATTACTAGGAGATGCAGAGAATGGGCTTCACAATTCTTTCACAAGATTCTCGGCATCTTGCTGTAGAAAGGTACTTGAACTTGGAGAAGCCTAAAGAGCAGTGTATAAATTTCACAACTTAACCAAGGACTGGTCCTGCCTAGTGCACAGAAGTAAACAGAGGCGTAAGAGGAAGAAATAAGCAGTGAAGGGAGTGTAGCGGGCGCACGCACTGCTCCGGGTTATAAAAAGAAACTTCATCTCAGGTTGGGCAATCTTATAAGCTCGTAGGCGAGTGACCCAGAAAAGTTATTGGGAAATGTAAGGTCCTCATCGGCTACTAAAGGCAGTGCCAATGTAGAATAATTGAGAAATTCAGCCTGGAGAGGACTTGACACCCTCTTATTGGTTTCCAAGTGGACTGCTTCTCCCACCAGAACTTATTTTTAGAAAGGTTATCTCATATTTTCCATGCTTGTATTACTTTTTTCCCTTCTAATTTTACACCTGACTGCCCTGAGTGGGTGTGTGTGTATGAGGGGTGGGAGGTTAAAGAAGGAAGTGATAGTTTCAAAACACAGGGGAATACAAATCCTCTAGGCTCGAGTGTAAGAAGCCAGCATGAGCTCCCTTCCCACTAAACCATTCTGCGGACTGAAAAGTCTTGCACAACCGCTTTCATGCCGGGAGCCAGCGTGAGGAATTCCACCCGTGACAAGGTCATGCGGCAGAGTTCTGATGGCAAGGCTAATCAGGCCTCAGGTTTTCCCCCTGGAATTTCCTGAGCATCCACCCCCCAAAAAATAAGAATCTGTCTGCTTTTCCACTCTTCTGATATTCTCTGGAAAAAGTCAAATCAGGGCTTTAGTCTTCTGCATTTGAAAGGGATGTTTCAATTAAAACCCCTCTGATAGCTCTCTAGCTTGCCTAACAGGTTCCCCTGGACCTCTTACAGCTTGTGAATTGCTTACAGCCCCCCAACCATGAGAGGCACAAAGCTTAAAGCATCTTAGGATACAGAATCTTTTCTGAAGAGTTAAAAATCATATTGGTAGAGGGTTTTCCCTGTTGATTCAATGACTGCTGCCATGCCTCCATATTCTTTATCTTTTAGGCACCTGGGAGAATGTTAATCAATGTAAACGGGATATGGAAAAAGATATGTAATAGTTTTGATGTTAGCAACTCTAGACTTTTGAGTTAATTACTTTTCCTTTGTTATATATCACTGCACCCCTCTTGTGTCCTTGCTATGTAAGAATGTAAATTTATTTAGAGCTTTCTGAGAATGGCACCAGACTTTGGGAAGATCAACACAAATAAGTCTTCTGGTTGACAAACCCTTATCAGAAAAAAGGCTGTAAAATGTTAATTGGCCCTTTTGGCCGGAAGATGATGTAAATTACCTAAGACTTGTGTATACAATTAGGTATGCAGCGAGAAAAGCCTGGTTTTGATAAGAGTCTGGACTGCTAACGCTGCATAACTTTGTGTTACCCATTGATCTCCATGTTTTATCAAAAGTATAAAAGGCCCTCTGAACAATAGAGGCCGAGGCCAGTCGCTGGGTTGGTTTCCCCCTTGTCTCCTCTCTAATTTCTGGCTGAATTCCCATCTGGGGCGTGGAGGCTCACCATGTCTACTTACTTGTCCCGGCTTTTAAGATCCACGCAAGGGGGAGCCCAAGGCGGGGCACCCCCCGATATTCAAGAGGACGCCGGTGGCCTAACCCAGATGGTGCATGCTCCTTGTCTGGAACTTTATTGGCTTCCCACGTAAACCAAATTATTCAGCCTTCTTTCTCCACTTAATTTTCCTACTACACTATTTCTTCCTAATCTAATCTTATATTAATAAGTAAATAAGTTTTCCTCACCAACGCCGTGTCCGCTTTGAATTCCCTGAATCCACCGGGGCTGGACCCCGGCACTTTCACAAATGCAGAAGCACTTAAATCCCTGCCTTCTATGCTGTGCTCAGTTGCTCAGTCGTGTCTGACTCTTTGCAGCCCCATCGACTGTGGCCCACCAGGCTCCTCTGTCCATGGGATTCTCCAGGCAAGAATACTGGAGTGAATTGCCATTCCCTTCTCCAGGGGATCTTCCTGACCCAGGGATCAAACCCAGGTCTCCTGCGTCACAGACGGATTCTTGATCAGCTGAGCTATCAGGGAACTCCAGTTCACTGCAAGCTATTAATAAGAGTGTGAGTGCGATGAAAATAAGGGAATGGCGTTTATAGAGAAATAAAGGTTGCATTGATTATGTTTGGTGGGAAGACCCGAGAAGGTTTGAGAGATGGAGACGAAAACAAGAGAGCGCTTTTTTTTTTTTT
Source organism: Capricornis sumatraensis (assembly GCF_032405125.1). NCBI lineage: Eukaryota > Metazoa > Chordata > Mammalia > Artiodactyla > Bovidae > Capricornis > Capricornis sumatraensis. The sequence continues at coordinate 109,681,546 of NC_091076.1, read as the reverse complement.
TTTTTTCACATAAAGCCTTGTATCTTGTGAGAAGCTGTACCTTTCACTGAACAAGCAGTGTGCTATTATCCTAGGGGACACTCTTGATTATAGCTGCTGCTGCTGCTGAGTTGCTTCAGGCATGTCTGACTCTGTATAATCCCATGGACTGCAGCCTACCAGGCTCCTCCAGCCATGGGATTCTCCAGGCAAGAGTACTGGAGTGGGTTGCGAGTGCCTTCTCTGCTTGATAGTAGAGAATTCGATAAAGAAAGCATTTTGGAGAGTTCCCTGGTGGTCCAGTGGTAAAGAATCCACCTGCCAATGCAGGAGACACAGGTTTGATCCCTGGTCCAGGAAGACTGCTCCGGCCGTGGGGCCACTGACTGCTGATGCTTCTGCCCTAGAGCCCTGCTCAGTGAGAAGAGACGCCACCACAGGAGAAGCCCGCGCCCATGACCAGAGAGGGGCCCCTACTTGGTGCAGCGAGAGAAAAGCCCTCACGCATCCACGGAGACCTAGGGCAGCCACAAATAAGTGAGTATGGCAAAAAGAGAGAGCATTTTATGTTTGAGTTTATGGAAGGGACAGGACCAAACTTGCAAAGGAAAGAAAACGTTTTTCTGTTCTCCTCCTCCCCAAGTCCCTCATGGAAAAACACTGGCAAACACAAACCATGCGTTACCAAACCTACATGTGCAAACTCACAGGAAAATCACAAACACAGTGCAGGGCAGAGCGGTCAGAACCGCCAGATCAATGGAGTAGGCAGAGAGACACTGTGAAAGTTAAAAATGCATTCATTTCCCAAGAATGATGCCTCCCATCCCATAAGCCATTTTTCCAAACATGGCCCAAACCCGGAAGAGACACAAGCAAGAACTCTAGTATGTTTCTTAAGACAAGTATTACAGTAATAGGGCTTCCCAGGTGACTCAGTGGTAGAGAACCCACCTGCAGTGCAGGAGACACAGAGACTCGGGTTCGATCCCTGGGTCAGGAAGACCCCCTGGAGGAGGGCATGGCAACCCACTCCAGGGTTCTTGCCTGGAGAATGCCATGGGCAGAGGACCCTGGTGGGCTACAGTCCACAGGGTTGAAGAGAGTCAGACATGACTAAATCAACTTAGCAGAGCGCACTACAGTAATAGTCACAACACCACCTTTAATGTTGGTGAAACTCTTTCTAATTTCCAATAACAGTGCTAAGTAAGCGATGCACTTTACATGAATTAATTCACTCAGTCAAGTGATTCAGTTTGTCAGAGATCACAGTGACTAGTAAAGAAAAAAATTGGTCCCCAAATGGGCCTTCTTGTCTTTTTCATCCAAGCTGCACAACCAGCAGCTGCCAGATGGGCTGGACACATCTCTGCAGGTGTATAAAATGACCTTTTGGGGTGTGAGAAGAAAAAGAAGTTCAATTTTTGTGTTTCTTTCTCTTGTTTTTGTATATGATATGACATATGATAATATAGTAAGTTTATATAAAGTGTATAAATACAAAAATTTACATACTGTAGGTTGTGCTTAAAATATGTGATGATAAGAATCTGCAATCTAAAATGTTTTAAAAAGAATGCTCAAAGTATTAAACCAGATGGCTCCGAAACTAAGACCAACCCCAACAGCCATACACAAATTTCTTTTCAAAGTTCATTTTCGGTACATTTTTATCGATATTCTTAGGCCAAATAAAAAGCTCCTTGTAAAACTCGATTTCCATTTTAGAAAAATTGGTAGCAACATCTCTGCTGTAGTAACCCAAATCCCTGTAGGTTAAAGTTGCAAATTACAAGGGTAACAGGGATTGCTGGAGGCAAACGGTATTATCTAGAACTCTGAATTGATGTCGATCAAAATATTTCTTGAAATTTTTATAAATAGCAAATGCTAAATCTTGAGTCCATCTGAGGCCATTCATGTATATTTCGCTTTATTGTAAAATACTACATCAGACAGTAAACAAAATGAGGACCCTTCTTCAAGAAGAAATGCTCCCCTCCTTCTCAATATCTTCTGCTTAAAAAAATGATAGGGGTATGGTACTGAAGAGTCAGAATGGCTAAGGGTAAGCAGTAAGGACACAGTAATGACAGGTACATTATGATCACGTTACTCTCCTGGTAACTGTTGTCATTGTCGTTTGCTGAGTCATGTCCGACTCTTTGAGACCCCATAGACTGTAGCCCACAAGGCTTCTCTGTCCATGGCATTCTCCAGGCAAGAATACTGGGCTGGGTTGCCATTTCCTTCTCTAGGGGATCTTCCCGACCCAGGGATCAAACCCAACTCTCCTGCACTGGCAGGTGGATCCTCTATAGCTGAGCCACCAGGGAAGCCCCACCGTTCTAATAACCTTCCACAAATTTGTTATCTTATATTTCTGGAGGTTGGAAGTCTCAGTGGGTCTTATGGGCTAAAATCAAGGTATTTGTGGAGCCATGTTCTTTCTGGAGGCTTTAGGGGAGAATGTGCATGCATGCCAAGCCGCTTCAGTCATGTCCAACTCTTTGTGACTTTTTGTGACCCCATGAACTATAGCCTGCCAGGCTCCTCCTTCCATGGGATTCTCCAGACAAGGATACCAGAGTGGGTGGCCATTTCCTTCTCCAGGAGATCTTCCTGACCCAGGGATCATACCCATGTCTCATGTCTCCTCCTTCCATGGGATTCTCCAGACAAGAATACCGGAGGGGGTTGCCATGCCCTCCTCCAGGGGATCTTCCCGGCCCAGGGACTGAACTCACATCTCTTGCGTCTCCTGCACTGGCAGGTGAGTTCTTTACCACTGCACCACCTGGAAAGCCCCTTAGGGGAGAATATGTTTCCTTAACGATTCCAGCTCCTCAAGGTCACCTGCATTCTCTGGCTTGTGATCATATTCAAAGCAAATCATTCCAGCCTCTGCTTCTGCCATCTTTTTTTGACTTCACCCTCTCATTGATTCCACAACCTATCTCTTATATTGGGACCACCTGGATAATCTAGGATCACCTCTCCATCTCAAGTTCCTAACTTAATCATGATCTCTGAGTCCCTTTTACCTTGAAAGGTAACCTATTCAATGATTCCAGGGACTGGGGTATTGATATCTCCAAGGAGCCATAATCCAGCTTACGACACAGTGTGAACTCTGGCCCCCAAAGATTTGTGTCCATCTCATACACAAAATATATTCATCTCCCTGCAGTGTCCCCCAAAGGCTCAACCCATTACAGCATCCAGTTAAATCCAAAGTCTCATCTCAATCTTATCAACTCACAAGTCCCAAATTTCATCATATCAGTTAGACATGGTAGAGTCTCTGGATATAATCCATCATGGGGCAAAGTTCCTCTCCATCTGTAGGCCTGTGAAACTGGACAAATAAGTTATCTGCTCCCAAAATACAGTGGTGGGACAGACATCAGATAACAGTTCATAGTTACAGATGTTCCTGATCCAAAGGGATAAAATGGAAGGAAAAATGTAGTCACCAGTCCCAAGCAACTTCAGAAATCCAGCTGGGCAAACTTGATTAGGGTTTGAGTCTTGTAAAACATCCCTGGTGGCTGGCCACCCGTCCTCTGAGGGCCTAGCCCTCAGCAGCATCCTTCCTTTATTTTGGAAGATAGAATATGCTTGGGGCCTAGGGGTTTCAGCAGACTGTTTCTTGCCTTTTAGAATTTAGGGGTTCAGATAGCCTCTCTTCATTTAAACTTCTCTTATTTAAATTTACTTTTTAAGGGAAGGATAGTTGCTTTACAGCATTTTGTTGTTTTCAGTCGAACTTCAACATGAATCAGCCATAGGTTTACGTACATCCCCTCCCTTTGAAACTCCCTCCCGTCTCCCTCCCAGTCCCAGCCTCTAGGTTGATACAGAGCCCCTGTCTGAGTTTCCTGAGATATGCAGCAAATTTCCGTTGGCTATCTATTTTACAGATGGTAATGTAAGTTTCCACGTTACTCTCTCCACAGGGCTCACCCTCTCCTCCCCTCCCCCCAGGCTCATATGTCTGTTCTCTATGTCTATTTCCCCATTGCTGCCCTGCAAATAAATTCTTCATTATCATTTTTCTAGATTCCGTATATATGTGTTAGCGTATAATATTTATCTTCTTCTTTCTGACTTCACTCTGTATAATAGGCTCTAGGTTCATTTGCCTCAAGAGAACTGACTCAAATGTGTTCATTTTTATGGTTGAGTGATGTTCCATTGTTCATATGTACCACGATTTCTTTATCCCTCCATTTGTCGGTGGACATCTAGGTTGCTTCCATGTTCTAGCTATTGTAAATAGTGCTGCAATGAACAATGGGATACATGTGTCTTTTTTAATTTTGGTTTCCTTAGGGTATTTGTCTCGGAATGGGATTGCTGGGTCACATGATGGTTTTATTCCTAGTTTTTTAAGGAATCCCCATACGTCCTCCTAAACTTCTCTTTGTCCCTTTCAGTCTGAGCTCGTGGTGTTTCTAATGATGTGAAATTGCAAAACTCCTGAAGATCTCCCATTTGGGTCCGGGGGACTCATTTCATTAGACCAGAGGTTTCTCCACAGATCAATCCTGAATAAACACATCGTTATTCCTGGCCTCTACTGAGATGGGGCTTGGGATTCACCATTCATACACTGAAGCTTTTCAAAGGGTCCTCTGTGTAATTGAACACTCTGTCCTTTCAGTCCTTTTGAGGCACTAGTGGACAGCCAATGATGGAGCATCTTTTCACAGGTTTATTTGCCCTCTGTTGTATATCTTCTTTGGTGAGGTGTCTCTTCAGATCTTTTGCCCATTTTTGAATCAAGTTTCTTGGTATTTTTCCTTATTGTTGTGTTTTAAGAGTTCTTTGTGTAGTTTGGATAACAGTCCTTTATCAGATGTGTCTTTTGCAAATATTTTCTTTGTGGCATGTCTTCTAATTCTCTTGACAGTGTATTTTGCAGAGCAGAAGTTTTAATAAAGGTCAGCTTATCATGACTTCTTTCATGGATTGGATCTTTCGTGTTGTATCTGCAAAGGTACCACACTGACTTCCCAGGAGGTCCAGTGGTTAAGACTTCCAATGGAGGGCACATGGGTTTGATCCCTGGTTGATGAGCTAAGATTCCATAGTGCTCAAGGCCAGAAATGTGTTAGTAGCTCAGTTGTATCTGACTCTGTGACCCCATGGACTGTAGCCTGCCAGGCTCCTTTGTCCATTGAATTCTCCAGGCAAGAATACCTGGAGCCGGTTGCCATTTCCTTCTCCAGGGTTCTTCCCAATCCAGATATCATGCGTCTCCTACATTGCTATTGTATTATAGTAATATAGCACTGGAGTGGGTGAATTTAACTCAGATGACCATTATATCTACTACTGTGAACAGGAATCCCTTAGAAAAAATGGAGTAGCCATCATAGTCAATGAAAAAGTCAGAAATGCAGTACTTGGATGCAATCTCAAAAACAACAAAATGATCACTTTTCGTTTCCAAGGCAAACATTTCAATATCACGGTAATCCAAGTCTATGCTCCAACCACTAACGCTGAAGAAGCTGAAGCTGAACAGTTCTATGAAGACCTACAAGACCTTTTAGAACTAACACCCCCCAAAAGAGGTCCTTTTCATTATAGGGGACTGGAATGCAAAAGTAGGAAGTCAAGAAACACCTGGAGTAACAGGCAAATTTGGCCTTGGAATGCAGAATGAAGTAGAGCAAAGGCTAATGGAGTTTTGCCAAGAGAAAGCACTGGTCATAGCAAACACAAGAGAAGACTCAACACATGGACATCACCAGACGGTCAATACTGAAATCAGATTAATTGTATTCTTTGCAGCCAAAGATGGAGAAGCTCTATACAGTCAGCAAAAACAAGACTGGGAGCTGACTGTGGCTCAGATCATGAACTCCTTATTGCCAAATTCAGACTTAAATTGAGGAAAGTGGGGAAAACCATTAGACCATTCAGGTATGACCTAAATCAAATCCCTTATGACTATACGGTGGAAGTGAGAAATAGATTCAAGAGACTAGATCTGATAGATAGAGTGCCTGATGAACTATGGACTGATGTTTGTGACATTGTACAGGAGACAAAACTCAAGACCATCTCCATGGAAAAGAAATGAATAAAAGCAAAATGGTCTTCTGAGGAGGCCTTACAAATAGCTGTGAAAAGAAGAGAAGCGAAAAGCAAAGGAGAAGAGGAAAGATATACCCATTTGATTGCAGAGTTCCAAAGATTAGCAAGGAGAGATAAGAAAGCCTTCCTCAGTGATCACTGCAAAGAAATAGAGGAAAACAATAGAATGGGAAAGACTAGAGATCTCTTCAAGAAAATGAGAGATACCAAGGGAACATTTCATGCAAAGATGGGCTCAATAAAGGACAAAAACGGTATGGACCTAACAGAAGCAGAAGATATTAAGAAGAGGTGGTAAGAATACACAGAAGAGCTGTACAAGAAAAATCTTCACAACCCAGATAATCATGATGGTGTGATCACTCATCTAGAGCCAGACATCCTGGAACGTGAAGTCAAGTGGACCTTAGGAAGCATCACTACGAACAAAGCTAGTGGAGGTGATGGAATTCCAGTTGAGCTATTTCAAATCCTAAAAGATGATGCTATGAAAGTGCTTCACTCATTATGCCAGCAAATTTGGAAAACTCAGCAGTGGCCACAGGACTGGAAAAGGTCAGTTTTCTTTCCAATCCCAAAGAAAGGCAATGCCAAAGAATGCTCAAACTACTGCACAGTTGCACTCATCTCACATGCTAGTAAAGTAATGCTCAATATTCTCCAAGCCAAACTTCAGCAATATGTGAACAGTGAACTTGCAGATGTTCAAGCTGGATTTAGAAAGGGCAGAGGGACCAGAGATCAAATTGCCAACATCTGCTGGATCATGGAAAAAGCAAGAGAGTTCCAGAATAACATCTATTTCTGCTTTATTGACTATGCCAAAGCCTTTGATTGTGTGGATCACAATAAACTGTGGAAAATTCGGAAAGTGATGGGAATACCAGACCACCTGACCTGCCTCTTGTGAAACTTGTTTGCAGATCAGAAAGCAACGGCTGGAATTGGACATGGAATAATGGACTGGTTCCAAATAGGAAAAGGAGTCCATCAAGGCTGTATATTGTCACCCTGCTTATTTAACTTATATGCAGAGTACATCATGAGAAATGTTGGGCTGGATGAAGCACAGGCTGGAATCAAGATTTCCGGGAGAAATATCAATAACCTCAGATAAGCAGATGACACCACCCTTATCACAGAAAGTGAAGAGGAACTCAGAAGCCTCTTGATGAAAGTGAAAGAGGAGAGTGAAAAAGTTGGCTTAAAGCTCAACATTCAGAAAACTGAGATCATGGCATCCGGCCCCATCACTTTATGGCAAATAGATGGGGAAACAGTGTCAGACTTTATTTTGGGGGCTCCAGAATCACTGCAGATGGTGATTGCCACCATGAAATTAAAAGACACTTACTCCTTGGAAGGAAAGTTATGACCAACCTAGACAGCATATTGAAAAGCAGAGACATTACTTTGTCAACAAAGGTCCATGTAGTCAAGGCTATGGTTTTTCCAGTGGTCATGTATGGATGTGAGAGTTGGAGTATAAAGAAAGCTGAGCACTGAAGAATTGATGCTTTTGAACTGTGGTGTTGGAGAAGACTCTTGAGAGTCCCTTTGCAATCCAACCAGTCCATCCTAAAGGAGATCAGTCCTGGGTGTTCACTGGAAGGACTGATGAAGCTGAAACTTGAAGCTGAAGTTTCAAGCTGAAACTTGAAGCTGAAACTCTAATACTTTGGCTACCTGATGTGAAGGACTGACTCATTTGAAAAGATCCTGATTCTGGGAAAGACTGAAGGCAGGAGGAGAAGGGGACGACAGAGGATGAGATGGTTGGATGGCATCACCAAGTCAATGGACATGAGTTTGAGTATGTTCTGGGAATTGGTGAGGGACAGCGCGGCCTGGCGTGCTGCAGTCCATGGGGTCAGACATGACTGAGCTACTGAACTGAATTGATATCTTTAGTGTGCATAACATTAAGCTTTATAAAACTGATATTGTACAGCATAGGGAACTCAACTCAGTGCTATGTGGCCGCCCAGATGGGAAGGTAGTTTTGGGAAGAGTGGATACATATATATGTATGGCTGGGTCCCTTCGGTGGGCCCCTGAAACTGTCACAAGATTATTAACCAGCTGGACTCCAATATAAAGTAAAAAGTTTTAAGAAATGTAAAGATAAAACTGCTATTGAGTTTCTAGGCTGATATGTGTATAGTCAGATATAGAATGTTTCATATTTAGCTTGAGAAAACGTGCACTGCATTTGTGAGCTAAATGACACACATTAGTAATTGTTTATTTTCATTTATTTTTATCTGCCTCCTGTGGGTTGAGTTGCTGCCAACATATTTAGCTCAATAAATGTTCCTGTGCTACTCTTCCGGGCTTTATAATCAACTTTGTAGCTTCTAGTCGCATCCTGAATAAATATTGGCAGAGCAATTCACATCCTTAAAATGCTTCAGCAGATTGATATATTCTCAGCTCGAGGAAAAATAAAAACAGAATCCTCAATAGGCTTCATGTTTGTCAGCCTTTTCCAGAGGGTTCTCTGACTCCACTAGCCTCAGTGAGTCAGGCAACCTTTCAATGTCTCTCTCAGACTCTGAAATCTTGGGCTCAGCGAAAGTGATGTTTAATATCCTGCAAGTATGTTTGTGTTTGATGGTAGTTTCCTGTGAAATGAAAGAGAATGGGGGAAAGTGACCTTATGTATTCACTCTGACAGAACCCACCATGGTAAATTCAAAAGAGACTCGATGGCAAACATTGCTGTTGGTCTGGCAAATTGCCACGGTCAAGAAAGCGTGCTGGGAATTACTCTCAAGGGAAAAATGTTAAGTTAATAAGCCGCTCCCAGCCTAGCTGTTCCTCTTTAAAGGACCTGGCTGCCAATGTTGTCTGTTGACACCAAACCAAGGACTCTCTTCCACGTCTGCCTTTCTCAGGGTCTTTATTGCCCCAACAGTCGAGTTCAGGTAAATCATTTTCTCAACAAATTTTCTCATCTCATTTTCTCTTATCAATTCAAATCAGAAAGACATGAAGATAGTACAGAACAGAAGCCAGAACTGTGGTGTCTAGAATGAGCTGGAATATTCCTAGCTCATTGTAGTAGTCACTGATGCAGATACAGTTAGTCAATATCCTTAAGATTGTTTCTCGTTGACCCCCCTCATCCCTTTTGTTAAAAGCACTTGCTTCCAAAGCTAACTTCTCAGGGAATATAAAGGACATCCTTTTAGAGACCAAAGACACAGGGTGCACTCCTGTCTCCTCGTGCTTACATTTTTCTTTCTTCTGCACTTTCTTCTCTACTTTTTATATCTCTCAATCTAAATACAGGTACTTTCAAATCTATTGAAAATGTCAGATGTATAGTGCATGCTTCAATTAACCTAGAGGATATTGTGGAAGTTGTCTTGTGTATTTGTAGGGAAATCTAAAATATTGCATAAAGCTAACGTGCACGGCCGTTTCAGGAAACTCTGCCACGTAACTGGGCAGTTGGAGAATTTTGCTGATTTCTTTCAGAAAGGTCATTCGATCGCGGTATTTCATATACATTGTGTTTGAAAGCAGGCTAATATTCATTATTTTCATTTCATTTTGGTTATTTAAAGCAAAGATCTCAAAACTTTTGTATGCAAAGTGAAATCGTCAAAATCGCACAGTCGTGCACTACTCTTTTTGACCCTGTGGACTGTAGCCCGCCAGGCTCCTCTGTCCACGGGATTCCCCAGGCAAGAATACTGAAGTGGGTAGCTTTTCCCTTCTCCAGGGGATCTTCCCAACCCGGGGATTGAACCCGGGTCTCCTGCATTGCAGGCAGATTCTTTACCGTCTGAGCCACCAGGGAGGTCTCCAAAACAAAATCCAAATGAGTTTATACAAACACATGTATTTTCTGTTTCTAAAACAGAAAAAAAACAGTGCTGACTGGCTGGCTTAGGCGACCGTTCAATAGGAGGAAGTGCAGTGTCTTGAACTAACACGTTAAAGAAAACACTGAGGGTTTATTGCCTTTCTGTGCATAGTATTTTTATTACTAAATCTCTCCTCATTAAAGACCTTACTTGCAAAATAATTGTCTTTGAAAAGAGGAGTCAAGATAATGTCTCTATTTGGAAACTGAGCGATCACATGCTTATTCCATCCTTTACATATTTTGCATTTAGAAAGCAAACTGTTACCATTGCCTCTTGAATAACAAAGAAGCACCCAAGAATGAAAATATTGCAATATTTCTTCATAAAATTCTCCTTAAACCAGGAAAAGGAATGGGCCATAATCCATGCTGATCAAAATGGCAGATGGAATGCACTGAGCTCAATGACCAATTTTTACTTGATCGGCAGCAGAGAATTATAATCTCCTATTAGCGATTCTTTGAGATTGACATTTCACTTTTGCCTTTCTTGGTGGTAAATTCTGTGGACTGAAAAAAAAACCAAAACCAGAGATAAGACAAGTATTCATAGAGGACACAAACGTGACTCCAAAATTTATAAGTCACTTGGGTTCACTTCTCCTATTTTTGATGTTAGTGACCAGAAATATCAAACTAGATTTCGTCACGATTTATAGCATTCAACTACTTGGTAAAGGACACGATGAAACTGCACTTCAGGTGTAAAGAAGCAGGACAAATAAGATGCCTCTATTTGTGTTTTTGAATGCTTTTGTTTCTTGGAGCTGCCTGGTTTTAGCAAGATGATCAAGAAGAGGGTGAGAGGACTGGAGTAGCTATTCTTACCATTCAATGTGGGAGTTTTGTCTGTTTGCTTCTCTACAAAGCCAGGAGCTCCAACCACATCTTGAGAAATTCTCCTTTCTAAAGTGTGCTTGGGATTTGACAATCCACTGGGCAAAGGCGCAGAAGAATCTGATCTCAAAAACACTGTCATCGTTTCCCTCCACCTCAGGACTCTTCTTTGAAGACTTTAGTTGTGTCAGTCCCTCAGTCGTGTCTGACTCTTTGTGACCCCATAGATGGCAGCCCACCAGGCTCCTCTGTCCGTGGGATGCTCCAGGCAAGAATACTGGAGTGGGTTGCCATTCCCTTCTCCAGGGCATCTTCCTGACCCAGGGATTAAACCTGAGTCTTCTGCTTTGCAGGCAGATTCTTTACCACTGAGCTACCAGGGAAGGTTTTGAAGATGTTTTAAGTTGCCCTGAACAGGAGATGGAAATGTTTTCCTTAAACAATTTACAGGAGGTGACTGTCCTCAAGGTCACTTGTATAATAGTAGGTACCGAGTTCCGTTGGTTAAAAACATGAGGAATCTTCTGGGGACATTTAGATGGCTGAGAAATTATTTCTCTCCATCCCAGTGCCCAGAATGAGCACAAATGCTTGCCTGATTTATGTAGATGTATGCGAAAGCTCTGCCAACAGGTATGTGTGGGAGGATCAAAGTCTTGCCGTCTCCACGCATTTCTTTCACCTCCACCTCCACTCCTCCTTAACGAGCACCCTGTGCTCCGAGTGGGTTATTTTTTCCCATTTTTTTTTTTTCCCTCTGTTCTTGTCATTGGCCCATTTGGATCGAATGCCTCCTCCTTCTCCTGTAACCAAAGTATCAATGTACCATCTGTAGGTGCCAAATAAAGCCCAAGGCTTTCCAATAGCTTCCTTGTCTGGATACATTGTTATTTCTTCCCTGGAGCCTAGGATACATCGTATGTGCAGTACGTGTGTGTGTGTGTGTGTGTGTGTGTGTGTGTGTGTGTGTGTGAGAGTGAGTGTGTGCGTGCATGCCTGCTTCCCCACTGCCCTTTCTCTTTCAGTTTCTCTCAGTGCGTTTCTTTTTTAAACTGGAATATATTAACACTTGCTTTACAGTATTGCGTTTCTGCTTTACAGTGAAGTGAATCAACCATGTGTATGTGTGTACTCGGTCGCTCAGTCATATCCGATTTTTTGTGACCCCATGGACTAAGACTCCTCTGTCCATGGGACTTCCCAGGCAAGAATACTGAAGTGGGTTGTCACTTCTTCTCCAGAAGATCTTCCCGACCCAGGGATCGAACCCGCAGCTCCTGCACTGGCAGGCAGGTTCTTTACCGTGGCACCACCTGAATACACATATCCCTTCTCTCTGGGATCTTTCTCCTACCCCCCATCCCACCCCTCAGGTCATTGCAAATATTGCACTTCAAGCTTCTGCAACAAAAAAGGACCCTTCCTCAGTAGTAGTTACCAGTTACTGAGTATTAATTAGATGAAAATAGCACACACAAAAACACGTCGGAGCAAATGTTGAAGTGGTGGAAGAATCAAATTAAACTTTCTTATCTGATCACTTTCGTGTGATGTTGAATAGACATCCGGTCTATTTACATACATAATTCTAAATGTCGCAATGGCGGGAAATGTTAGTTTCCACCCATATAGTCTTTCTTTTACAGCCAAGCAATCCCTTCCTTTTATCTAGATCTGGTATTGTAGCGAGTTCTAGCAGAAGTGCTTTGTGCAACTCCTGTGACATGTCTTTGAAGGGAGAAGGCAAAATCTTCTTTACTCTCTCCAACACAAACCCAATGGCTGGAGCACAAGCAATCATTTTGGGCCAGGAAGGAGCCTGGGACCTACTATCATGTTTCAACATTATCAGACAGCAACATTTCAGGGTGGGGATTTAAAAATGAATTAATAAAGAAAAGCAGATGAAATTTTCTCCTATTTTTTAAGGCCACTTTTGGGTGGGTTTTTAAATATTCAAAGCTGAATTTACTCTTCTGATACTTCCCTTTTAACCTGGGAGGTCCACATTCTCAGTTTACTTGGGACCGTCCTGGGTTATGGTGATGTTTCATCATAATTTTTCTATTACTTAGTGTTCTGAAAAGCATCTGTCTTGGGTGATGTGTTGTATGGTGACGCTACATAATCCTCTGGGATTCTAAGTGTTTCTAGTTGCAGAAACATTTATGGAAATAACATTTTTCTTGGCCGTTTGAATGTAAAACAGCTAAAAATGGAGTAACTCTGGGTTAAACAGGGTTGGCATGGTTACAGGTCGGCTCAACAACAACAAATCCCAGACTCAGCCTGATTAGTATGTACGTGTGTGTTTGTGGGGGGCAGGTGTTTACATGTTCACTTGTTTGCTTTTGTTTTACACTGGATGGGAATGTCTTAGAAATAATTGATGATAAATACAAAGAAAGAATAAGGACAATCCCCTGGGTAGTGTTAAAGGCTCTTTCTTAATTACATTCTGTTGAGTTCAGCCAATTTATTAAACTTATATAATCCTTACTGACTCAGGGAATAAATACTTAGAATATCTGAATTTTACAAGAGAGAAAGTCAAAGCTTAAAGAAGGTTAGCGCCTCTCTGTGGCTGCAGGGCGTCTGTAAGGGGTCGTGGGGCAGCAGCCTGTGGACCCCCAGAGTACCACCCTCCTTCAGAGCCCTGATGAGCTAGGAAGCAGAAAAAGCCATGAGACACACAAGCCATCACTTCTTCAAACAGAGTACGAGAGCGGTGAGTCAAGTTCCAAAGTTTTCATTATGTGTTTGTTTATTCTGGACTGCGCTGGGTCTTCGTAGCTGCAAGGGCTGTTCTCTAGTTGGGGTGACGGGGCTTCTCACTGCCGTGGAGTCTCTCACTGCGGAGCACAGGCTCCAGAAAGCAGGCTCAGATGTCCCCATGACATGTGGGGTCTTCCCAGATCAGGGACTGAACTTGTGTCTGCTGGCATGGTGAGTGGATTCTTAACGACTGGGCTCTGTGCAAGCCCAGCAGCGTGCCTTGGTGACGATGACAGGACTCGGAGGGAACGGCGTCTACCACCACGTGGGTGTTGCCACATGACAGCATGTCATCTGCCGTGACCGTAGATCAGAAATGTAGTTGAGAGGGTGAGTACCCTCGAAGAAGGCTGGAAAAAGCTTTTCAGGCCCCCCAGCCTTGCCATTTGGTTAAACACAATTGCTGTCAGTAAGTGACCGAAAGGGTTTCCAATTAGACGGGTTTTGGCCATCCACTGCAGGATTCTTGCCTGGGGAATTCCATGTACAGAGCACTGCAGCCCATGGGGTTGCAAAGAGTCAGGCACGACTGAGCAACTAACACTTTAACTTCACCAATAACAATGCATGCCACATTTACGTTTTTGAGCCCAGCAATTAGGAAGGGGAGCATTCCCCGTGAGATAAGGGATGGGTCCATAGACACAGGTGTTCAAGATTCTAGTGGAGATACTTGAATTTGGGATCGTGAGTCAGCTTGGAGCAGCAGGGCAACGTAGATAAGGATTTCTGAGCTGGTTACAATGCAGGCTGGTCAGCCACGAACGAGGTCAGTAAGTCTAAAAAAATAATACAACTATGAGGGACCAACAAAAGTAAAAAAGTAAACAAGTCATAGAAACTGAGATGAGGGTGTTCGTAAATACAGAAACCAGGAAACGCAGAAAGGAAGGAACTCAGGTAGCTCTGAGCTTTTGCAGATGTCTTTTCAGGTAGCACAGTGGTAAAGGATCTGCTTGCCAAAGCAGGAGACGCAGGAGACACAAGTCAGTCCCTGGGTCGGGAAGATCCCCTGGAGGAGGAAACGGAAACCCATGCCAGTATTCTTGCCTGGAGAATCCCTTGGACAGAGGAGCCTGGCGGGCTGCAGTCCTTGGAGTTACAGAGAGTCGACGCAACGGAGGACACACACACAGGTCACTGAGTCCAAAAAATTAATACAACTATGATGGGTTAATTAAAGCAAAAAAACATAGTGAAGTCATATAAATTGAGATGAGAACATTCATAAATAAAGAAACTAGGAAACAGAGGCAGGGAGGAGTTCAGATAGCGCTGAGCTTGTCCAGATGTCTTTCCAAATGCGTGCTCCTGCGTTTTAAGCATAGGATTGCCCTGGAGGTGCGGGGATACAACCTAAAGCTCTTTAGAATCATTCACTATTTCTTTGAACTTTAGGTGACCCAAAGCAAGGGATAAGGAAGAGCTTAATTTGATGAAAGCAGAAGGTAAAAAATGGTATCATCTATTTGGCAAAGAACTTATCTGGCAAGCAGCAGACATAATAGAGGTGATTGTAAAAGGCTTGGATTCTGCGTGGAAGGACACAGAGACACCCCAGAAGTCTGCTTTGCTCAGCCTTGTATTTCCACCTTGCAAGGTTGCTTAGCAGATGGCCTTCTGTCTGAAGGAAGTGCTTTACTTTAAGTGCTTTGAAATGTAATATCTTCCGCCCTCTGGTGGTTACTTTTTTTTTTTTTTTTTAATTTTAAGTAAGAAAATGGAATGAAGAAATCATACACCACCAACTACAGGAGTAACTGGGCTCACAAGAGGCACTTGAATGAGCGGCATACGTGATGCTCTGCCCCTTAAAGTGTTAGCCCTCAAACAAGAAAGGAAAACACTCCATCCTTTTGCGGATTGCCAGGAAGTCTATATTCTCCCCATTTTTTTTTTGTTTTTCTCTCCCACTCCCCAGAAACTTTGCCGCTACACTTCTAGCATGAGAACACTTCAGAGATCCCTTAAACTCTGACTTCACAAGAGCTGGCCGCCAGTGCTTCTCTCTATTTCATAGAAAAGACCTCTTGGAACTTGAAAGCAAACCTCTAAAAGACACTTTAAGCCACACGATGACTTTAAAATTGGAAAATAATTTGCAAAGGAATAGATGCGTGTACAACTGCATATCACTTTGCTGTATATCTGGAATGAGCACACATTTTTATTTTGTGTTGGAGCATTGTTGAGGAACAGTTTAGAAGATGAAAGTGTGATAGCATGGATAGATAGACATGGAATGAGGCCTGGCTAGGACTGAACCAACTTGTCTCTTTCCCTCTTTGGTGTGTTTGGGAGACAGAAAAAGAGCCTGGCTAATATCATGACAAACTGTCATTAAATTATGTCAAGTGCAAATAGTTGTGACTAACGCTCACAATCAAAGAGAGGGAGTCCAGGAATAAACACTTTAATGAAGATTAGATGTTCTTTTAGTGACAGATTTTAAGGACCTAGCTTCCACTGAATGAAAATTCCATATATATATTTGTACATGTATGATGGCGGGTGCAAGTTGCTCAGTCGTGTCCGGCTCTTTGTAACCCCAGGTGTGTAAATATATATATATATATGCATAATTTTATCAGAACCCTCACATGTATATATTATATAGAACCAATAAAGGTGGATTATGGAAAACATAAGAACATTGGCTAATCAATTTCCACTGACTCAACAAATATTCACAACCTGAAATTCGAGAGTTGCATTTTATTCGGTGGGAATTTTTCGGACTTCAAGCCGGGGGGAGGCGGCATGTCAAGTAACCCTGAGAGAACTGTTCTGAGGAAGTGAGAGGAGGAGCCAGGGTAGATAGAAGTTTTGCAACAAAGGGCAGGTAGTCTGAACATCAAAAGGTTATTGTTAATTAAAGAAAAGCAGATATCCCAAGTTGAGGAATTTTGCGCTTTTTATGCAGAGGAAGATACAAGAGGCTGCTGCTGCTGCTGCTGCTGCTCAGCCGCTTCAGTTGTGTCCAACTCTGTGTGACCCCATAGACGGCAGCCCACCAGGCTCCGCTGTCCCTGGGATTCTCCAGGCAAGAACACTGGAGTGGGTTGCCATTTCCTTCTCCAGTACATGAAAGTGAAAAATGAAAGTGAAGTCACTCAGTCATGCCCAACCCTTAGCGACTCTATGGACTGCAGCCTACCAGGCTCCTCCGTCCATGGGATTTTCCAGGCAAGAGCACTGGAGTGGGGTGCCATTGCAAGAGTCTGGGCTCACTGAAATCATTCCTGTCATTTGCATCTCAGCTCTTCTGGGCAAGTATCCTGTGTTTCTTCATGTCCTGAGCTCCCAGGGCTCACCGCAGGGAGTGGCTGCAGTCTGATGGCTGGTAGAAGGCAGGTATTCTTCTCTTTCCTGAGTGCCCTTTGGGCTCAGGAACACACACTGAAGGGCTGGAATTGCCTTAATGATTGTGACATTCTATTGACTGGTATGGCAGGGAATCCTCAACTTCTCCTCTCTCTTTTGCAAATGATATTAAAATTCTTATACTGAACCTTAATGCATAAAGGATCCTTTCAAGAAAACCAGCTACTATGTTTCAAGAGTATGTTTTGTTGGGAGCATTTTTTATAGAAAGCTATGTATTTCCATACAGTATAAACAATGCATGTTTAATACATATTTTTGAATGAATTCAAGAAGCAGAAATTTGGAAAAAAGTCTTACAGTGTGTGCCTGAAATTTTAAACAAGAACTTCTGACAAGCTATACAGTGTTTCTGGTTTTTAAAATATTGTTGGAAGGGACCATATTTAGTTTCAGAGCAACCTATAAAAGGTATTTCAAAAGATTTTAATAAGAAAACTTACGTAAATTTCAAGAGTTGTATTCATTTTGATGGTTACTGTATGGTTAGAAAACTCCTATACAATAGCTATTGGAATTTTTGTAGACCTGCCCTAATATTCTAAAATGTCTGCAAAATGTGTCCTGCCATTTTTCAGTGTGAAAGGGGGAAACACGAAAGCCAAATTCTAAGACAGAACATCTTTTACGCGAGTGTAATTTTGTGTGTTGTTGGGAAATTCTTCCGTTTCTCTTGTAGGAAGGGGCTTGCTTGTGATTTCCCATTCATGAAAAAAACCCATTGTGCCCTGTGGGGTTCCTTACACTTGGTTTAAGTTATAGTTTCAGGAAGCTGGCCATTCTATTTGGTTTCAAGGCAAGAAAGTATCTCTAGGTTTAGAAATGCTAATGATGTCTTCCTAGCAACTTTGCCCCAGGAGCCCAAAATGCATTCACTGGGGCAACAATCTTCCTTTCGAGTTAAAAAAAGAAAAAGGAGAAAAGAGAGTAAAGAACGGAAGGAAGGGTCTCACCGATTCAGAGATTATGGTCAAAAAGCAAACACACGCAGCACACTTCCATACCACGCAGCACACTTCCATACCACGCAGCACACTTCCATACACTGAGCCAGCTGAGAGGCTGAACAGACTAGTTTCAAACCTAATGATTCCGAATTGAACTCTTGCTTCCAGTGCAGAAAACAAAAATATAAAAGCCTCATATACTGGACTTCGTATGTTTAGCATCAAAATTTGATTGACAAGCTAACATCTCTCATCAGGATAAGTCTATGTCAAATATTGAAAACTTAAGCACTTAAATTTCACAACTTGTTTCATTTCCTTAAGTAATTATCAATAATATCTCCCTTTCTATTAATCTCTCTCACTGTAGCTACAGATATGTTGTGTAGAATTTACATTATTTATTTAGAATTTATTTCACCCACGTTAAATATAGGGGCTTCCCAGGTGGCACAATGGAAAAGAAGCCGCCTGCCAGTGCAGGAGACACCAGCGACATGTGTTTGAACCCTGGGTGGGGATGATCCCTCAAAGTAGGAAACGGCCAACCACTCCAGTATTCTTGCCTGGAAAATTCCAGGGACAGCAGAGCTTGGCAGGCTGCAGTCCATGGAACTGCAAAAAGTCAGACACGACTGAGCCTGCAGGCATGCCACGTCATGTCATACATTAATTATGTTGAAGAATGGGTTACTTGATATGGTAATATTAACAACGGTTGTTTTACTAGGCAACTGGGTCATATTTCAATCTCACTTTTATTATACATGAAGAGCCAATAATATTCAAGTTAATTTATTAATTTTAATTAAGTTTTATGGCTCAATTGAAACCAGAAATATTATGCTATCTCACTCAAATGGAACAGGATGATACACTTGACTAGTTCTGAATCTAACATGGAAAATTTAGGGAACTTTTGGATTTATACACATAGTGAAATTCAAGGTTGATCTTTTTTAAATTAAAAGAACCTAAATGAATAGTGTTGAAAATCAACTCTGAGGTGAAAACTACTCAAATATTCATTAACAGTAGAATAGATGAATTAATTGTGGTCTTTACAAACCCTAGAATAAATGGAACCGAGTGATGCAAAACACACGCAACAGTACAGATGAATCTCAAAACATAATTTGAGTGAAAGAAGTCAAGCCCGAGAATGTACGTGCGGTGCGGTGCTCCTCGGATACAGCAGAAGCCACGCGAAGCTGCTCTTTGCTAGAAAGGGGAGAAGGAAATGACTGTTAGGGGTCATGAGGAATGTTCCTCGATGCTCATGGAACTTCTTGATTTTGAGAGATTTTTAAAATGAAGTGTGGAGTGCTCTTTCACAAATATTCTCATAAAACTCAGTATCTCAGCCTTCTCTCCTAGAAGCTCAGGCTTCCCATTTCTAACCGAATGACATCGCCGTACGCCCTCGCCGTCGCTCACCGGCCTGGCACAGCCCCTCTGGCTCCGCTGCCCTCGGCTCTTCGCCCCGCTCAGCTCCTGCCTCCCTTCCGTCCCCCCCTTGCCTCTGTTCTCGCGCTCTCAGTTGAGTCTTATTCCTCAGAACATCCACGGGTTCCTCATTTCTCACTCAGTTCTCCCCTCCATGTCCTCCTCAGACGTCAGACCTCCCCCCACCCGCATTAGTGACTTTTCCGAGCTGCTCTCAAGGCACCAAATAGTTGCTTCAGCGCAGAGGTGCCGCCCTGCTTTGTAAATGCTTGTCCACGCTCCCGTATCTTCCACCAGAACCCAAAGGCTGAGGAAAAGACCTCGATTATTTGCACTGTGAAGTCTTATGCTTTGAAAACAATAGGCTCTGGGTGTGTGTTGTAGAACTAGTTAAATTAGTTTGTATCATGGATAAGATGCTTTGAAATTATGAATGGGATTTTTTTTTTTCTCTTTTGTCTTGCTATTCATAAGGGTTTTAATTTTGGTTCACTTAGAACATCTGTTTGTGTGATGAAATCAAGATAGAGCATATATACACATGGAAAGACTGGCGTAGTCTTCTGACTACGTGTGTACATAAAATTTATAGCATTCTTTATATAGATACTTAACCTTTTCTTATCTTCTCTCTTTTTTGTCCTTATGAGGTTTTGTGAGAAATCAAGCATTTTTTTTAAAAAAAAGAGAAACTAAGAATCATTGTAAGATTTTCTTCGTGTGATCCAAGTACATGAATACATTTTTCTCTTGCTTACTATAAGATGGGATGAAGGAAAAAGGCAAGATTAGCGAGGCGCATGATGACGAGATAGTCTTTCTCTTTATATCTCAGCTGTAGTGTAAGTTTAACTTGGTGAACTAGCCACTAATCCTTGGATGGAGAAAAACGATGAGATATTTTTAAAGATACACGGAAGTGATTTCATGAATATTCATTATTTGATAAGACATATGTGTAAGGTGTTAACTACATATTCCTAATCATTCATATAAACCAGATGAGATCTTTTCATTAGAAGGAGCGGTAGATATACCGTCATGAGACTTGGATACAGAGAGCAACCTCAGTTACTTCCAAGATGCTGTTTGGAAAATTACCGTGGGCTGAGTTTCCCAATCTCTAAAGGAAGAGGACTGGACTAGTTGATTCATACGTGTGTGCTAAGTTGCTTTAGTCGGGTCTGACTCTTTGGGACCTCACGGAATTGTAGCCTGCCAGGCTCCTCTGCCCATGGGATTTCCCAGTCAAGAAGACTGAAGTGGGTTGCCATGCCCTCCTCCAGGGGATTTCCCGACCCAGGGATTGAACCCATGCCTACTGCTGCTCCTGCATTAGCTAAAACAGAGTGTTTGAAAAGTCAGCAGACCTGTCTTCAGAAAGTGAATGTATACCTTTAAGGGCAACATACTGCTTTGTCGCTCTTTAAGGACTTTTCCATGACAGCTGTGTATCTATGTGTTACCAGCCCCGGGGTCAAGAGGTAGAATTTTCCTGTTTTTTACAGATCAGTTTCCTCTTGCTATATTTTGGTCGGTCCTTCCCCAAGGACCATTTCTCTGCAGATTAATTCTGTCTATCCCAGAATGTTACGTAAATGGGTCCACGTATGTTCTCTTTTGTCTCGTAATTCCACCATCAGCATGATGTTTTTGAGAGTCTGCCACGTTGTTTTGCCTATCAGTTGCATGTATATTATTAAGCTTAATTGTTTTGGCTTAGCAGTCTTCCTCTGTGTTCATAGACCACAGTCTATTTGCCCGTTCACTTGCTGATAGACATTCCAGTTGTTTCTGATGTTTGGTTATTATGAACGCAACTGGTGAAAACACTCTTGTGCAAGTCTTTTGTGTGATACACATTTTTACTTCTCTGGGATCAGTACCAGTTGCTGGATCCCAGGCCTGATGAATATTTAAAATAAAACGTTGTGTGCTTAAACAACAACAGCAACAATCAGAGAAAGAGACTCTCCTTGAATTCCTTGAGCTTTCGTGTATTTCTGAGTGTTCCACAGCATCATTCAGCCTTTTTTTCCCCTTGGCTTGAGACCTGTCTGACTTATGGGAACGTGGAATCGCCCTTGGCTCTGCATGTGACAGCACAACTGTCTAGAAGCTTCTGTGAGAGGTTTTGTTTCCGTGAATACTGGGACGTGCCAAAAGGAAGAATTATGTACTCTGAGTGAACTCTCACATAGCTGAAGCTGGTGTCACTAGGTGACAAGCCCAGGGCTTAAACAAATAAGCTAAGTCAAGACACGTTTTTCTTTTTTTCTTTTTCCCCAGAAAGTGGTCCGAGGACTTGATTGCAAACCATCTAGGTAGCTAATTAGCCACACGTTGATTTTTTAAATTTTTTTTTAAATTTTGCTTTGGGGTATAGCCAATTCACAAACCATGTTGTGATAGTTTCAAATGGATAGCAATGGGACTCAGCCTTACATATCCATGTATCCCTTCTCCCACAAACTCCCCTCCCATCCAGGCTGCCACATAACAGAGCAGAGTCCCCTGTGCTGTAAAGGAGGTCCTTGCTGGTTATCCATTTTAGATCCACTTTGTAACAAGCATCTTGGGACTTCTGCTCAGATTAGTTTAAGAATCACTGTATCCATTTAGACCAGTGATTCTCGTTGGTGATTACACATTAGAATTACCTGGAGAACTTTCAAAAAGCACCTCACCCATGACACGCCCAAGACTAATTAAGACAATCTCTGCAGGCATTAAGCCTCCCCAGGTGGTTGTGATGAGCGGCCACTGACGAGAACTCCTGACCCGTCCTGTGCCACGTTTAGTACAGTTGAGAACCCCATCACTTGCATTTGTGGCCATTGACTTTACATCCACATCGTTCTGACAATATTGAAGAGGATTAAAGGGGATTTGTTTTTCTTCAAAAATACCTTGAGCAAGCAGAATTCTCTCAAGTACTTTGTCATCATCTATTGCCTTTATCTTCTTTCTTGTGAAACATCACGCATCTTGATCTATATTTATTTAAAGTTATCAAATTTAAGAAATGCATGTATTTCTGAAAGTGAAATTCACTTTTTAGGGGAGAGCTTTTTGGCATGTTTCATTGGAATTAACTTAATAATATGAACTCAGTAAAGTATGTTTTGGTACACATATTTAGATTTATACTTTAAGGCTAACCTTTCAGTTTGAAATTTTGATAACATTGGCCATATAATTTACCCCAAAAGCAATCTAAAGAATTTTTATATTTCATAATTCAAGGAGCAATATTCTCTACCAGTCATACCCACATTACAACTGCCTACTCGCAAGTAAGTGGATTTTATTCTTCAATGAAATATGATCAGTTGACAGAATACACCTAGATGAATACACGCGTCCATTTAGACCATCTAATTCCACTATGTTCCCCGAAGAAGAACAGAATCTGTTGGGCTTCCCAGGTGGTGCTAGTGGTAAAGAACCTGCCTGCCAGTGCAGGAGACGTAAGAGACTCGGGTTTGATCCCTGGGTCAGGAGATCCCCTGGAGAAGGAAATGGCAACCCACTCCGGTATTCTTGCTGGAGAACCCCATGGACAGAGGAGCCTGGTGGGCTGCAGTAAGGTCACAGAGAGTCAAACATGACTGAAGTGACTTAGCACCGCAAACAACTGAAGAAGAACACAATGGCTCTTTGGCTTATTGTTTGTAAAGAACAGCAGAATCAGAAAAGCTCTGAAAACCAAGTCATACTTTTGTAAGGCCTGTTTACATTTATGAGGGAAATCTCCATTTGTGAGGCTATCATCCTCTCTGTTCCAGAAAGAGAATGGCTAAATCTATAGGGACTCTTATCAACAGAGAAGGGAACAACTTAAATCTGCAAAACAGCACTGCCTACGCCTCCTGCTGTTGCTCAGTTGCTCAGTCGTGTCTGGCTCTTTGAGGCCCCGTGGACTGCAGCACGCCAGGCTCCCCCGTCCTCCATTGTCTGCTGGAGTTCGCTCAGACTCATGTCCATTGAGTTGGTGATGCTATTTAACCATCTCCTCCTTCACCGCCCCTTCTTTTGCCTTCAGTCTTTCCCAGGAATGGGGTCTCTTCCAATGAGTTGGCGCTTTGCATCACATGGCCAAAGTCTTGGAGCTTCAGTATCAGTCCTTCCAATGAATAGTCAGGGTTGATTTCCTTTAGGAATGACTGGTTTGATCTGCTTGCAGTTCAGGAGACTCTCAAGAGTTTTCTCCAGCCCTTCCTTCCTTTGTCTCTAGCTGGAGAAGATATTTAATGTTACGACTTGGGCCATTTCTGAGAGTTACGCCATTTTCCTGGGTGTACATATTATTAGTCACTTGCTTACTTTTCTCTTATTTATCTTTTATTACGGGAGGATATCCGTGAAGAAACTAGGAGGGTAGAGGAAAAATTATTTTCTTTCCCTATGTTATCAAATACCTTTAATTCAGTTCAGTTGCTCAGTCGTGTCCAACTCTTTGGGACCCCATGGACTGCAGCATGCCAGGCTTCCCTGTCCATCACCAACTCCTAGAGCTTGCTCAAACTCATGTCCTCTTTGATGAAGAAAAGTCTTAAATGTTCAGGTAAGAACCTTTGACTGTTTCTTACTTCATGTATTGAGATTGCTTGAGTCTACTTGGAGGAAACCAGATACAGGATGCTATTTGAAGGAAGCAGTAACTTCATTTTACTCTGATCCAGAAAATTGGTCACACTGGAGAAAACTTTTCTTTTTTCTAGCCTTCGGCATGTGTGGTTTGGATTGCCCGTTGACAAAGTAAAGTCAGTTGATGGTGACTCTCCCGATTAAAATCATGTTAAAACCTTGAATAAAGCATTCTTCATGTCCCATAATCTGAGTTATCCAGAAACTTTGAACCGCAAATCAAAGAGCAGCTTGGTTGGCACAGACTGGAAGTCGTCTCTGAGCCATTGTGGGTGACCCCTTGATCGGTGTCACCATGCCAATCACATCTCTTTGGAATTTCACAGGCCGTAGCCTCTGCTGTGTGCCCGTTAAGCAACCCCCGTCTATCCCCCATGCTCCTGGCCTCTGGCCATCTTTCCCAGCGCACTTAAAGTATAATTGGCATTTGCTTGGCTGGGAGTCAGTTTAACTCCTTGCTACCTTTCCCAGTTGTCTTAACCATCGGATGTCTTGACAGTTGGCAAGTGGAAACCGTGGTTCTGATACATCACATAAAATCTGCTGGATGAATATTTTCCTCTAGGAAAGAGTGAAAGTGAAATCCCATCCTGACCCACCCTCTTTCCAAAACAATAAACATTTCCTGGCTGCCACGACTTTCCTAATCATTTAAAGCAGCACATTTGTTACGGAAAGGGCAGCTGAACTTCATATTTGCCTGGGCCATCTGTTCAAGAATTCAGTCTGAAAGCAGATGACTTCAGTAACTACAGTTCATTGCAGAAATGGGAGGGTTCTATCAGGGAATGTGTCAGGCCACTGGGTCACAGAAAAACATAATCCAGAGACTCTGGAGAACTTTTTTTTTTCTTTTTTGCTTAGTATTGCTGAATATCTGTGGAAAAAAATAGGATTTTTCTCCTAAATACATAGGTAATATAGAGACACACTTATCTTCAAATTTATGACTTGTGTTACATTGTTGATACAGATGAGATATGGTGGTAGATGAAAGCCAACGTGTTTGATTTCTCTGTTTTCTTGAGACATATTTTCCATTGTTAAGTAGACATTCTAAGTTGAACAGTTTAAAGGGGAAAATTTATGCATAATAAAATCATGAAGTAGGTAAGCATGAAAATGCAAAAAGAGTAGAGATAAAGAGAGTTTATTAAGGGAAAACACACTCTTGTGGATTTTAATTCTCACTTTCTACTCTATTTCTGGGCCTGAGATATTACAAATAGGGTGGTTCAACACCCTTTGCCATAAGAACGAAGACTTCTGGAATACTTGAGGTTAGAAAGGACAAGGTAAAACTCTGTGTGCCAAAAGTACAAATATATGATCCCTCTTCCATGAAGTCCCTAAATTAGTCACATTTATCCTCAGCCCGTGGGATTTTCCAGGCTAGAGTATTGGAGTGGGGTGCCATCGCCTTCTCCAATGCATGAAAGTGAAAAGTGAAAGTGAAGTCATTCAGCTGTGTCAGACTCTTCACGACCCCATGGACTGCAGCCCACCAGGCTCCTCCACCCATGGGATTTTCCAGGCAAGTGTACTGGAGTGGGGTGCCATTGCCTTCTCATAGAGGCAGCAGAATGATGGTTACAGTGGACGAGTAGAGGAAAGAAGCAGTGCAGTCCAGTTCAGGCTCTCAGTCGTGTCCAACTCTCTGTGATCCCATGGACCTCAGCACGCCAGGCCTCCCTGTCCATCACCAAATCCCGAAGTTTACTCAAACTCATGTCTATTGAGTCAGTGATGCCATCCAACCATCATCCTCTGTCATCCCCTTCTCCTCCTGCCTTCAATCTTTCCCAACATCAGGGTCTTTTCAAATGAGTCAGCTCTTTGCATCAGGTGGCCAAAGTATTGGAGTTTCAGCTTCAACATCAGTCCTTCTAATGAATATTCAGGACTGATTTCCTTTAGGATGGACTGGTTGGATCTCCTTGCAGTCCAAGGGACTCTCAAGAGTCTTCTCCAACACCACAGTTCAAAAGCATCAATTCTTCAGCTCTCAGCTTTTGTTATAGTCCAACTCTCACATCCATATATGATCACTGGAAAACCATAGCTCTGACTAAATGAACCATTCTTTGCAAAGTAATGTCTCCACTTTTTAATATGCTGTCTAGATTGCTTGTAACTTTTCTTCCAAGGAGTAAGGGCCTTTTAATTTCATGGCTTCAGTCATCATCTGCAGTGATTTTGGAGCCCAGAAAAAAAGTCATTCACTGTTTCCATTGCTTCCCCAATTATTTCCCTAAAAGTGATGGACCAGATGCCATGATCTCAGTTTTCTGAATGTTGTGCTTTAAGCCAACTTTTTCACTCTCCTCTTTCACTTTCATCAAGAGTCTCTTTAGTTCTTCTTTGCTTTCTGCCATAAGAATGGTGTCATCTGGATATCTGAGTTTATTGCGATTTCTCCCGGTAATCTTGATTCCAGCTTGTGCTTCATCCAGTCCAGTATTTCTCATGATTTGCTCTGCATATTAGTTAAATAAGCAGGATGACAATATACAGCCTTGACATACTCCTTTCCCAATTTGGAATTAGTCTGGTTTTCCATGTCTAGTTATAACTGTTGCTTCCTGACTTGTATACAGATTTCTCAGGAGGCAGGTCAGATGGCCTGGTATTCCCATCTCTTTAAGAAGTTTCCACAGTTTGTTGTGTCCCATTCAGTCAAAAGCTTTGGCATAGTCCATAAAGCAGACATAGATGTTTTTATGGAACTCTCTTGCCTTTTTGATGATCCAGCAGATGTTGGCAATTTGATCTCTGGTTCCTCTGCCTTTTCTAAATCCAGCTTGAACATCTGGAAGTTCACGGTTCACATACTGC
Source organism: Capricornis sumatraensis (assembly GCF_032405125.1). Lineage (NCBI taxonomy): Eukaryota > Metazoa > Chordata > Mammalia > Artiodactyla > Bovidae > Capricornis > Capricornis sumatraensis. The sequence goes on along the minus strand of NC_091076.1, from coordinate 109,654,705 downwards.
TGAAGCCTGACTTGGAGAATTTTGGGCATTACTTTACTAGCATGTGAGATGAGTGCAATTTTGCAGTAGTTTGAACATTCTTTGTCATTGCCTTTCTTTGGGATTGGAATGAAAACTGACCTTTTCCAGTCCTGTGGCCACTGCTGAGATTTCCAAATTTGCTGGCATAATGAGTGAAGCACTTTCACAGCATCATCTTTTAAGATTTGAAACAGCTCAACTGGAATTCCATCACCTCCACTAGCTTGGTTCATAGTGATGCTTCCTAAGGCCCATTTGACTTCATGTTCCAGTATGTCTGGCTCTAGGTGAGTGATCACACCATCATGATTATCTGGGTTGTGAAGATCTTTTTTTGTATATTTCTTCTATGTATTCTTGCCACCTCTTCTTAATATCTTCTGCTTCTTTTGGGTCCATACCATTTCTGTCCTTTATTGAGCCCATCTTTGCATGAAATGTTCCCTTGGTATCTCTCATTTTCTTGAAGAGATCTCTAGTCTTTCCCATTCTGTTGTTTTCCTCTATTTCTTTGCACTGATCACTGAAGAAGGCTTTCTTATCTCTCTTTGCTATTCTTTGGAACTCTGCATTCAAATGGGTATAACTTTCCTTTTCTCCTTTGCCTTTCACTTCTCTTCTTTTTATAGCTATTTGTAAGGCCTCCTCAGAAAGCCATTTTGCCTTTTTGCATTTCTTTTTCTTAGGGATGGTTCTGATCCCTGCCTCCTGTACAATGTCAGGAACCTCCATCCATAGTTTCTCAGGGACTCTGTCTATCAGATCTAATCCCTTGAATCTATTTCTCACTTCCACGGTATAATCATAAGGGATTTAATTTAGGTCATACCTGAATGGTCTAGTGGTTTTCCCTACTTTCTTCAATTTAAGTCTGAATTTGGCAGTTAGGAGTTCATGATCTGAACCACAGTCAGCTCCCGGTCTTGTTTCTGCTGACTGTATAGAGTTTCTCCATCTTTGACTGCAAAGAATATACTCAATTTGATTTCAGTGTTGACCATCTGTAGAGTCTTCTCTTGTGTTGTTGGAAGAGGGTGTTTGCTATGACCAGTGCATTCTCTATTAGGCTTTGCCTGCTTCATTCCGCATTCCAAGGCCAAATTTGCCTGTTACTCCAGGTGTTTCTTGACTTCCTACTTTTGCATTCCAGTCCCCTATAAGGAAAAGGACATCTTTTTTGGGTGTTAGCTCTAAAGGTCTTTTAATTCACTGATTCCTAGAATGTCAGCATTCACTCTTGCCATCTCCTATTTGACCACTTCCAATCTGCCTTGATTCATGGAGCAAACATTCCAGGTTCCTATGCAATATTGCTCTTTACAGCCTTGGACCTTGTTTCCATCAGTCACATCTAGAACTGGGTGTTGTTTTTCCTTTGGCTCCATCCCTTCATTCTTTCTAGAGTTGTTTCTCCACTGATCTCCAGTAGCATATGGGGCACCTACCGACCTGGGGAGTTCCTCTTTCAGTGTCCTATCTTTTTGCCTTTTCATACTGTTCATGGGGTTCTCTAGGCAAGAATACTGAAGTGGTTTGCCATCCCCTTCTCCAGTGGACCATAGAATGAGGTGCAAATATTGTTTCATGGGCATGGAGTTTCAGTTTGGGAAGATGAATAAGATCTGGAGATGGCTGATGGTGACGGTTATACGACAATGTAACTGTATTTAGTGTTGATAAACTGCATGCTTAAAAATGGTTAAGATGGTAATTTTATATTATGTATAGTTTGCTACAATAAACAAGCAAGTCTTGTTATTGAGTGAAAATTGTTGTGGAATAGAAGATGCGGTGTTCATAGCCAATGCGATTCTAAGGTGTGAGAAGCAACAGAAGGCACAATTGAAAGGCACGTCCCATTCGTAATTGTGGTTATTTAAAAATGGAGCAGAAATGCTTTAAAACGTCCTGTGCAGAATACGCAGCCCTTCCACTTGAGCACATATATAAACAGTACAGATATTCAGCCTATAGCCCTTACTCTGAGGAGGCAATCTATACATGGTCCCCTATCATGCATATACTGGATTTAGTTCACTGAAAAGCCTAGTGCAAAAGTAGAAGCAAGGCCAGTGGTTAAAATTATGGAGCAATAATTGTTTACAGTGGAGGAAGAATGTTTGATTATGAAGCAATGCAAATGTAATCCTCTGCCTCTTCAAGTAGCAAAAAAATCAAATGCGAAATATTTTTAAAAAGGATGTTGTATTTTCCAAATCAGAGGTCTCCAACCTCTGGGATCTAATGCTTCATGAGCTGGGGAGAAGCTATGTAATAATAATAGGAATAAAGTATATAATAAATGTGAGGCACTGGAATTGTCCTGAAACCACCCCCCCACCCCCGACTGTCCATGGAGAAATTGGGTCATCTTGAATGAAGAAAAGTCTGGAACATTCAGATAAGAATCTTTGTTTGCTACTTCATGTATCCCTATTGCTTGAGTCTTCTTGGAGGTAACCAGATAGAGAATGTTCTTTAAAGGATGCTACTTTCTGCTCTTCCACAAAATCCATCCAAAACGTTGGGGACCTCTGCTCTAAATGATACGAACTTTGGGTGAAAGTTTTGACTAGGTGGTCTTTGTGATTCTTAAGTGTGGAACACGTTGTAATAAAAGTGTATACATGGGGACCTTTGTATTCTGTGGACAAAGCAGGATCATGAAAGGCTAGAAGAAGCTCCATGTCATGGAGAAAGTTTGTTTCTTAATTTGCCCTGTTGACCTTCAGCATATAGATGGCCAGCTGTGTCTCTAGCCAAAGCAGGGATTTATTCTGGATCAGCAAGGAATTGTAATTCGGGGTCTGGCACCTTGGCTTGCCAAGAGCCAGGAGAGGACAGCACTTTTAAAGAGGGGAAAAGGCGTTGGAAGGGTCATAGTAAACAAAGAGTTTATTGGAGGAATGCAGAGTTTGGAGTAGTGGCCCTTTGTAACTGACCGTTTCTCATTGGTTGAGCTCTCGAGAGGCAGGAAGAGGAGTCTTTCTGCTTCATCTTGGGGCCTGAGAGGTCTCCTCTTCTCGTGTCTCAACTCTGTTTTAGTTGAGGTTTCTGGTTATTAGTTTTTATAACTTGTACAATACTTAGCAGTTACAAAATATGTTCACTTGGGGCTGACATGTTAGTGACTGACTAGGAGCAGAGGGAAAGAAACTGCAAAAAAAGAGCAGTTACTGGGGGATAATCTTACAGTGCACGTGAGTGTCTTTTATTCTGTGACTTAAGTGTTTGTGAACTGAGACCTGCTTTAGAGTATCAGTTTTTAAAAAAGAATGTTTGAAGACTCGTGAAGACCCACCACCCAGCAGCAGATCAACCAGCGGGATGACTTGGAGGTAAATAGGTCAGAAAAGTAGACTCCTTAATCGTTATCATGCTCAAGAAAAGGGTCGTCTCTGTAGCAGTTTCTAGGAAAATGAAAGGATATTATTAATATAAATATGGGAAGAAAGGTAAGGCAATATGTAAGAGATTCATCTTCTCTCCCATTCCCCCCTGGTGTTCTTATGAACATTCCCTCATTCTGTTGGAGGTGATACTGGTATACCTTAAAAGCTATGTTTTCCAGCTTTACTTGTGGGTGGAGGTATCTGCGTGATGAAGCTTCAGTCAATGAAATAAGCGTAGAAGTCCCTGGAATGAGGGCTTCTGGCAAGCTCTGTCTGAGGGCTGACTTAGCTGAAGATTTCTTTCTAGTTTTCGCCTTTCCTCTTACCGTCTATAGGATTGAAAAAAAAAAACTGAAAAGGGCAAGAGACGCTGCAGTAGGCACTAGAAGCCTGCGATTTTAGCAGCAGTGCGTGCTTGCCCTGGGCCAGAAAAATAACCTCGCGATTTATTTAAGCACCCTTGTTCAGGTTCTGGGCTCTATCAGCTGGAAGTGGCTTCTGATGGGCAGCAGCAGACCTGTTGTTCTGATCTCCGTGACCTGGGTTTCGTTCATTTTTCTAATTGTGAGGATCGGCACTGCTATTTGTTCTAATGATATAGAGGGGGGAAAATCTCTGGGTATTTCAGTTTACTTCAGAGAATGGCTTTAGTAATACATTCTGAAAAAGGAAGGAAAAAAAAAAGACCAATTTGAAGGCATACAGGGAAATCACAGAGGACAATGTCTTGAATGCTTTTGCTCTGACTTTAATGGAACTGAAAAATGTATGTTTCCTACATCTTAAAAAAAAAATCTATCTTCAAAATGTGGCCACCTCAATTTCTTACACAGTAAGTTCTCTGCTCAGGAATATGTTATCCAGGATTCTGAGAATTTGTTATTTATCTGAATGACTTCACAGCAGGGAACTCTGTTGGTTCATTTTTCAAGACCTTTTTCTGTAGCCCACTCAATATTTCCTTGCTCGTAAAAGCTCTTAAGCATACTACGTAACTTAGACTTATGCTTAGTGTTACGGAGGATTCCCTAAGAAAACACACACACGGTGCTATTCCTTTAGAAGATCTGATGAATCAATGCTGCACAGCTTGTGTGGTCCTCTGTAAAATCAGGAGAGTGAGTAATTTGAAACCTTTGGGGTGATTGGTCCATACTTTCAAGTTAGGAAAGATAAATCAGGAATGCTGCCTTTTGTGTCCAAGGAATACATGGCTGCAATATAGATTTTTAGAAAAATAATGAACTGGGAGTAGTTTGTGAAGACATAATCCTCCCCTTACACCAACCAACCAACAAGCCAACAAAATAAATAAAAATAAAGCTAGAAGCTCAAAGTAGAGGTTTCATTTGGCAAAGAACCTTATGTCTGTAAGGTTGATTCAGTAGCTAGCAAGGGCAATGGGAATATACAACGGTGCTGATAATAATGACTAACACTTACTGACCTCTAAGGAAAGACTTGACATAGTCCATACTAATTGTATAGACTGTACTGATTATATTTTTTAATTGACCTCTGTATGTTGTATATGTGGTCAGTTAAATAACAGACAGTAATAATGTCACATCCAGAGAAAAATACGCATTTGTGGGTAACAGTTTTAAAAGAACAAGCAACTGACTTTCTGGGGACAAAAGGACTGGGCTGGGGAGAGGTCAGACATCCTGGGATGCTATATTGAATATCTTGGGGAGGAGGCAAGTGTATTCTGAACATGCACAATGCATGTGCCCAAATTTCAACCCGGTTCTTACTTAATCCAATAAGAGCAGCTGATCCTGAAGTAACCACAGACTGCATCAACTTCAGATATCTTTGAGAAGTGGAAATCTTCCTGGTCGTTGTATTTTGGAAAGTGTTACCTTGACACTGGCCCAAGTAACCACAGCTATTTTCTAAAAATGGCAAGTGTAGTTCTCTATAAGTCATTCCAGGCAAAATGTATAACCTAGACTTTAGAAATATACCATAGAAGATCCCCTTAGATTTTCTGGCATAAAGGCTGGGACTCTGAAGGGCTGAATGCAAAAGCTCATATTAATTTTCTTGATTCATTGGAAAAATTATCTCCTCGTGTTTAATGTATTTATAAAGGCACAGATTAGGACCATTTGTCTTGGCCCCACCTGTTGACATCGATCAATAAGCTCTTTTAGCACTCAATGACACAAAAGATTTACACTTTCTTTCCATTGGAAAACATTCCTTGAAATCCACACAGTCATTTTAGGGTCTGCTATAAAGACTCTTCTAATGCCATTTATAGAAACATGAAACCAAGCACTGAATATTTCTGGCATGAAACAACAATAATAGAAAAAAAAAGATTCTAACCCTGTCATTAGCACTTTTAATTGTTCAGTCGGTTGGATTAACATCCCATTAGCATTGGCTGTTTTTAGAGTCTCAAAATGGATCCATGAATAACAGTGATAGCCATGATCTCCTGAAGTCAAATTTATATAGATTTAATTTCAAGGTTTTGGCAAGAGAAAACTTCAAAATAATTTGCTTGAGAGTGTCTTAGAGTCTACATTTGGCTGTGCACTCAAACCACATATCTTAAGCATGTATTTTATCAATAAATATATAATCAGTTCAACAATGGAACAGATATTATCCTGAATACTTTGGGGATATAATATACTTTTCCCTGAGGAAGTTACAGTAGAGCCAGGGTTGATGAGTAAGTAGGGGATAAAGTATTGGTTTGACTATAAAGGTTGTTCACGTTTAAAAACCCAAACAAACATTTTGGCCAAATAAATAGTATCATTATGACAAAAAAGCAAAACAAAGCAACTTATGGAATAATGATAGCTATGAAGCTAGGGTCTTGTTTATCTTCTAAAATGATTCTAAAGGCTACTCTGGAAAAGGAATTCTAATAATTGTTTGATGAGAGATGCATTGGATAAGTGGCAACATTCATGAGATCTCAATTTAAGACCATATTATATTGACTATCTAAGAACAAGATACTTCAGTTTTCTGTTTCACTTTTTCCATTCAAAAATAAAGATGTAAGAATATATCATCTAATTAGTGTGCTGTTCAGAGGTCTTTAGTTAATTGACTTACAATCATTGAAAGACAGGTTCTGGGTGTTAGGTAAAAACTCAGTGGTAAAGACTAGTGAACCATCTTTAAATATAATTAAGTTACTTTTAGTGTTGGGATAACTCTACATTTGTGAGTATGTCTGTATGTGTGTTGATGCTAACACAAGCTGTATAAAAACATTATAGTAATTGACTTCTTTGATTTCACCTTTCTACTAGGGAATATCCCCATGTTAATGAATCAGAAAAAGAATTTTGAAAGTACATATATCTTACTGTGGGTAAGATAGTTAGTCCATTAAAGTAAAAAACATATTTAAAGGACTTTAATATGAAAAGAAACCATAAAAGCACGTGTGATTCCTGTGTCATTAATCACCCCTAAGCCCATCTTTATAATCTATGCTTAATCATATACACCGGTTAATGAGTTAAGATACTACAAAGCCAGGGAAACTGGCTAAGTCACGTACAGATTTTTTCAGAGATCTTTCGCTGTTACCGAAAGTATTGTCTATGTATAGTGTACAGGACTGAATGGTCCAGATGAAAAAGATGGACATATTAGTTATATTATTAGTTATACTTTAATATATTATAGTTATATTATTAGTTATACTTTATGGAGGAAATATTCTCCAGGGCAGCAACTCAGACTCTGCAGTAAACACGATGAATCAAAGACTCTGTAATGCTGTTGACAAACTGTCCTTAAGCCCTGTTGATAGGTTGGATATTGCAGGGTGGAGTAATTTCTTGGGTATTCCAGTCATCCCTTCTCTATGTTTAAACAGACAGGCTCACGTAGTTCAAACAGGAGTGGGGTGGGGAGGGGGGCAAGAATAGATTGTATTCTGTGGACTCGGCCCATGGAAAGATAGGAAATAGACAGCAAAGCTTTCTTTTCAATGGAATGGCTTTCCTTGAACCTACGTGTGCATCCAATTAAATGCATTTTCATTTGACTAAATACAGAATTTCTGGAAAATGGTGTTTCAGTTAATATAATTTTAAGTGAACTGATTTACAGATAGGGAGTATATCTAGTCCACGGAAAAACAGAGACTCATGCTACCAGATTAATAGCATTTACTATGTAGCATTATCAAGATAATTTTTGTATGAAAGGTAAGAATCCATTTTTTTAAGGAAAGATTAGTGTTCCCATTTGAGATGCGTGTGTGTTTTCTGATTTACTCATATATCCTGATGTTAGGTTAGTTTTATCAAGTTTCTGAATGACTCCTGTGCCTTTTCCACGAGTCGAGTTGATACTGCCACAGAAAGTGGGGTGCACTTTCTCGTCCCTCTAAAGCCAGTAAATAGGAAAGGTTGGTGGACAGGAAAGCCTGCTTTCTTCTGGATGCTGTCAGCTGGGGTTGCGGGAGAGGGCAGATGCCTGCTCAAAGGCCAGCTCCATCCCTCCCCCAGGGATCAGTGGGCAAGAGGTTTTATACGCAAAGGGTGGGCCCCACATGCAGAAACAGCAGCGTCAGCTCTAACCATCACAGTGAAATTGGCCATCCGGTGGTCTTGATTCTTTTAAGCAGAGTTAGTCTTCGGCTCCAGGGTCAGTTTGTTCCCAGTTTCTTTGAGGCCAGTTCTCAGGACTGTGGCAGCTGATGGGAGGGCTACAGTCGGGCATCATGAAGTTAACTTCCCCACCCGGTGGGGGTTTAACTGTCTGTAAACAGTTCACAGGATGCGGCTCAGAATATTATCTCTAGCCCTCGGTTTGTTTAATGACCGCATTATTGTTACTTGGTATCCTTTGACTACTTTCCTTTGTTTCTGCTGTCCTCACTTCTCGGGTTAAAATTATTCTTTGACTAAAGAGTTTTAACAGGCAAAAGGTAGGCAGAGGGGTGGAGGGGGGCGTGGTCAAGACCACAGGGTCCTGGCCCAGTTCAGCCCTACATGTATCCCTGCTCAGAAGATGCTGAACACAGTTAACACGTCAGGCTGAGTTCACAAGAGAAGGAAGATGGAACACTTTACTATTCTTCTGAAATTCACTTCCTGTGATGGAATATTAAGGTCTCCAATAGAAGACATGATTGAGAAAAACAAGTTTTTAAAAAAAAAATTGTAGTGGTCCTTGGTCCTGAAAACACATATTGAAAAATTTTATGCCATTTTGGACAGACATTTACAAAAGGCTGGGCTCCTAGTAAAAATCCAACTGCTCCCCTGTATGTCTGAGAAGAGAACGGTACCTGGCATTTCTTTTCATACTTTGAAAAAATTGAATCTATATCACTATTCGTGCCCTACCCAATTGTTTGGAGGAAGATATTTCTCTGTATTTTTTTCCAAATTGAAATTTTTCCACTGGTGAAACATGCTCAGGCATGCACCCTTCTGAATTTTTTTTTTTTTTTTGCTTATACTCAATTTGTATTTGCCAAGACAACTACCCTTGGCTTTTGAAGAGTGGAATTGAGCCTGTTACTGTTGAAGGCCATTGTAGATGTTCTATTATCCTGTGTACACATCGTTTGTTTCCCTTCCATCTTTTTCAGCTTGCCTAGGTTTTATTTTCTCATAATTTTTTAACAAAGCTTAGATTTGCCATGATAGTTACAGGTATATTTGAATCTAAGATTGTATAACCTCAGATATGCAGATGACACCACCCTTATGGCAGAAAGTGAAGAACTAAAGAGCCTCTTGATGAAAGTGAAAGAGGAGAGTGAAAAAGTTGGCTTAAAGCTCAACATTCAGAAAACTAACATCATGGCATCTGGTCCCATCACTTTATGGCAAATAGGTGGGGAAACAGCGAAAACAGCTGCTGACTTTATTTTCTTGGTCTCCAAAATCACTGCAGATGGTGACTACAGCCATGAAATTAAAAGACACTTACTCCTCAGAAAGAAAGTTATAACCAACCTAGACAGCATATTCAACAGCAGAGACATCACTTTGCCAACAAAGTCCATCTAGTCAAGGCTATGGTTTTTCATGTATGGATGTGAGAGTTGGACTATAAAGAAAGCTGAGTGCCAAAAAATTGATGCTTTTGAACTGTGGTGTCAGAGAAGACTCTTGAGAGTCCCTTGGACTGCAAAAAGATCCGACCAGTCCATCCTAAAGGAGATCAGTCTTGAGTGTTCATTGGAAGGACTGATGTTGATGCTGAAACTCCAATATTTTGGCCACCTGATGCAAAGAGCTGACTCATTTGGAAAGACCCTGATGCTGGGAAAGATTGAAGACAGGAGGAGAAGGGGACGACAGAGGATGAGATGGTTGGGTGGCATCACCAACTCAATGGATATGGGTTTGGGTAAACTCTGGGAGTTGGTGATGGTCAGGGAGGCCTGGTGTGCTGCAGTTCATGGGTCGCAAAGAGTCGGACATGGCTGAGTGACTGAACTGAACTGAGGATTGTCTAGAAAAACCCAGTTCCTGTGGTCACTTTGGCCAGAGAACTATACACGTTCATCTAATATTTCAACGTCCTTAAGCAGCTCTCTAATACCTGCTCAACCTTGGAATCACACATCTGTTGCTTGCATATTGATACTGCAGGTGATATTTGGTTCTTCCTATCATGAGATTGCACAAGTGAGAAAATAAAATCATAAAAATGCAAAATGATGATGCAGGTACATTTGCTTTCTTTCTGGCATTTTTAGAGAAGTTAATAGCTTCCATTATCACCAAAGTGCAGACGACCTCGATTCTGTGACAGTGGATTTATCAAATTAGTGTCTGTTCCTGTAATTCTTGAGTTTGAAAAATGACATACTGAGTGTCATGGTCAAGTAGAATTTCTCAAAGTAAAAAATGACTGGGAATCAAAAAGTGGATATTTTTAGCAAAGAAATAAATGAGCTCTGTGCTTTCATTCCACATATTCTAACAGTCAAATAAGCAGAGAGGTGTTTAAACATAAACTCACTTATTTTTACTTTTTTTCTCATTCAAATATAATGACATATGAAATATTTCAAAAAGACAGTATGAGCAATATTTTGAATTGCATATTTCTTCCAGTTGAACAGAAAGTAAGCTGTGTGACATGTATAAAGACAGGGAAATTATTTATGCAGAAAAGCTAAGGCTAGGAGCCATTCAGTTATGTGTTCATTCAGCCAAGGTTAAGCAAGTGTTTTCTATGTATTAGATGCTATCTCAGCAGGGGGTGAGGCAAACGAATAAAAACGATCCCAAGCCATGGTAGAGATATGCACTTGGAAATAACCAAAGGCATCAAACCTAGCTGCGGTGCGAGGGGACAGTCTATTCAGGAAATCCTGAACAGAGGGTCTGTACTGAGTGCTTCACAGAATGTACTGGGAGCTGTCCAGCCTCATGGCAAGGAGAGACTGCCCCGGGCACTCTTGGCATACAGGATGATTCAAGAAATTGTGGCCAGATGCATCAAAGACTTTCAAAGAAATGCAAGAAATTCTGTGTTGCTGAAGTTTAAAATATCAGGAAAGACAGGCGGGGAGACTGGAGTTTTTTACAGTGGCTTCCTTGTAAAAAAGCTAGCATGTACAGTTCCTCAAAGGGGATAGGAGTTAAAAACAAGCTGGAGATGTATAGGGAAGACAGAGCGGTGGCTCCATTTCTGAGTTTCCTTGTGGAGCTTGTATAGATCTGAGGTCAGCCAAGTGGCTGTCACTCTGGAATTTTTTAGGGAACTGAGAAGAACTCATTGGTGACCTTCAAGTACAATTGTTGGCATCTCTTTCATCACTCAGTCAAACTCCCCATTTGGCAGAAAGTTTCAACTTGCCCCTTTATAGCTGTCCTATTGCAAAGATTAGATCAGAGGTCCTGAGCCTCCAGGAACTAATGTCTGACGAGTTGAGGTGGAGCTGAGGAAATAATACCGTGAAGCCAGTCCCTGGGGCCAAGGAGGCTGGGGACCGCTGGGTTAGAGGGTGGTGTTTATAGATAGATGCCTGCATATGTGTTTCTTTCTCTCTCATTCTTTCCTCGGGGTGTGTTTGAAACCCCAAATTGTCTAAGGACCCTGAAGCTTTCTCTTAAAGAGATCATTCCCAATTCCGAATACCGAGTCAAGGCTCGCTTTCCAGAGCGATCTCTGTAGAGTCACCCCTCTCTTCTGTTCCACGTGGCCCCTTGCAAGACCAGCAGGGATGCTGACACAGTGCTGCAAAACGGGGAATCTTTAAGTTCCCACGTTCATCTCATCCTTGTTATTCCGAAGCACTGTGCCAGCCAAGGTGGAGGGGCTTGGAGAAGCTTCGAGGCTCAGCTCTAAGCTGTGCCCAGACCAGTGCTTTCAAACCCAGCCACGTGCTGAGCTGTGACCAGCCATCATCAGAAGTAAACACGACCCTTCAACAAATTCAAGGGTAGTCATTTTTTTCGTTGCTAGGCTTATATAAGAAGCTGTATAAACACTGCACTTTCTTATGTGAAATGAATTGTGAAGTGACTGTGAAGTTGTGTCTTTGAAACTTGAATAAGCAGCTGTGATGTAAATTCACATTATCTCCCCCAGACACCTGACAATAATTACCTCGGTGATAAATTTGACCAGAGAAAATTGTTCTCTTATCTAGAATGTAAGCAACGGATAAAGAATTGAATGCATTTAAATAGAAGATTTATTCTTTAGCATTCTGGTACTTTGACCATGGAAGTACCCATGTCACGTGACAAACCCGTGTCCTCAAAACAGAGAAGCCAGCATTAGTGATTCTTTCCTGAACATGCTGTGTGCTGTGCTGAGACGCTTCAGTCGTGTCCGACTCTTTGCGACCCTGTGGACTGTAGGTGCCCAGGTCTCTCTGCCCATTGGCATTCTCCAGGCAAGGATACTTCTAGGGCATCGACCCAGGGATCAAACCCATGTCTTTTATGTCTCCTGAATTGGCAGGTGTTTTTTTTATTTATTTTTTAACCACCAGCCCTACAGACAGTTTAAAAAACTTTTACCTTTTCACTATGATAGTTATAGCATAGGGTGATGGCATTTGTATTTATCTAACATTTTTGATTATTTATTTATAATATTTAATAGGTATGTGTCAAGTACCTAATGCTATAAGAAAATGTGCTGAACAGAGCAATAATTTGAAAAGATGAGTCATATATGGCCCCTTCCTCTAAAATATGCAGCTAAGAAAGAGGAACAAGATGAATTTCAAACAACTCAAAGTAAATAAATAAAAGCTTAAAGAGACTTCAAGGCTGTATATGAGGATTCCGAGGATGAAAAGATCGCAGGAAGGAGGCACTTGGTTTTGTAAAACGCGCACAGCTTTGGGAGCAGAGAAGCCAGGTTCTCCTGCTTATACACGGTTCATATTTGTGACCTTAAGTCTCTGCTTTCTCACGTATAACACAAGAATCCTAACATAAGAATGTTCAAAAGGGGCTCAACACAACCTGTGGATGTTACGCTTCTTATTTCGGGAATGGTAAAGAGAAAGAGGATTATTTCTGGGATAAAAATCACGTCTCTGAGTGATTGCTCGAAACTAAGCAAAGATTGAATAAGCATTCATTCAATTTAAAGTTTCACTGGAGACCATGAGGTTGGCCATGAATGTCATTTGGCATACGGCTGAAAAAACGTAATCAAAATCCAGGCAGAGAAGAGTCAGTAAGCCTCACCAAACTGCCAGGTCCTGTCTTTCCTTTCCTTCCTTCCCCCTCTCCCTTGCGCCTTTCCACCACTGACTTCTCTCCCTTTCAGCTGCTTGTGGTGAGAATGTAGCATTGCCAGGATGACGCTCCAAACAAACCCTGATCTGAGGAACGCCTTTGTCGCCTGCACTGTGGTGATGAACAGCAGGAGCCACTGATGAATAGCCAAGCAGCTGCTGACCCCCAGAGCCAAGTCCTGTTCTGAACACTCACTAACTCCAGGAATCATCAAAGTGTGGGTCTCGACATAATAATGCTGAACACAGAGAAGGGATTTAGCAAGTGCTTACAGAATACTTTTTTTTTCCATTCCAGAAAAATTTTATCAGATAACAGGTTTTGGAAGAATGTAACATTCAAGCTTTCTCTTTCATTGGAAAAATGACATAAACTTTAGGGATGGAAGTATTTCCCAGTTTCCTGTACCAATTGTTCTATTTTAGATGATTTTGTAATATTATGTAGTATTTATTTTATCAGCATAAGACGTCAAGATCTCAAAAAGATCAAAATTTAGAATTTCTCAAAGTGACAAGTATCGCTCCCAAATGTAAATATTTGGTTTTGAAATAATACTTCTAAAATATGAGATATACATTTTGTCTCTCATTTCCAAGTTTACATAAAACTGATTATTATAAAATACCATTTTGAATCATATAAATATCATTTTTAAGGTGTAAAGATTTTTATTTTCTCACATACAAATCACCAGTTCTTCCAGATTTTGTACGTGTTTGGCAGGGAAACTCAGTTAATAGGGAAGGTTAGTGAATAATCCAACATCATGAAACAATTGCAGATTTCTAGTACACTGAGGGGACCAGGTTCAATTAGGACTTCCCTGGTGGCCCAGACGGTAAAGCGTCTGTCTACAATGTGGGAGACCCTGGTTCAAGCCCTGGGTTGGGAAGATCCCCTGGAGAAGGAAATGGCAATCCACTCCAGTACTATTGCCTGGAAAATCCCATGGACAGAGGAGCCTGGTAGGCTACAGTCTATGGGGTCACAAAGAGTCGGACATGACTGAGCAACTTCACTTTTCACTTTCACCAGATTCAAACAGTGGGGATGGGAGAGTAGAAACTTTTTTCTAAACTTCTAAATTTAGAAGAAACGTAACTAATAGAAGGACAATTGTATGTATAGCTTTAAAATATGTATCATCTCTGTCTTAAAGTCTGTTTTGTCTGATATGAGTATAGCTGCTTCTGTCCTCTTAGGATTTCGACGTGCATGGAATATCAAGGACATTTGTTTCTTTCTTGCACTTTGGGTCTATGTGTGTCCGTAAAGCTGAAGTGAGTCACTTTTTAGCGCAACAGGTGGTTTCATTTTGTCCATTTTTCCCGTTCAGCCGCGCTATGTCTTTTGACTGGAGAATATAGGCCATTTGCATCTAAAGGGATTCTCGCTAGAAATACACTTCCTCTTCATTTCGTCTGCTGTTTCCCAGTTGCTTGCTGTTTCTTTGCTTCTCTCTTGTTCTTCCTTTGTGATTTGATGATTTTCTATAATGATACGCGCCTCCTTTTCTCATTGTTTGTGTCTCTACTGTGGATTTTTGGTTTCTGATTTCCACAAGGATCACAGAAAACATATTTATAGGTTTTTATATTTAATAAATACTGTCCTCTGCTTTTATTAAACATATGAAGATTCCAAAATCTTAAACTGCTAAATGGAACAGAGTATTTGATATCATGTTTCCTTTGTATCCAACAGAACTCATAAAAATAGCATAGATGTGGATTTTTCATGTCTCCTTAGATTGCTTGCTACATCTTTTGGCATATTACATTTGTGTGGTCTCATATAACTGATACTATCTGGAGTCCGTCATAGTTTCAGATTCCAAACTTTGCCCCTTATTTGTTCTATCATCTTAAACAAATTATGTAGTTATGAGTCCATTTTTTTTCACCTATGAAATGTACTTCCTTTACGTGGTTATTGTGAGAAATAACTCTGTTCATATATGGAGAACCTTTAGAACATAGCCAGCACAAAGCAGAGGTTAAATAAACATCACCTGGGGCTTCCCAGGTGGTACTAGTGGTCAAGAATCCCCCTGCAATCCAGGAGATGCCCTGAGTTGGGAAAATCCCCAGGAGAAGGAAATGGTAACCCACTCTAGTATTCTTGCTTGGGAAATTCCATGGACAGAGGAACCTGGCAGGCTACAATCCATTTGGTCTCAAAGAGTCAAATATGACTGAGCCTGCATGTAAACATTAACTCTTATTATTGTAACAAGAAAATTGTAAGCAGCTATTTTTCATATGGGCTTCCCTGGTGGCTCAGATGGTAAAGCGTCTGTCTACAATGCAGGAGACCCAGGTTCAATCCCTGCGTTGGGAAGATCCTCTGGAGAAGGCAATGGCACCCCACTCCAGTCCTCTTGCCTGGAAAATCCCATGGACAGAGGAGTGTGGTAGGCTACAGTCCATGGGGTCACAAATCGTTGGACACGACTGAGTAACTTCATTTTCTTTCTTTCTTTTTTCTCAATTCCCGTAAGTTTCTAATAGAGCAGAGTTCACACAGCATACTCACAGTGAGAGTTATTAGGTATATATGACTTGGGGGAAGAAAGAGTCCGTGTTAACAGATACATTTGCTTTTTGAGTCTTACTGGGTCTCCATGGAGGCCATAAATGTTCTTTGAAAACCTAGAAGGGTAGACACCATTTTGGAAGATGAGAAATGTACTTTTTGCCTGCAGATAAATGGAAAGCTATTAAACGTGTATGTTAGCTAAAATGGGATAAGGACGTTGCAAGAACAGTAGAGTCTTTGCAACTAATTAGACTCATTTTAAATCCATTACTTGGCTTTTAATTAGGCAAAAAGAGAAGGGAGAATGAGACTCCATTGTTATTTAATTAAGACAGAATTTTGAAACTGGTAGTTCCAGAAAAATGTCGTCTCCCAGAATGTTACGTTTGTCGCTTTAAAGCCAATTATTTTCTAATATATTTTTTCTAATTTTGTCAACATTTTCAGATCAACTTTGATGTTTGTCTTGACTAAGAAGAAAATGTTTTTGTTATAACAGTGAACCAAAATCACTAACTGGCATTTGGGAACTAGTGAACATTCATGATTAATATAGTTAATATAATGATGATGAAACTGCACAACTGCTTGATTTTGTAGGAAAACAATGAGTATCAGGAGCCCTACTAATCTCACATAACATCATTTTTTTTTCTGCATTAGCTTAAGAACATTTAGTCTTTTGCTTAATAAAGAGATTTGTATTGCAGATAATTCAAAACCACATTTTCACATATTTGTATTTATTTTTACTTACCTTTGTTCAGTGTGTGTGTGTGTGTGTGTGTGTGTGTGTGTGTGTGTGAATAGTGTGAAAGTTGCTCCGTCGTATCCAACTCTCTGCCGACTCCATGGACTACACAGCCCACGGTATTCTCCAGGCCAGAATACTGGAGTGGGTAGCCTTTCCCTTCTTCAGGGGATGCATCACTGAAAAAAGTCTGTTGAATGCTGTCTCTCTCTGCTTTTCTCTCTCTCTCTCTAACACACACACTCACTCACTCGTATGTTTGAAAAGTGACTCAGTCCTTTCTAAGATTTTTACCTAATCCACTTAATTCTCTCCATTTATTAAATGACTACTAATTTCTTGCACTCAAAAGTTAATAGACTTTTATTTGACATGTCCAGGGAACATTTATGGAAGAGGAACACAAAGAAAGTCATCATGTCATTGCTTGCTGTCAGGTAGCGTTTGTATAACGATCCTCGTGATGCCTTTTTTGTGTGTCTGTTGCTGAGCTGATTTTAGTCAGGTGGAGCTGAGTCACTTCGAATGTCAAAATGAGGGCTGAACCGATGAATTCTATTTCATTATCCCTTGCCTCTTGTGATATATGAACAAAGCTCCCTCTTTCTGGTTCATTTTGTAGTAAATCTTTGCTATTTAATTATACGTAAATAGAAAGCACAGATTTTAAATTACAGCTTGATGAATTTTACCAAGTAAACCAACTGTTTAAAATCAAAATATCATTTTCAGTATCAACACCCCAAAGTATATTTTCATTACTGACAACTTAAAATATTCCCTGGGACCCCCTCCCTCACCAAAGGAAAGTAACCATTATTTTTACTTCTGCCATTAGGTATCAGTTTGTTCCATTATTGAACTGAGTATACATGGAATTGTAACAGGGTATACACTCCTGTGTCTGGCTTCTTTATAACAGCACTGTGTGTCTCTGAAATGTTGCCGTGTATAGTTCATAACTCTCACTTTTGAAGGAGAATTTGTTCATAATCCTCATCTTTGTATGGTATGAACACGACAGCCATATGTCCATGTTATAATAGGTGGATATTATGTTCATAGTTTGGGGCTCTTATGAATAATGTTGCTACAAATATATTTAGACATCTTTTTATGTACATTT
The DNA here is from genome assembly GCF_032405125.1 of Capricornis sumatraensis. NCBI lineage: Eukaryota > Metazoa > Chordata > Mammalia > Artiodactyla > Bovidae > Capricornis > Capricornis sumatraensis. Next base: position 109,637,155 of record NC_091076.1, on the reverse strand, counting down.
ACGTGTTATAAAAATAAAAAAGGAATTACTGGGTATTTAGAGCATGGACTTGTTCAAACTGCTTGCTGTCGTTGAGTCGCGCAGTCGTATCCGACGCTGTGAGCCCGTGGCCGGCAGCACGCCAGGCCTCCCTGTCCCTCCCTGTCTCCCGGAGTTTGCCCAGGTTCATGCCCATTGTATCCATGATGCCATCTGGCCATCTCACCCTCTGATGCCCTCTTCTCCTTCTGCCCTCGATCTTTCCCAGTATCGGGGACTTTCTTCAAGTGGCTGTACCAGTTTATATTCCCAGTAGAAGGAGATGAAAATCACAGTTGTTGCTCAACCTTGGCAACATTGTACCTTCTCAGCTTTTGACAATTATGGTCTAGTTATTTCGTTTCTATTTTTCTGATAACGAATAAAGTGCATCTTATACTTACTGGCATCTTGTTTTGTGTTCTATTCACTTTTTGTGAACTGCCTGTTCAATATTTTTGCCTTCTCTAAAAAGTTGAGTGATTATTTTTAAATAATTGGAAAGAAGTATTTCTGTGTAATCCATATATTACATATTGTTATCTTACTTATATATTTAAATATGCACTATGGAAATGTACTGTGGGTTTCATGTTTACTTTTAATATTGTACTTTAATTAACAAAGGCTCCCCTGGGGGCTCAGGTGGTAAAGAATCTGTCTGCAATGTAAGAGACCTGGGTTTGATCCCTGGGTTGGGAAGATCCTTGGAGAAGGGAATGGCAACCCAGTCCAGTATTCTGGGCTGGAGAATTCCATGGAGAAAGGAGCCTGGTGGGCTATAGTCCCTGGCATCACAGACAGTCGGACACCAGTTAGTGACTACACAGCAACAATGATTACTCTACTCAAGAGGATAGAGAAAAGAAAGAGGAAAACATAGAAAAACTCAACAGAAAATAGAGCAACATTCGAGACCAAAAATTAGGACACAAGAATTTAAGAACGTCAGTGATGGGTTTGCAATGGATTGGCAGAGAAGATGATAGAATTTCTGAACTGGTGAGCCAGTCATTATAAAATGTACAACTTGAAGCTCAGAGGAAAGTGGAAGGAAGACGCATAAATGCACTTAAGCGTAGGACATGTTCAAAATGTGTTACTTATTTGCAACTGAAGTCTCAGGATGAGACAAGGAAGATAAGGAAGAGATAAGTAGTGTTTGAGGGGAAAAATTGCTAAAATATATTAGTAGCAGTAGTATTTAACATTGTTTGTTAAAGCTCAGTAACAAAATAGTGTGAAGTTAGGAATGATGGCATTGTTCAGTAAGGTAAGAAAGTCTCTTATCTGGAACATCACGATAACTCTGTTAAAGATGAGGTAAATCTGAGTTCTGTGCCTTTAAAATTTATAAACTAGAAAAAAAAATCTGTAATCAGAAAAATTTTCAGCTGAATGGGATCTCAAGAATGATTCAGCCCAAGCTCCTTCACTCATTTATGACGTCTGAAAAGGGATTAAAAGGCCTGCCCAGGGTGGCTTGAGAACAGATAATTCTTTAATTTTCCCATCTCATTCTTTTCATGGACCCATTGTCAATAAGTCTGCCTACCCAAATGACCTAATTAGTGGGGGGAAGGGGGAGTGAATATTTTCCCTTCTACCCTGTAGAGTACGCAGTTGCTGCTGCTGCTGCTAAGTCGCTTCAGTCGTGTCCCACTCTGTGCGACCCCATAGACGGCAGCCCACCAGGCTCCCCCGTCCCAGGGATTCTCCAGGCAAGAACACTGGAGTGGGTTGCCATTTCCCTCTCCAATGCATGAAAGTGAAAAGTAAAAGTCAAGTCGCTCAGCTGTGTCTGACTCTTCGTGACCCCATGGACTGCAGCCCACCAGGCTCCTGCGCCCATGGGATTTTCCAGGCAAGAGTACTGGAGTGGGGTGCCATTGCCTTCTCCAGAGTATGCAGTTAGGCACTCAAATCAGCAAGAGGGTACCCTGGAAATCAGTTTCCTGGTTGTTGTAGTTTATCCGAATGGAGCTAAGTACTCATCATTACAAGTATGATCCGTTGGCTATTAAAATTTCCAGCTTTGTTCTCTTTCTGTTTGATATGCACCCTCTTATCAAGTTTCTTGATCCTGTCCTTCTCTTAAAAGTCCCACCTCATTTCTCATGCTGTCTGTGTGTTAAGTCACAGTCTCAGATTCCCAAGCCTTTATCTGATTTTGTGATGTCAGCTGTCATTTCAAAGTCAAAAAGTACAAATTCTAGCTCTCTACCCCTTGACAAGCCATACAACTTGGGTAAATCTCTGAATCTCAGTTTTCTAATGTGTAAACTAAGAGTAACAAATACCGACTCTTTGCGACCCTATAGATTGTAGCCCACCAGGCTCCTCCATCCATGGGATTCTCCAGGCAAGAATACTGGAGTGGGTTGCCATTTCCTTCTCCAGGGGATCTTCCTGGCCCAGGGATCGAACCCAGGTCTCCTGCATTGCGGGCAGATGCTTTAACCTCTGAGCCAAAAGGGAAGCCCACAAGAGTAACAGATAGCATCGACCTAATTAAATTTCACCTTGTTTATACCATTCTGTGTTTCTCAAATATTTTCCCATAAGCGTTTGTTGCTTTTTCAGTCACAACACTTTAATTTGTGGATAAGTAAATAGTTCTCACCTTAGGCAGGTGTTGAGGCAATTAAACCAAATTATAAAGTAAAACACTGAGAAAAGAGAACAGTAAATACAGCCTGTGAGACAAATCCAGCCTGCCATCTATTTTGGTAAATGCGGTTTACTGGAATGCCGCCCTGTCCATTTGTTTGCATATTAGATAAGGCAAATTTCCTACTAAAAGGCAGCTATGGCTGAGCAGTTGCAGCTGAGGCTGTGCAATCCATAAAACCAAATCTATCTGCTATTTAGACCTTTAAAGAAGAACTTTGCTGTCCTAACTTAGAACATTGCTTGGCATAACAGTACATGCTCCTTATTCTGGTGAATTAACTCTTTTTCTAAAACAATGCAGAATCCAGAGTTTATAATTTCTAATAATTTTGATCGTTATTCAGGAAAGGCACTATGTACATGGACAGTTTTTATGGATTCTACATTAAAAGAGCATTTTTACAAAATGCCAGATTTGCTGGGATGCTTGCTCTGGGCTTCCCTTGTGACTCAGCTGGTAAATAATCTGCCTGCAAAAAATTCAGGAGACCTGGGTTTGATCCCTGGGTTGGGAAGATTTCTGGAGAAGGGAGCTGGCTACCCACTCCAGTATTCTGGCCTGCAAATTCCATGGGCTGTACAGTCCATGGGGTCACAAAGTGTCAGACACCAAGGAGCGACTTTCACTTCACTTCTTTTGCTGTGGGTAAAAACAAATTTCTGAGATAATATTTGATATACCATATAAATATATATACTATATAAAGAATAGTATTTTTGCACAGCTGGAATAAATATATTTTGCATATGAGTTCATGATTTATTGAGCTGACTGACAGTTACCTAGACTAGTTTGAGCTACTGGATGGCACGTGGATTTCTTTTGGACTAATTTTCTAAAATCAAGATTTATTCATATTAAATAAGGTATTAAAAAAGAAACCGTCCCCTTTCTTGGTGCTGCTATATGCAAGACCATTAAATATAGCCCTTTGATGTTCCTTTTTAACAGTTAATAAAAGGAGATGGAGGGGGAATGCAAGATATATGTGCATATATAAATATATATACACACAATACATGCGCAGGTAATTGCATAGCAATAAAGAAGCCGATTTCTTTCTACTTAAAGTTAGCATTATTTATAAAGGAGGAATTTGGAGATAACCGGACAAAACTTGTCTAACCAAACTCCAGAAATCCGTGGCTTCTTCCTGATGCTATTCCTGGCAACAACCTTTTAAAACTGTTCCCATGAAACTCTGGATCCTAACCATTTATGGAACCATCAGAAGGGTTATTGTTGTAACAGTGAACACCAATCCTAAGTGGCAAAGTGAGTCATCAGATATCTGTATTTACATGCTAAGGGAGCATGTCTCAGTTTTTATGTCCAAATACAAGGTTGTAATTATCTTATATGAGTTACCATTATATCCAGGCAGAACATTCTGTACATAATAAATAATTCCCCATTGAAGAGCAATCAAATAATTTACATTGTGTTATAAGGAAATCTGTCTCCATGAGGAATTTCAATAACTGTAGAAGTCCGCAATAATTCAAATGCGATCAAAATATCAGTATAATGGGAACATGAAAGCTGTCACAGAAGTCTCGTTGCTTGACAATATAATTACGCAAATTAAGAAGCAAACAATAACAGTAGGGGGGAAGCTCTGAGAAATTATACACAGAAAAGAATCAGAACTTGGTGATTAATTCAAAGTCAAGTGATGATTAAATAAGAATTGAAGAAAAGCCCTCATTCCCAGTATGTATGGGAAAAAAATATTTAATACTCTGCATAGATCATTTGAAAATTATGGCTCTCTAAGATAAATTCAAGTTCAATGAAGAAAAAAAGAGTATCCATATGATCTTAGAATTTAAAAGGAAGATATCCACTGGATAGAAACAATTTAATGTCTGTTGATGGATTAATAAACAAAGACAATATTATATATACTGTGAAATACTATTTGGCCATGAAAAAAGATTGTTGTTTTTTTTTTCCAATCTGGGACACCACGGATGAACCTGGAGAATGTTACACTATATGAAATAAACCAGACACAGAAAGAAAAACACTCTGTTATCTCACTTATATGTGAAATCTGAAAAATTTAAACTCGCAGAGGTGGAGGACAGAACCGTTGTCTGTCTACTGTTGACGGAGGGGCTGGAGGGTGGGAGACATGAGGGCGTGCTTGTCAAAAGGTGCACACATCTTCACGTGCGGATGAGTAAGTTCTAGAGATTGAACTTGACTCATTTTGTTGTTGTCCAGTCACTAAGTCATGTCTGACTCTTTGCAACCCCATGACTGCAGACACCAGGCTACCCTGTCCTTCACTGTCCCCCTGAGTCTGCACAAGCTCATGTTCATGGAGTCGGCAATGCCATCCAACTGTCTCACTCTCTGTCCCCCTTTCTCCTCTTCCCCTCAATTTTTCCCTTCATCAGGGTCTTTCCCAATGAGTCAGCTCTTCCCATCTGGTGGCCAAAGTATTGGGTAGGGATTATAAACAGGAGGTGACAAGTGTGTTAATTAGCTGGACTGAAGAAGAGACAGACCCATTAAAGCTTCTGTATGAGGTCTGGTACCAGGACACACAGATCTGTCTTGTGGTGCTTGAGACAAGCCCCCTCTGTAAGTTGCCAGCTTCTTCAACAAACCGCCTGCTGGACTGGAGTGGCTGCCTCTGTTTCCTCTCTCCTTGCTCTCTGCTTCTAGGGGCCAGTTTCAGGTTCCACCTGAGAAGTTCTGGGGGTTGGGAGCCAACAGGAAGTCAGCTCTAAGGTTTATATACTGCCCTTTTAGGCTTCTCCAGTGGCTCAACGGTAACGGACCTGCCTGCCAATGCAGGAGACACAGGTTCAAACCCTGGGTCAGGACGATCCCCTGGAGGAGGGCGTGTCCACCCACTCCAAGTTGCTCAGCCATGTTCAACTCACTGTGACCCTATGGAAGCCCGTACTTTTCTTGCCCAGAGAATCCCATGGACAGAGGAGCCTGGCAGGCTGTGGTCCACAGGGTCTCAAGGAGTTGGACGTCACAGAGCCATTGAACAACAGCAATAACAGCTTCCTTTTTGAGTTATTGAATCCAACCCTTTTTCCTCTTGAAGATGCAGCTGGGGTTGTTATCTGGCTCATGTTTTGAGAAGACCACAGAGATTGCTGAGAATAGATTGGGCTTCTGAGCAGATAGAGGGGACCCTATAAAAGGACTTTGGGATGATGGGGAACAAATCATGGTGGTTGGACCAGGTGGGAGCCTTGAGGTGGTTAGAAGAGGTCACAGTCTGGAAATACTTTGAAAGACAGGCTCTCAAGGTGTTCTGACAAATTGGGTAGGAATGGTGGGAAAGGAAAGGAAATGAGTCTTCAATGGCAGCAGAGACTGTGACCTTCCCAGTAGGTGTTGCTTTGTACAAATAGGGCTTGTGGGAAAGATTAGGATTGTTTCTTTATATAATATATAGTATGTATGGGTTTTATAATATACAGCATGTATGAAATATACAGTATGTATGGGTTTCCCTGGTGGCTCAGACAGTAAAGAATCTGCCTGCAATGTGGGAGACCTGGGTTTGATCTCTGGGTGGGGAAGATCCCCTAGAGAAGGGAATGGCTACCCATTCCAGTATTCTTGACTGGAGAAATCCATGGACAGAGAACCCTGGCAGGCTACAGTCCATGGGGTCACGAAGAGCTGGATATGACTAATCGATTTACACTTTCACTCCTCATACAGAATGTATACTTTTTGTTTATAGCTTGCTATACTTTGCTGACATTTTGGTTATGAAGTTCAAAAATCATCAGGTGCAGTTCTAGATTGATTATAGTTTTGCAATTGCAGTGTATGTCTGTAAGAGTAAGACAGAAAAGTCATAGACTGGATGGAAATAGAGAAATTAGATCCAACAGGGAGAAACTCAATGATAGTATTGATGGTATCAAGTTCTGGGCATTCAGCTGACTGGTAGATTGCCTTGTTCACTATATTATCATACTGAATGTATTTTATTATCATAAAACACATATAGGTGGCATGTACTACTTTAGCAGTACATGAATAATAAAAATAATAATAAAATGATACAGAATTTAAAAAAAAATAGAATTGGGCATGCTGTCTCATGGTATTCCATTCCTCATCCAAAGCGTCAGTGCCATGTATTACTGAGATCTTCTGATAAGGGTGTATATACCAGTGAGTCAGCAAAACTGGATCCCCTTCAACAGTCTGCAAATTCTTGAGAATGTGGCCTCAGTCTTGAACATGCATGTCCTAATCTATCCTTCTTGTGGAGAAGTCTTTTTATTTTCACCGGTGGTGAGTTACACAGGACTGAGAGACTCCCTCACACACACACACAGAAGGGGTGACAGACCTGTCTCAGGGGTTAAATGCTGGAGACACTTTTGCTGTACTACAAACTGTAAGCAAGAAAGGAGAGCACACCTTGACACTGGGAAGACACACTAAAAAAAAAAAATATAGAAGGCATTTCTTCTCCTCCATATGCATGGGCCAGAGCTGCCCTGGTGGCTCAGTGGAAAAGAGTCTACCTGCAATGGAGGAGATGCAAGAGACGCAGGTTCAAGCCCTGGGTCGGGAAGATCCCCTGGAGTAGGAAATGGCAACCCACTCCAGTATTCTTGCCTGGAGAACTGCATGTACAGGGCAACCTGGTGGGCTACAGTCCATGGGGTCACGAAGAGGCGGACAGGACTGAGCACGCGCACACACACACACACACACACACGCACACACGGTATGCATGGACACTTTGTAATGTCCCTGGAATGAGAGCATTCTTTCTTTCCCTCTTGATTTAAGCAAATTCTTGCTAAAAGAAAAGCCAGACTTCAAAGGGAGAACAGCAAAGTAGATTTGCAAGTCCTGCTGAACTTTGGATCCATCCAGCCTTGAAGCCTGCCCTATCTTTAGATCATTCAGGTCTGAGTAAAAATTTCATCTGATTTTTAAAGTTAGTTTAGAAGAATACCCATGCCTACAATATCAAAAACTCTGGGGCAAAAAAAAAAAAAAAAAGATCTCTGATGCAGCATTTAAGAACAATTGCCCCTGACAAGCAAGGGCAAAAAAAAAAAAAAAAATTCTCAAGGAATTTCACTTCCTTTAGCACGAAAACGAGCTTCAACTTGCAGGAAGTTAATTGAAAATCCTCAGAGAAAGAACTGAAGTGAGGTAAATGCCCATCAGAACATCAAAGCATCTTCATTCCTTAGGTCTTTGGATGAGCTTATAGTCCGTTTCACTCCCTCTGGTATTCTTGATTAATAACTTCGGAAGCCTGAAGCTGATTTTCTTAAGCTCATCCTATTTTTTTTTTTTATTCTACTTTATTACTCTCACCAGCATTAGTCATTTTGCTTTTATCCTGTTTACTTTCTAATAAGACAATTTTATTTTCCAAATGTCTCTTCTCTTAACTTTTCAAATGAGCATAGAAAATTCCAATATATAATTTCAATGCATTTAAAAGTAACAGATCCTAATGTGGAAGTAACCATTGTCATTCCTGAAAGTAATTTTGAAAGCGCTAAATGAATCCTTTTTTTTTTTTTTGTCCTAAAGCTTTTTTGGGAAGAATCTTTATTATATTTTTAAAACTTTATTTCGTTTTGATTAAAGGATAACTACTTCACAACACTGTGTTGGTTTCAGCCGTATCTCAACATGAATCGGCCATAGTACACGCATGTCCCCTCCCTCTGGAGCCTCCCTCCCGCTCCCCTCCCCATCCGCCCCTCTAGGTGGTCACAGAGCTCTGGCCTGAGCTCCCTGCATCATACAGCAAATTCCCCCGGCTGTCTATTTCACACAAGGTGGTGTGTACGTTTCCATGCTCTCTCAATCCGTCCCGCCCTCTCCTTCTTCTCTTTTTAAAGTCTTGTGTTGTATTACCGTGGTTGGGTATGAGTTTCTCCCTCACCCGTTCAGGGGTCTGCCTTGGATATAAGTGTGCTTTGATATCTCAGTTAGTTTACACGCAGATTCCATTTGCATCCTGATCCAAGCCCGCGCCCTTTACCGTCTGCACCCAGGGTACGGTGACACCAACTTAATCTCCGTCCCCTCGAAGCAGCTTACGCGCTTTTGTATTTAAGCAAATAGAGTCCCAGTTTAGAATTTCTCTCTCTTCTCCTTTGCGAGTCTCTTATGTTCCTTTGATCTCCTTCTCCCACCCACACGTTGAGAAGAAAGAAAGGATCTCAGTGGACTCAGCCTTAAGTTGTGCACTTGCCAGTAAGATTTTGCACACAAAATGCTCTCAAGCTGCAGGATGTTTTATCATCATAAATGCGCTCATTCCCATCCTCCCCATGGGGAAAGAGCACATATTATTATTCCATTAAGGAAATGAGGTCTCTCTGAGCCAATAATCCTCTCCTTAGCTCCCTCCTCACATTTTCCTGTTCTCAAACTTCGTCTGCATAAATGGTCCTCCAAGCTTGTTAGCCACAACCTTGTGACTAGCAGTAGTCTCTTTTTAAAATAGATGGCTGATGGGAATTTGCCATTTGGCTCAGGAAACTCAAACAGGGGCTCTTTGTCAACTTGCAGGGGTGGGATGGGAAGGGAGATGGGAGCGGGGCTCAGGAGGGCGGGGGCATATGTACACCTATGGCTGATTCATGCTGAGGTTTGACAGAAGACAGCAAGATGCTGTCAAGCAATTATCCTTCAACTAAAAAATAAATTAATTTAAAAAGATAAAATTGTTCATTTAAGTTTCATTTTATATTGGAGGATAGCTGACTTACAATGTGTTAGTTTCAGGTGTTCAGCAAAGTGATTCAGTTCTACACATACATATGCCCGTCCTTTCTCAGATTCTTTCCGCACGTAGTTTTCCTTTTTTAACTGGACTGTAGTTGCTTTACAATGCTGCCTTAGTTTCTGCTGTAAAGCAAAGCGACTCAGCTCTATGTATTCATACGTCCCCCTTTCTTGGGGTTTGCTTCTCATGTAGGTCGCGATGGAGCACTATGCAACCTCCCCTGTGCTGTGCGGCGTGTCCTTGTTCGCTGCCTATTTCATGCACAGCAGTGTGTGGGGGGCGCTTCCCAGGGGGCCCCAGCGTAGAGTGTGTATGTGTCGGCCCCAGCCTCTCATTTCATCACGCCCCCCACCCCCGCCTTAGGGTCCATACACTTGTCCTCTGTGTCTGGGTCTCTATTTCTGGCCCAAGAGGCTGAAGGCTCACTCGCTGCAGAGACCTGGATGGAAGCCAGGTGGGTGAGGTTCTAGGCTGAAACCCAGCAGCTCAGCCTCTGACTTGCATATTGTCTGTTGTTCTGCCTTGCACTATACTTGGGAGAGAAAGACTCTTAAAGTTGGCCGAAAGGGACAGTTCTACTAAAAGTTTCTCCACCACCAGAGCACTTACGATTTTTCCTAGAAAACCCCCCACTTCAACAGAAAACAGAGCAATAACAAATAAACCCAGTCAAAGCCACGCTCCTTTCTCATCTAGAAACATTTCCAAGTGGCTAGGATGTAGGAGAGAAACGTTCCTGGAGGACGTGACTTTTGCTTCTGTCTGTGGGCCGCTTCAACTGCTCTCCTTATTTTCTCAGCACTTCTTTACTCTCCAGCTCCACAAAATAGTTGCTCATATTCTTGTCTGTTTGTTTGTTTTTCTTTCTCATGTCTAAGCCCTGACGTCTTAAAAAGAACCTGGATCCTTTTGGGGGAGAATGGAATTTAGAAACCAGTATCTTGGTGCTAGGTGTCTTCACTTCTTCTGCGGTTTTATTGCGATTTCTAGGTCCTCTGAGCAGATGGAGCCAGGAAAATAAATACATATATTACATTATCACATATATGTAGTAACTGATGTATATCCCGTCTCTCTTCATCAAGGTTATCATCCTATAGCTAATCTGTGACTAAAAAGCAGCAGCAATTGTTCATTTATATTTCTCTAGTTATTCTGAACTATGAAAATATTTTATTTTACTACTATTTAAACTATTTTTGTCTTTTTAAAAATAAAACTAATTTAAGCATCGTGTTTTTTCCCCACCCCTGAATTAGACCCTTGGGAAAAAATGTTACATTATTGACTAGTGGAATGAAATCTCTTATTTGGGTTTCTTATTATGAGCTTAAGTTACTGCCTTGCTATTCTCTGATAGCTCAGTTGGTAAAGAGTTCACCTGCAATGCAGGAGACCCCAGTTCAGTTCCTGGGTCAGGAAGATCGCCTGGAGAAGGGAAAGGCTACCCTCTCCAGTATTCTAGCCTAGAGAAGTCCATAGACTGTATGGTCCATGCGGTCACAAAAAGTCAGACACAACTGAACGATTTTCACTCACTCACTCATTTATCAAGTAGGAAGAGCCAAACCTTTCCAGCTAGTAGTTTAAAAAAAAAAAAAAATCAGAAAAATTCAACTTCAGCTTAAGGTAACAACACTCCTTAGTTTTTCAGGTTTTCACAACTACAGATTAAAGTTAGATATTATAGAACCAAGTTTTTGAGGAAAAAGAATTATTGAGGCAACTATATGATATTCCAGTTTCTGGAGGGTAATTTGCAAAATGTATCAAGGACTAATTCTTTAATTCTGTCATTTTTTGTAATAATAAAAACCTTGAAACAAACTAGATGTCAAACAACGCTTATTGCTATAGCGCTTCTATGCTGCTGCTGCTGCTGCTAAATCGCCTGTCGTTTCTGACTCTGTGTGACCCCATAGACAGCAGCCCACTGGGCTCCACCCTCCCTGGGATTCTCCAGGCAAGAACACTGGAGGGGGTTGCCATTTCCTTCACCAATGCAGGAAAGTGAAAAGTGAAAGTGAAGTCCCTCAGTTGCGTCCGACTCTGAGACTCCATGGGCTGCAGCCTACCAGGCTCCTCCAACCATGGGACCTTCCAGGCAAGAGTATTGGAGTGGGGTGCCATCGCCTTCTCCATGCCTCTATGAGGTGGGCTCTGTGTAACCGGTAAAAACACATGGTTTCAAAAAGCATGTATATTGTCAATCTTACAAAAATGTATTTTAAGCTAAGCTAAATAAACACAAAGTGTTCACATATTATTATTCAAATATTTTGATATATGACTATGTATAAATATGTGTATGTGTATTAATAGGGAAGTGTGCATGTATAATTTTATGTAAGCGTACTTCTGTGTGTATATATGTATATAAATGCACTCTACATAGTTTCTATATGCTTATAACTATATCAGATATATGCATATATAAGCAGAATATTAACAAATAGATGGTAGAATTTGTGGTAGTATTTTTTATTTATATTTTTCACTATAAATGATGAGATTCCTATTATAAAATATTTTATTTTAGAAAAATAAGCTCTATTTAATACCCAACTTCATTCTCTCATTCGATAAAATTATATAGTCATTTTAACCTACAATATAATAGGTACCAGTTCTTGGGTTATATGGTATCACCAACTCAATGGACATGAGCAAGCTCTGAGAGTTGGTGATGGACAGGGAAGCCTGGCATGCTGCAGTCCATGGGGTCACAAAGACTCAGACACAACTCAACTACTGAACTGAGTACGTGGCCCCACTCAGGGTTAATCTAACTAAGCAAATATGAATTATTTATGAAATTTCCCCTCTGTTTCTGTTTTGCTGAAAGTGTCTTTTTTTGTTTTTTGGTAAGTGTTGAATTTTATCAAATGCTCTTTCTGCATTTATTCATATGCTTATATATTTTTCTTTATACTCTAACATGGAAGATAACTCTGATGAATTTCTAAGTTCTTGGATGGTTCTGATCCTCATAAGGCATGAGTGTGAGTGAGTTTTAAGATCTGATGTTCCTGTCTTGAGATTAATTTGAATCTATCATTCCCTGATGATTGCAAGTGATGTTCTAATATTTTATAATAAACTCAAGGAAGAGGTTGTATTTTGATATGTTAGATGATGCTTGAATTGGAGGCTGAGAGTTTTTTCCCGAGTGTTTTCTGGAGACCACTAACTCCACGGCTCCTCAGTCTAAGCTACCTCCACGATCAAGACAGTCTGGGAAACAGCACACTCTGTATCTGACACTTAGAGAATCACAAGGTGTATTAGCAGATGTAAGTTTCGTATAAATCCTTACAAGGTTCTTGAAAAGTCTTCAAAACAAAATTTTTTTTGAAAGATTCCCCGCCCCCCTGCACCGAATGATGTTTTTCTTTTTGTATGAGTCTCATTTTTTATATAAGAAAAGAAAACTTAATTAGCATAAATCTGGGATGGAACTGAAGCTCTCAACAGACAATTCAGAGTGCTATAGTTTATTTAATAAAAGAATCAATTCCTGCAAGTGGCATAAAAAATATATTTATTCATTTTAAGTATTTCCCAAAGGTATTGGGCTGTGGACTCTCTTCCTTATCAAACATTTACTAATAGCGTTAGAAATCATTGAAACACTTGGGGAATTTCTTGCCTTTTATAAATCAGCCTTTTTGAAAATCTTTAATTAGAATTTATTAATTTGTGATAATATAGATTTACCAAATGTATGCTTTATTTAATACTTTAAATGAAAATATTATTTCCTATCCTGTGAAGAGCAAATAAAATCCCAATAAGATAAAGAGACACTATTAAGTATTCATTACAATCTAAATAAGAAACTTCAAAGTAGACACATTTTTTTGAACTATCTTGTATTTTTTGTAGGCACAAATGCTCTGTTGCTGACTTTTTCAGCTCAAGCCAAAATAAAGCAGAAACAACCTCTTACTGCAGCAAAAAAAAAAAAAAAAAAGACAAATCATGGTAGAAAAGGACAAATTTTAAATTTTCAAGTGACAAGTGCATTTTTTATACATGTGCCAGAAAGCTTGATTTTAAACTAAATGTGCCAAAATTCATTTACTTTAAATGCAATAAGTCCAATTTTTGAATTGTCTAGCATGCTAAAAGGAAGACATGAAATTAACTTTTGCAACATTTGTGGGAAAAAAAGGTTTATAGAGAAAATCTAAGTCATGGAGTGACAGTTCAGTGAGCACTGTCTCTTCTGCCCTCTTTTCTGACTATTTAGTATCTTAATTAAAGATCTTTCCAATTTACTTACACAAGCACTTACAAAGGCTACATCTCATTGAACCTGACTAAGCTTCCTGCATGGCAGTCAATATGCAGGATTTGGAGATGCTGTGTAGACAGATGCTTTTAAAACTGCTTCCCTACTAACTGCAGTGACATGATGTTTCTTTCCAGTCTTTAAAATCCTGGCTCACATGCCATTCTTTCTGCATCTTTGAATTCTTTGCCACCTCTCTTCCAAGATCAGGGGAAACACACAAGCTCTTCCAGAAACTTTTACCACTAAGCAAACCTTTTTTGGTAACATTTCTTTCCTCCCCCTTATGCCATAATGGGAGAAGAGGATGAAGACCATGGTTAAGGCGCTGTGGCATGTATTAGCATTCTGTAGGAGCTCTGTGTGTCTTACAACCAAACCTACCAGCATCTCCATTTTACAGAGAACAGAAACCCTGGACAGGTCACTCAATCGGTGGTTGGCTTGGACATGAACTCAAATTTATCTTTCTCTAATCACAACGCTATCTTCTACCCTATCATGTGTCTTTCCTGCTAAGTTTCTTCAGTCGTGCCTGACTCTTTGTGACCCTATAGACTGTAACCCCCAGGCTCCTCCTTCCATGAAATTCTCCAGGCAGGAATGTTGGAATGGGTGGCCATTTCCTTCTCTAGGGGATCTTCCTGACTCAGGGATCGAACCTGAGTCTCCTGAATTACAGGCAGACTCTTTACCATCTGAGCCACCAAGGAAGCCTTATTTCTCAGTGGGTGTAAATTTCTCCTTATTTGTAAGTAGACTTTAGTCTCTTCTGACTTATAGTTCTTCAGAGAATCCTTGAACGAACTTCCCTGGCATTCCAGTGCTTAAGACTCTATGCTTCCAATGCAGAAGAAATGGATTTGACTCCTGGGAGTGATATCCGGGGAACTAATATGCAGAGTGCATCATGAGAAACCCTGGGCTGGAAGAAGCACAAGCTGGAATCAAGATTGCCAGGAAGAATATCAATAACCTCAGATATGCAGATGACACCACCCCTATGGCAGAAAGCAAAGAGGAACTAAAAAGCCTCTTGATGAAAGTGAAAGAGGAGAGTGAAAAAGCTGGCTTAAAGCTCAACATTCAGAAAACGAAGATCATGGCATCTGGTCCCATCACTTTGTAGCAAATAGATGGGGAAACAGTGGAAACAGTAATAGACTTTATTTTGGGGGGCTCCAAAATCACTTCAGATTGTGACTGCAGCCACGAAGTTAAAAGATGCTTACTCCTTGGAAGAAAAGCTATGACCAACCTAGACAGCATATTGAAAAGCAGACATTACTTGGCCGACAAAGGTCCATCTAGCCAAAGCTATGGTTTTCCCAGTAGTCATGTATGGATGTGAGAGTTGGACTATGAAGAAAGCTGAGTGCCGAAGAATTGATGCTTTTGAGCTGTGGTGTTGGAGAAGACTCTTGAGAGTCCCTTGGACTGCAAGGAGATCCAACCAGTCCATCCTAAAGGAGATCAGTCCTGAATATTCATTGGAAGGACTGAGGCTGAAGCTGAAACTGCAATACTTTGGCCACCTGATGTGAAGCACTGACTCATTGGAAAAGACCCTAATGCTGGGAAAGATTGAAGGCAGGAGGAGAATGGGATGACAGAGGATGAGATGATTGGATGGCATCACTGATTCAATGGACATGAGTTTTGAGTAAACTCCAGGAGTTGGTGATGGACAGGGAAGCCTGGTGTGCTGCAGTCCAAGGGGCTGCAAAGAGTTGGACACAAGTGAGCAAATGAACTGAACAGAACAGGGAACTAAGATCTCAAATGCTGTGCTGTGCAGCCAAGGGTTGGGGGGGGGGGGGTGCAGAACTTGAAATATTCTGTTGTTTTAAAGAGGAGGGAAATGAGGTCCCCTGGGACACAAGGGCTGTCTCGCCGTTTCTGAAAGCTCCCTCCCTCCAGTACTCCGTGGAATCAGTTGCATTGGAGCCTGATTAGGCATGGACAGAAGACCTCCCAATGGGCACCTGAAATGCATTTGATTTCCACTCATGAGCCTTGTGCTGTCTTTTGAAGAAATGCTTTGTTATTGTTGGAACCATTGGTAGCACAGGAAAAAGAGGCTGAGTCCTACTGTTCAGAGTTACTTATTGTTTACGAAAATTAAACCCAATGTAAAGCAGGATGCTTAACATAGAAATGGGACCAAAATTGTTTAAAATGACAAATAATAAGATACTATAGTGCATCTGAGATGAGTTAATTAATGCACATATTAACCTAACATTCTGTAATAACAGTGTAGATATAACAACAACAAAGGCGAAACTCACACTCTTTGTTTCCTGAACTCCCACAGTCAGCAAGTTTATGCATTTTCCTAATCGTATATTTTAATCTTTCTGAGCCTGCAAAATATTATGATAAATTTAGATGTTTACTCATCTTTTGCTAGAAGAGCCCAAACATTTTTCACAATTCATTATAAGAACGACAAACCAACAACCGAGAACAATACTTGATTGTACTGTTTCTTTTTGTTCGGAAGGGAATAGAAAGCATTCTGTTTTGTAATGAATAGATGGATGATAATGGGGACCTCAGTGAGACAGTGTTTCAAAATCTATTTTATCTCTGTGACTGGGGTTTGTTTGTGTCCCCATCAGCTGATTTGATTAGCACTAGATGCCAGGGCAAGAACCAGGCTTGCCTAAGAGCTAAGTTGGGAACTATTACATACCACTCGGCCTAGACAAAAACAGGGAGACTGACCTAAAACAAATTGTTGTCTCCTTCTTTAACACCCAAAGAAATAAAATTCCTCCATTCATTCGAAGGGTCAGAGCATCAAAGCCCAGACTGTATTGAAAAAGTCATATGTTTATTTTCTCTGTAGTATAGAGAATATTGCAAGATAATATTTATTTTTTTTAGCAAAAGGTAGCAAACACTGAGCTTATTGATTCAGTCTAAGTTCTTTTGGAATTGCCTTGGATGTATTCCTTATTTAATCGTCTTGTCAATCATATGAATAAGTAATGCTGTAATTAAGATCTTTGAATGGGGAAAACCAAACCCTGGCGGGTTAAAAGGACTTTACCCGAGTTGCCTGCCTATTGAGACAAAGAGTCTGAGATTAGAAACCGGTCAGCCTGGTATTAGATCCCACACATTTAGGAATTAAGTTACATTTGTTATTTCTAATACTGCTGTTGTTCTAGTCTGGCTCAATCCAGTTCCCTGGAAGATCTTATCCTCTTACAAACGCGTTTGTGTATTAAGCAAGAACCTCTCCTTCCTAAATAGGATTTGTTGCTGTTGCTCAGCTGCTCAGTCACGTCCGCTTCTTTGAGACCCCGTGGGCTGCAGCACGCCAAGCTCCTCTGTCCTTCACTGTCTCCTGGAGTTTGCTCAAATTCATGCCAATTGAATCAATAATGCTAGGAAAAAAGGGCTACAGGAATACTTTTATCTGAGGAACTTCTTTTTCCTCTAAACCTCGGTGGAACGTCCCCGTAAGCATAAGAAGAAAGGGCAGGATGAGAACAGCTTGCTATCAGAAAGCTCCCTTTCTTGGGGTCAAATCTTACAGTTTAAGCAGGGCTTCCCAGGTGTTGCTAGTGGTAAGGAACCTGCCTGTCAATGAGGGAGGCACAAGAGATACGGATTGGATTCCTGGGTCAGGAAGATCCCCCGGAGGAGGGCATGGCAACCCACTCCAGTCTTCTTGCCTGGAGAATCCCATGGACAGAGGAGCCTGGCGGGCTGCAGTCCAGGGGGTCACAAAGAGTCAAAAAGGACCGTGCATAGCACAGCACCAGGGCCCCTGTAAGCAGTAGACAAATATGAAATATATTTGAAACACATTTTCCCTGGGAGAAGCTTAAATAATTCAAATGATACATAATTAGTACCAGAATTATTTTTTTGCACAAAAATTTGCTAGTGGTGAAGTTGGGTCATTTTCTAGAAGTTAAGACAAAGACATTAAAAATAAATAAAATCCATGACTTTTTTGTTTTTCTGTATATCAAAGATTTAGTGTCTAATTCTAGTACCTAATTAATATAGGTACTATTTTAATATAATATAGGTACCTATTTTAATATAATATTTGTTTTAGAAATACATAGTATCATATGTTTCTATATAGATTATATGTATCAGATAGATGGATATAGCCATGTTATAAAATTTTAGCCAAAGGAACTCTGAGAAATTTTGACCATGCTTTCTGCTTTTCAATAAATACATTGTAGACAAAAGCAATAAATGGATATTATTACTTGCTTAGATTATTTTTATTATGCTCTTTTGGACTGACTCATCACTTATTGCTGTAGATGTTCAAAAAAATGTTAAGAAATTTTCAAATAGAGCCTCATGAAGCCTTCTTGTACTCTCTCTAATGTTTCTTAAAAACCCAAACCTTCTGATATTTAAACCAGAGAGATGCAGAATTTTAGAAACTGAATATGCAGCTGAAGAACTAGACTCTTTACCCGACAATTTCACTCCATCCTTTCACGTCATCCACAGACCTCCTTTCCAACCGCCTGCATGGGGGCTATAATTCCAGCCTCTTCTCTCCCCTCCAGTGTCAGCCCTAATACTAAGCAATGCTTAACAGCTATGCTAATCACCCTGGAAAGATGGTTCTTGGCGTTCTCTCCAGTTAAATCACTGCTGTGTCCAAAGTAAGACAAATCCTTATCCAATTCTCGGTGGTTTTTAGTTAATTGACTTCTAATGAGGTGTCTGGTTCCCGCAGCTCCATGAGGCTGAAAATGTTTTGTTTTTTTTTTTTCTTTTTGTTTGGTTTAGGTCAATCTTGTGAAGTCAATATGAAGTCAAGTGGGCCTTAGGAAGTATCACTATGAACACAGCTAGTAGTGGTGATGGAATTCCAGGTGAGCTATTTCAAATCCTGAAAGATGATGCTGTGAAAGTGCTGCACTCAATATGCCAGCAAATTTGGAAAACTCAGCAGTGGCCACAGGACTGGGAAAGGTCAGTTTTCATTCCAATCCCAAAGAAAGGCAATGCCAAAGAATGCTCAAACTACCACACAATTGAACTCATTTCACACGCTACCAAAATATTTCTCAAAATTCTCCAAGCCAGGCTTCAACAGTATGTGAACCATGAACTTCCAGATGTTCAAGCTGGATTTAGAAAAGGCAGGGGAACCAGAGATCAAATTGCCAACATCTGTTGGATCATTGAAAAAGCAAAAGAGTTCCAGAAAAAAAAATCTATTTCTGCTTTATTGACTATGCCATAGCCTTCAATTGTGTGGAACACAACAAACTGTGGAAAATTCTTAAAGAGATGGGAACACCAGACCACCTGACTTGCCTCCTGAGAAATCTGTTTGCAGGTCAAGAAGCAACAGTTAGAACTGGACATGGAACAACTGACTGGTTCCAAATCAGAAAAGGAATACATCAAGGCTGTATATTGTCACCCTGCTTATTTAACTTCTATGCAGAGTACATCATGAGAAATGCTGGGCTAGAGGAAGCACAAGCTGGAATCAAGATTTCTGGGAAAAACAAAAATAACCTCAGATATGCAGATGACACCACCCTTATGGCCAAAAGCAAAGAAGAACTAAAGAGCCTCTTGATGAAAATGAAAGAGGAGAGTGAAAAAGTTGGCTTAAAACTCAACATTCAGAAAACTAAGATCATGGCATCCAGTTCCATTACTTCATGGCAAATAGATGGGGAAAATATGGAAACAGTGGGAAACTTTATTTTCTTAGGCTCCAAAATCACTGCAGATGTTGACTGCAGCCACAAAATTAAAAGACGCTTGCGTCTTGGAGGAAAAGTTATGACCAAACTAGACAGTATATTAGAAAACAGAGACATTACTTTGCCACAAAGGTCTGTTTAGTTAAAGCTATGGTTTTTCCAGTAATCATGTATGGATGTGAGAGTTGGACTATAAAGGAAGCTTAGCACTGAAGAATTGATGCTTTTGAGGTGTGGTGTTGGAGAAGACTCTTGAGAGTCCCTTGGACTGCAAGGAGATCCAACCAGTCCATCCTAAAGGAAATAAGTCCTGAATATTCATTGGAAGGACCGATGCTGAAGCTGAAACTCCAATAGTTTGGCCACCTGATGTGAAGAACTGACTCATTGGAAAGGACCCTGATAAGGGGAATGATTGAAGGCAGGAGGAGAATGGAATGACAGAGGATGAGATGGTTGGATGACATCACTGACTCAATGGATATGAGTTTGAGTAAACTCCGGGAGTTGGTGATGGACAGGGAGGCCTGGTGTGCTGCAGTTCGTGGGGTCAGAAAAAGTTGAACATGACTGAGTGACTGAACTGAACTGAATCTTGCATTGAGTTTGAACATTTTTGCACAGCTCATTCAGTGCATGAGATCAAATATGTACCACAAAGAAATGTTCTTTAAAAAGGAGAGTAGTACCAGAGATGTCATAGGCTGTTTCTTAATTGATGGGTACTAAAAAGTAAAAATAATAAACATTAACATGTGTATATACTGAGCTAAGCGCCTTGTTTTCCCCACCTCTACCATGGGATTCTTTGGGTCCCGACTGTCACATTTTTCATGATCGCTTCTTCCCCGTGGAGTCTTTGGAGGGTGGGTCCACACCAGTGAGAAGGCCACCCACACAAACATTCTCTCCCCTCACCCCTAGCTTCTTCTCCCCGCCTCCTCTCCTCATCCTCTTTTTCAGCTACTCTTTTCTCAAAGGGGCAAAGTGTTTTGAGACTCCTAACTCATCCCATTTCTGTTTGCCTCCAAATAAATGTTTCCCTGGTGGCTCAGACAGTAAAGAATCTGCCTGCAGTGCGGGAGATCTGGGTTCAGTCCCTGGATTGGAAGATCCCCTGAAGAAAGAAATGGCAACCCACTCCAGTATTCTTGCCTGGGAAATCCCACAGACAGAGGAGCCTGGTGGGCTACAGTTCATGGCATCTCAAAGAGTCAGATCCAACTGAGCACGCATAAAACCAGTCAGACTTTGCCTAGATATTGGCTCCATTTCTTCCTTAACGCCGTGAACTTGTTAAGCTTGTCTCTCTCACAAAAATCCATTCGTCTTATCTGCAAATCAAGATCCATGTTAGTTACAGGGAATTTGCCAGGCTTAATACAGAGCACCCCTTTTCCAAACCCAAGTTCTGAGGAAACTGAGAAAATATTACACAAAATTAAGCTGGTAGAGTTCAAATTATCACCTGGATTAAGGATAAAACTTAAGGAAGAGGATGGAGCTCAGCGTCAGAGCCAGATGGACGTATTTAGTGACTCTCTGAATGGAACATACAAGCACTCCGTGTCCATGCCAGACTGGACGTGCAAGGCAAAGACCACCAAGGTCAGACTGAGGGAGGGAGGAGGAAAAAGGAAAGAAAAGAAGAGCTGATATCAGCAGGACCAAATTATGCTCCTCGAAATTACTGATCTGATAAACAACTTCGTCTCTTCAGATGGAAGTGATTAAAAGTTAGAAAGGATCACACACATTGTTGGGGGGAACTTCTGAAGCTGCAAAGAATGATTGCTCCAGGTTTCTGAGGTCGTAACCCATTGTTGCTTACACATTAAGCCCATCAGGGAAGAACCAGCACCTTGATTTTTGAGGGCAGTCTTGTCTTCAATCTCATGGGCCCCTCCAATACCAGCCACACCCACTCTGGGTCTCCTCTTGGATCCACAAGTGAGCAGTTCACGTGGTCCTCTCAGGATGCTCTGAAATGGGTCAGAACAAAATGCTAAATAAAATAAAAGCTGGAAATCCAGGCCCCCTTCTATTTCTCGTTTTGAACTGTGTCCAACCGTATGACCCAAAGTAGCATAGCAGGACACTGCAAAAAGATTAAGTGACAATCTTAGGACTCACTAATTAAATATCTCCAAACTAGAGATTCTGGGAGGGAATTGATTCAGAGAGTGTACCTCTTGTGAGTTCAAGTTTGCGTCTTATGTACAGAATAGGAGCATCCGAAAGAATTAACCGTGCACCGAGTTCTCTTCCCTTTGCAAACCAAAGATCCAACAAAAATGTCATATATTCTAAAATATCCAATTTAGCTTCTTTTCCACTTCAACTTGACATGCACTTGACACCCATCTAGAGTTGCTGTTCATTCAGCAGCTGTAGCCTGGGGTGTTTTGCTCAGGAATGCGGGTAGCTTCTTTGGGATACTGGAAATGAAATTCTTTCAACATGAAGACTCCAGTGCCATGACCTTTCTGGAAAGACTCTAATAGAAATAACCCCACATCCTTATCACCAACAAATTTAGAAAACAAGATTGTCCTCAGCTTCTAGAGATTAATCCCAGGAAATATTATGGTTTCAGAACCTAGCATTGCAAAGAGACTGTAGAAGACACCCAGTTTTGTCTGAGCAAACAAAGAACATCTTGGATTTATCGCCATTGGAATGGCTCTGAGTTCAGAACACTTGCCTACAATCTGTGATGTGCAAACTTGCTCAGCTGAGAGTAAGCTCCTTGCGATACAGATGGTTATTTTTGGCACGACTTACCTGCTACACCCGGGAGGAAAACCTCACCCTTTAGTCTCTTAGACATCACTGCTTTCTTGCCAAATTAAAACTTTGCTTTCAGCTCTTTCTACATCTTTTCTTCTTTCATATCCACAGCCTGCTAATTTGCATTTATCCTTTGAGGCTCCTGGTCCCACAGCTCTGGGTGTGCCTCTACCGCCACAGTCCTCCGAGAGCAGCCCTGAGTTTTTGACTCTGTTTCAAAGTGGTCTTTCCATGTTTCCTGTTTTTGAGTTGCTTGGATGCAAGGTACCTTGGGCTTCCCAGTTGGCACTAGTGGTAAAGAATCCTCTTGCCAATGCAGGGACACTGGAGAGGTGCAGGTTCCATCCCTGGTTCGGGAAGATCCCCTGGAGTTAGGAAATGGCAACTCATTCCAGTATTCTTGCCTGGGAAATTCCACGGACGGAGGAGCCTAGTAGGGTATAGACCACAAGGAATCGGACATGATTTAGTGACTCAATTTCTGCTTTTAAAATCTTTCCCTAATTCAGTCCTCACTTAAGGACCTGTATTGGGAGGTAATTTTGGAGCCAGTGGAAAAGAGATAGGATTGCAAGGCTGATTTCTCTCTCTCTCTCTTTTTTGGCTGATTCAGAACTGCCTACTTGGACCTAGCATCTATACTTCAAAGACTTAAGTGTTGCTACTGCACCCAGAATGCAGTGTGGCACAAAAATTATGATTCAACCGCCTAATATTACGGCTTCCCTGACAGCACATAATGCCTGCACACGTAGGAGATGAAAGAGACGCAGGTTCGACCCCTGGGTCAGGAAGATCCCCTGGAGGAGGGCGTGGCAACCCACTCCAGGATTCTTGCCTGGGAAACCGCATGGACAGAGGAGCCTGGCGGGCTATGATCCATGAGGTCGCAAAGCATCTAGCATGGCTTTGGGACTGAGCTCTCCCAGTGGCTCAAAGCACTTGTACTCAGTGTGGTGGTTCCCCTTGTGGCTGAGTTTTGCTGAGGACAAGCCACACTCCGGGGCATGGAGCTTGCTGCTGAGGCCTCCTGCACCTGCTAAGGGCATCCTGGTGACTCTGCTGAGGCCCAGACAGAACCTGCATCTCTGCTTGGAGACCACCTGTGTGGCCAACATCTGGCCAGCTCACTGATGGGGCGGCAGTGACTGACTGACACCATCCACGGGGCGTGCAGGGCCTGCCTGGGGTCTGAGTGGCCTGGCTGTCCTCAGAAACCCTCTTGGTCCGTGGCTCAAGGCCAGGACCACAGCTGGAGACTGTTCCCACTTGGCAGGTAGAGCCTGGGCACCATCCCTTTGAGGCCATCTGTGCCTGCATCCCTGTGTCTATGGAAACAGTTACTTCACTGCGGACAGGGCCACCACAGGAAGCACCACACACACAGCGTTGCAGATTAAAAAGTTTACAGCCTTGCCAGGGCAGTTATGAACCGAAGGCTCGAGGGCACAAATCTGCTTGGGTTAATATGCATGCTCAGTCATTCAGTCACATCCCACTCTTTGCAACCCCATGGATGGAAGCACACCAGGCTCCTCCATCCTTGGGATTTCCCAGGCAAGAATACTGGGCTGTGTTGCCATTTTGTCCTGCAGGAGATCCTCCTGACTCAGGGATCGAACTTGTGTCTCTTGCATCGGCCAGCAGCTTCTTTACCACTGGCACCACCTGGGAGCCCTGGGTTAGTATGAGTGAGTGAAGTTGCTCAGTCGTGTCTGACTCTTTGTGACCCATGGATGTAGATTACCAGGCTCCTCTGTCCATGGGATTTTCCGGGCAAGAATACTGAAGTGGGTTGCCATTCCCTTCTCCAGGAGACCTTCCCAACCCAGGGACTGAACACAGGTCTCCCGCATTGTAGGCAGATGCTTTACCATCTGAGCCACCAGGGGTTAATATAAGCCGTTACAAAACACCCGGTTAAGAAAGTTCTTCCCACACTCTAAGCCCACAGCCCCAAACCGTGTTTCTTAGCCACATCAAATATCTTTTAGTGGAAACATTCAGCTTGTGTAATTCTCTCTCTCTCTCTCTCTCTTTTTCTTCTCATGAACCCTGCTCTGGTTTTTGAGGAAGCCGGGGACTCGCACCGCCATTCTCCCTGAGTTTCCTGGTCTGAAAAGATTGCCAGACAGGAGCTACTGAAACTCCCCATGTACTGTGTGCAGATTCTCAATGGAAACCTCGAACCTGTGGCACCACAGTTGAGCCACCTTGCCTCCTTCGAGAACAAAGACAACTATCATGTGATATGGCTTTTATGTGGAATCTTAAAGATACAAATGAACCTATCTACGGAGCAGACGCACAGACATAGGAAACAAACATGATTACCCAAGGGGAAATGCGTGTGGGGAGGGATAAGCTAGGAGGCTGGGCATGACAGATACACACTACAATATACAAAACAGGTAAGCATCAGGGACCTGCAGCCCAACACAGGGAACTCTACCAGGCATTTCCTAATAACCTATAAGGGAGAATCTGAAACCGTAGGTATGTGCGTAGGCATTATTGAACCACGTTGCTGTGCACCCGAAACTAACGCAACACTGCAAATCAACTGTGAAAAGTGAAAGTTGCTCTTGTCCGCCTCTCTGTGACCCCATGGGCTATACAGTCCTTGGAATTCTCCGGGCCGAATACTAGAGTGGGTAGCCTTTCCCTTCTCCAGGGCATCTTCCCAACCCAGGGACCGAACCCAGGTCTCCCGCATTGAAGGCAGATTCTTTACCAGATGAGCCAACTATACCTCAATAAAAATTATAATTTAAAAAAAAAAGCAGAAAGAAAAAAAAAGAAAAAGAGGAACAAAAAGCAGAAAAAAAAATAAAAAATAAAAATAAAAAAACAACCTATGTCTCCATCTCCACTGCTGCTGCTGCTAAGTCGCTTCAGACGTGTCCGACTCTGTGCGACCCCTCAGACGGCAGCCCACCAGGCTTCCCCGTCCCTGGGGTTCTCCAGGCAAGAACGCTGGAGCGGGTTGCCATTGCCTTCTCCATCTCCACTGGTTCCCTGCAAATAGGTCTGTAGCACCACCTTTCTAGATTTACATGCATATGTTAAAATACAGTATTTGTCTTTCTCTTTCTGACTCCACTCTGTATAATAGGCTCTATGTTCATCCACCTCATTAGCACTGACTCAAGTGTGTTCTTTTTTATCGTTGAATAATACTCCATTGTATATATGTACTCAAAGTTTCTGTATCCATTCATCTGTCAATTGGCATCTAGGTTGCTTCCAAGTCCTACTTACTGTAAAAAGTGCTGCAGTGGCCTGGGAGAAGGAGAGGGTGAGTCAAACTAAGGGAATATCATGGAAAATTGTATATTGCCATACATGAAAGAGACAGCAGGTGGGAACTGGCTGTTTGATGCAGGGAGCTGAACCCAGTGCCCTGTGACAACCGAAAGGGGTGGGGTCGGGAGGGGGGGGAGGGGGGGTTCAGAAGGGAGGGGACATGTGTATGCCTATGGCTGATTCCTGTTGATGTACGGCAGAGACCAACGCAACCTTGTAAAGCCATTATCCTCCAACTGAAAAAAAAAAGAACCAAGAGAGTAGGGAGGGACATTTTTCAAGAATGTGTTTTTGTGAAACAGTGCGTCCATCCATCTTATTCTGTTCCTCCCTAGTCCTGAGAGGTTGGCCTGACCACCTCATCTCAGACCTCCCAAAGGCCTGTTTGGAGAGCGTGTGCTGTGATTCCAGGGGCTGCTCAGGAGATCACCCTGGGGCCTGCCCTGTACCTGGGAAACCTACATAATGAGGCGTGTGTAGCCCGTGTGGTGAGAGAGAGGGTGGCTTCCCAGGTGGCTCAGCGATAAAGAATCCGCCCACCAATGCAGGAGACCTGGCTCAGGAAGATCCTCCAGAGGAGGGCATGGCAACCAGCTCCACTGTTCTTGGCCGGAGAATTCCACAGACAGAGGAGCCTGGCAGGCTACAGTCCATGGGGTCGCAGAGAGCTGGACATGACTGAACCACTGAACAAGGGAGAGAGGAGATGGTGTTCTGTGGGGACTTCTCTGCCTTTCCAGCTGCTTCAGGAAAATGAAGCGTGACTGCCTCCCCTGCACGACGTGTGGGTCCATGGCAGAGGTGATGAGAGCGCTCCGGCATCCAATAACAGACGCGGGACGGGGGTGATGGGGAAAGAAGGAAGGATGGACGGAAGCTGGAGGAGCTCCTCAGAGCTCAAGTCAGAGCAGAGGCGGCCAGCTCCCGGGTGGTGAGAAGGCGGAAGCTTTGCCCCGACGCCCCGTCCTGCGCGCGGATGGAATTGTCAAGAGTGAACAATTCTCTCTGCGCAGCAATCTCCTTAGTAACTTTGCCATGAGGATCGATTTGGCCACGCATACACAAGGCTGAGGGCAATGTTCTTAGAGGCCACCATTAATGCCAGCGTTATTAGTGGTTTATAACAAATTTTAGGTGAGTGTCTTAATGACATTCCTTTAAAAAAACAATTGAAGTATACGCTTCCCTGGTGGCTCAGACACTGAAGAATGCAGGGGACCCAACTTCGATCCCCGGGTCAGGAGGATCCCCTGGAGAAAGCAGTCGCAACCCATCCAGTATTCTTGCCCGGAGAATTCCGTCGACAGAGGAGCCCGGAGGGCTATAAACCATGGGGGTCTCAAAGAGTCAGACACGATTGTGTGGTTAACGCATTCACTTTCATAGTCGACCTCCGATGCTCTGTTAGTCTCTGCTGCACAACCAAGAGATTCAGCTATGCACATTACATTCATTCTTTTTTATATTATTTTCAATTATGGTTTATCATGGAATGTTGAATATAGTTCTCTGTGTTGTAAATCTGGCCTTGTTTATCCACTCTTTAATACTTTGTATCTGCTAGTCCCAAATCCCAGCTCATCCCTCTCCCCGCTACCTCCTTACTGGCGACCACAAGCTGCTCCTCTGTGTCTATGAGCCTGTTTCCATTTTGTAGGTAAGTTCATTGGTGTCTTTCTTCCTCACATGGAAGGCACACACGCTGCCCTACTCTTTATCTTTCGGTTTGCATATACAGTCAATTCTGCTATAATTTCGTGTACGAAAAGTGAAAGAAATTGCTCAGTCAAGTCCGACTGTTTGTGACCCCATGGACTGTAGTCCACGGAAGTCTCCAGGTCAGAATACGGGAGTGGGTAGCCTTTCCCTTCTCCAGGGGATCTTCCCAACCCAGGGATAGAACCTAGGTCTCCCTCATTGCAGGTGGAATCTTTATCAGCTGAGCCACAAGGGAAGCCCAATGTGGTGTGTGTTCCTAAAGCATGCAATGAACCCACAGGGCTTTGGGTCCACTGAGCTTGGGACATACTATTCCTGAATTTAATCAGAACTCACTAAAAAAAAAAAAAATTACTAAAGAAAGCATGGACACCCAACCGAAATGGTTATGGTTGTTGTTTAGCAGCAAAGTTGTGGCTGACTCTTTTGGAACCCTGCCAGACTCCTCTGTCCATGGGATTCTCCAGGCAAGAATACTGAAGTGAGTTGCCATTTCCTCCTCCAGGGGATCTTCCCAGCCCAGGGGTCGAACCCCCATCTCCTGTATTGGCAAGCAGATTCTTTACCACTGAGCTACCAGGGAAACCCAACCAAAATGGTAGCACGTGTTAAATGGTTAAGAAATACTTAAATCCTCTGGGAAATGTGGCACCTGACATTGGCTCGTGGAAGTGGGCTGGTCACAACAGCTGTGAGTTAGTGGAAAGTGGCGGGAAACAAGGTTTCTCTGCAATGGGGAAGCTGTAACAGCAGATGTGGCCAGGTGTGGCTCAGGTCCCTGAGAAGTGTGTTTATTGGTGGACTTTGTGTGGCCCCAGCTGGTTTGGTTCATATCAGTGCAGTTTTGCGTGTACTTAGTGCTCCTTATTCACAACAAAGGAACACTGGCAACACACTCACCCAAGCAAATGCAAAGTTTGAGTTCAGTCGCTCAGTCATGTCCAGCTCTTTGTGACCCCATGAACCGCAGCAGGCCAGGCCTCCCTGTCCATCACCACCTCCCAGACCTTGCTCAAACTCACGTCCATTGAGTTGGTGATGCCATCCAACCATCTCATCCTCTGTCGTCCCCTTCTCCTCCTGCCCTCAATCTTGGCCAGCATCAGGGTCTTTTCCAATGAGTCAGTTCTTCTCATCAAGTGGCCAAAGTATTGGAGCTTCAGCTTCAGCACCAGTCCTTCCAAAGAATATTCAGGACTGATTTCCTTTAGGATGGACTGGTTGCAGTCCAAGGACTCTCAAGAGTCTTCTCCAGCACCACAGTTCAAGAGCATCAGTTCTTTGGTGCCCAGTTTTCTTCATAGATGCAAAGTTTGTTATCCTCAAATGGATCCTTAATCTACCAGTCACGTTGGAACAGATTCACACTTTTCAAAACAAGCAGGAATGATGGTACATATTTACAAACCAGAAGCCACCCCGTGCTCCTGACCTGCTTGGAAAGAGTATGACTTACGAGAACTGATCTTCCAGTTGCAGTGGCTTCAGGCCTTGGGTTTGGGCCATGGATGCTGGCCAGAATAAACAGATAATAGGGAAGAGAAATGTGAAGGCCCTTGTTAGGACCTCACAGAGTTACCCAACCTCTGGCTGGAGTGTCTGCATTCTTCGTGAGAAAACAGACAATACCTAAAGAATTGCTGAGGGCTTTGTAAGCAGGAAGAGGAAAAGAAAGAGAGGGAAAACAAATGGCTCTGACCGATTCTTAGAAATGACCAAGGAGATATGAGTCACTCGACAATGTCCTGTGAGAGACTTGGTAACTAATTCTTTTTTTTTTTTTTTTTTTGCTAAAAACTAAGACAGAGAATTATAGGGAGGAAAAAAAACACCTATATATTTACTAAACCTATCAGTCAAAGCCATCAAACCCTAAAATCATATTCCAAGTTTCATTAGAAAGAAAGTTCTGCTTCTTTATTTTTCAGGTGAGAATTAGCACACCCCATCTACCTGGGGTACACGTTTAGCCGCTCAGTCATGTCTGACTCTTTGCCCCCCAGGCTCCTCTGTCCTTGGGATTCTTCAGGCAAGAATACTGGAGTGGGTTGCCATTCCCTTCTCTAGGGGATCTTCCCAACGCAGCGATTAAACCAGCATCTCCTGCATTGGCAGGCGTATTCTTTACCACCGAACCACCAGGGAAACTCCATCTACCTAGAACTAAAGGCTTATTTTGTATTGATTAAAATATTGGGGAAAAAATACATGTAAATTATAGAGGATAGCAACTTGTCAGTTATTGGAAGTCCACAAAACAAAATATTTTTATTACTGGAATATAATAACACTATATGGGCTTCCCCAATAGCTCAGTTAGTAAAGAATCCCCCTGCAATGCAGGAGATGCTGGTTCGACACCAGCAACATTGTAAAGCAATTGTGTATGTGTGTGAGTCGCTCAGTCATGCCCCAGTCTTTGTGACCCCATGGACTATATCCAGGCAGGTTCCTCTGTCCTTGGAATTCTCCAGGCAAGAATACTGGAGTCGGTTGCCATTCCCTTCTCCAGGGGATCTTCCCAACCCAGGGATTGAACCTGTGTCTCCTGCATTTCAGGCAGATTCTTAACCATCCAAGCCTCCAGGGAAGCCAAAATAGAGAGCAACATGCAATTAAAAGTATAAACAACAATAAAAAATCATCTAACTTTGGGAAAAATACATAGAAAATAATAATAAAATTAACTTAAGAAATAAAAACTGTAAAAAGAGTAGAAACAGCGCAAATATAATACACTAAGAAATTCAAAATTTCTCACCCCTTTGTAAAAATTTAATTTTGTGAGTTTCTGTAATCTTTGGAACTTCATTTTTTTAAATTGATATTTTTGAGATCAAAGGTTCTAAATGGATTCTTAGATCAATTCAAGGGTCAGAACTGTCTTCTTAGTCACGTTCACATGTGTCCAAGACACCTGGTTCATTCTATCAGCAATATATTTTGGATGGTGAGTTATTTGGCATAATCTAGCAAAGCAACTGGTTATTTGACATGTTTTGTTTGGTATCATGTGGGCAGTCATTTTTAGAACCATCCCTAAATAACTGTTCTCCAGTATCTAGCGAGTGTCATGCTATAGTAGACATTCCAGAAATATCCAGGAGAATCAGGGCTCCTGTAGAATTGCGCATTGGCCCTCACATGCTCCTGAGCTGCCTATTCTATTACAGCAAGGCTTCAGCGCCCCGGGTGTCCTATTCTACCCCGTGGGCTCTAGCAAGGAGTGCTCTGATTTTCATCACTGTCTTCTCAGTATGTAACACAGTTCTGAGTACAAAGCAAGGTCTCTCTCCACCAATTGACCGGAATTAGTGCCTTACAAGAAGGTTAGGGCTGAATCACCCCTGTTTGGCTTTCTATATATTGAAATAACCAGAGACTGGTTGGGACTTCTACTTAGTTTAGCTTTTGTAAGTTCATTCAGGGAGACATTCTGAATTTTACTACTTCCTCATTTTTTAATGGCCCCAATCAGTTTAGGTCACTGCGGATGTGAGGATGGGCTTGGGAACTGCAGTCTGTGTTGCTGTTCTTTCTTTGGGCTCTTGCAGCTCCTTTAAGCTGAATACATATATTTGAAATACAAAAGTGAAGCCAACTACTTTGAATGTCGTCCCCAGAATCCCCCACTGCCCCAGCCCCAGCAGAGCTCCACTTCATGTTCTCGTCTCCAGCTCCAATTCAAACAGGAGCAGCATCTCTGGTTTCCAAGGAAACCCTGAAAAAAATGAAATTTACATAATTCGCTTTGCCCACTCCTGGAATGCAGCCACTTCTGGAGAAATCAGAGCAGCTGTTCAGCTGCCTCATAGCAACACTTCACAACAGTATGGGAGGAAAACCGAGAAGAGCAATGCACTTATAATAAACCACCCGGCGAGGATAAGGTAGCCGGGCAGGAAAGCATCATTTAGAACGGTCAGCATCTAATCAGTCAACAGACCTGCTCGGAAGGACAAGGCAATGCATTTTTAATGAAATCAAGAGAACCAGTCTTTGGCTTCATGTTCTTGATGAAGAAGTATGATACACATTAAATGCTAAAAATGATACCTGTTAAATGTTAAACATGATATCTATTAAATGCTACAAATGATACACATTTAATGCTATCATTTAAGGACTCCATCTCTTCAGAACACGCTACCAAAGAGGCAACATTTGCAAAGTTGAATGGAATTTATTTCGAAAGAATCCAATTTAAACACCCACAGTAAAGAATAAAAGCCAACTGAGTTATGTGTTTGCACAATTTATCTGTTTCCTCAAAAGTTTGTAACATTTCACACCCCTGCCACTCGTTCAGAATTGCCAAAGCCTAGAGATCAATGCAAGAAGCGACATTCTAGTCTTTTTAAAAAATGGAATACCAGCCACTATTTGAATTATGATTCATAATTATGGGCTTGTAAACGAGAAGATAGACTCACACTTTCAAATGGTGAGAGGAAGACATTTGAGTGGATAGGGTCAGTACTGCTGTGTGAGGCTGTGTGAGGCTGAGTAGTTTGTTCTGTAAAAGGCACCTAGCCAGGGGAGAAAGTGGAAGCTCAAAATTCAGCACAATCACAGAAAACTAACCGATATGATCACATGGACCACAGCCTTGTCTAACTCAATGGAACCATGAGCCATGCCGTGGAGGGCCACGCAGGACGGACAGGTCAAGGTGGAGAGTTCTGACAAAATGTGGTCCACTGGCGAAGGGAATGGCAAACCACTTCAGTATTCCTGCCTTGAGAACCCCATGAACAGTATGAAAAGGCAAAAAGATAGGACACTGAAAGATGAACTCTCCAGGTTGGTAGGTGCCCAATATGCTACTGGAGATCATTGGAGAAATAACTCCAGAATGAATGAAGAGACGGAGCCAAAGCAAAAACACCACCCAGTTGTGGATGTGACTGGTAATGGAAGCAAGGTCCGATGCTGTAAAGAGCAATATTGCATAGGAACCTGGAATGTCAGGTCCATGAATCAAGGCAAATTGGAAGTGGTCAAACAGGAGATGGCAAGAGTGAACGTCGACATTCTAGGAATCAGCAAACTAAAATGGACTGGAATGGGTGAATTTAACTCAGATGACCATTATATCTACTACTGCGGGCAGGAAGCCCTTAGAAGAAATGGAGTAGCCCTCATAGTCAGCAAGAGAGTCCGAAATGCAGTACTTGGATGCAATCTCAAAAACGACAGAATGATCTCTGTTTGTCTCCAAGGCAAGCCATTCAATATCACAGTAATCCAAGTCTATGCCCCAACCAGTAACGCTGAAGAAGCTGAAGTTGAACGGTTTTATGAAGACCTAGAAGACCATCTGGAACTAACACCCAAAACAGATGTCCTTTTCATTATAGGGGACTGGAATGCAAAAGTAGGAAGTCAAGAAACACCTGGAGTAACAGGCAAATTTGGCCTTGGAGGACAGAATGAAGCAGGGCAAAGACTACTAGAGTTTTGCCAAGAAAATGCACTGGTCATAGCAAACACCCTCTTCCAACAACACAAGAGAAGACTCTCCACATGGACATCACCAGATGGTCAACACCAAAATCAGACTGATTATGTTCTTTGCAGCCAAAGATGGAGAAGCTCTATACAGTCAGCAAAAACAAGACTAGGAGCTGACTGTGGCTCAGATCATGAACTCCATATTGCCAAATTCAGACTGAAATTGAAGAAAGTAGGGAAAACCACTAGACCATTCAAGTATGACCTAAATCAAATCCCTTATGATTATACAGTGGAAGTGAGGAATAGATTTAAGGGCCTAGATCTGGCTTCCATCACTTCATGGCAAATAGGTGGAGAAGCAATGGAAACAGTGAGTGTCAGACTTTATTTTTTGGCTCCAAAATCACTGCAGAGGGTGACTGCAGCCTTGAAATAAAAAGAGTCTCACTCCTAGGAAAAAAAGTTATGGCCATCCTAGACAGCATATTAAGAAGCAGAGACATTATTTGGTCCATAAAGGTCCATCTAGTCAAGGCTATGGTTTTTCTAGTAGCTATGTATGGATGTGAGAGTTGGACTATAAAGAAAGCTGAGTGCTGAAGAATTGAAGCTTTTGAACTGTGGTATTGGAGAAGGCTCTTGAGAGTCCCTTGGACTGCAAGGAGATCCAACCAGTCCATCCTAAAGGAAATCAGTCCTGAATGTTCATTGGAGGGACTGATGTTGAAGCTGAAACTCCAATACTTTGGCCACCTGATGCAAAGAGCTGACTCATTTGAAAAGACCCTGATGCTGGGAAAGATTGAAGGCAAGAGGAGAAGGGGACGACAGAGGATGAGATGGTTGGATGGCATCACCGACTCAATGGAGATAAGTTTGAGTAAACTCCGGGAGTTGGTGATGGACAGGGAGGCCTGGCATGCTGCAGTCCATGGGGTCTCAAAGAGTCGAACACGACTGAGCGACTGAACTGAACTGAAAATTCAAGTAAAAGGTCCTAACTATGCAGTCAGAATCCAGGGCACTGCTCTCCAAAGTACGGGTACCTTTCTCTCAGCACAAAGGTGCCATCTTTTGGCCAAGCCTGCAGAGGGCTTCCCTGGTGGCTCAGATGGTAAAGAATCTGCCTGCAATGTGAAAGACCCGGGTTCAATCCCTGGTTTGGGAAGATCCCCTGGAGAAGAGAATGGTAACCCACTCCAGTCTTCTTGCCTGGAGATTTCCATGGACAGAGGAGCCTGGCGGGCTACAGTCCCTGGGATCCCAAAGAGTTGGACACAGCTGAGCAGCTGACACACAGAGGGCTACTATATACTGAATGCTACATAGAGACAGCAGCAGAGTCTAGAGGTTAGGCATAGAAAACAAATGTGTGGTTATCAGAGGACAGAGAGGGGAGGGACCAATGAGACTAGGACTGGCCTATGCACGCTGCTGTATAAAATAGATAACCAATCAGGACCTACTGTACAGCAGGGGAGCTCTGCTCAATACTCTGCAAGGACCTGTATGGGAAAAGAATCTGACAAAGAGTGGATGCTTGTGTGTGTGTAACTGATCATTTTGCCGTACAGCAGTAACTAACAGGACATTGTAAGTCAGCTGCTGCTGCTACTGCTGCTAAGTCGCTTCAGTCGTGTCCGACTCTGTGCGACCCCAGAGACGGCAGCCCACAGGCTCCCCCATCCCTGGGATTCTCCAGGCAAGAACACTGGAGTGGGTTGCCATTTCCTTCTCCAATGCATGAAAGTGAAAAGTGAAAATGAAATCGCTCAGTCGTGTCCAACTCTTAGCGACCCCAAGACACCACTAAAATTTTAAAAAAAGAGAGAGCGAGCCTATTTTTCTAGCAGAATCCCTAAGTAGAATTTTAGGACTGAGGGACCCTAAGAGATCTTCCTGTGGAAATACTTCAGTTTATAGACAAAGGAATAGCCACCAGGGCCAGCTACATACTTTGTGGGCCCCTAGGACAGAAGGAAGATGGGAACCGTTCATTTAGAAGCAGGAAAAGGGTTATAAGAATTAGCAACAATTAAAATCTTTTGCTTTTCTACCGAGATCTCCCTCGGCTTGTCGTGCTGCTTATTTGCTTGGTGTTATTTGTTTCCTGTGTCCTAAGCAAGGAAATTGAAATATATGACTGCCAGCATAAATTTCCCATTCATCTTTGCACTGGACATTTTCTGTTTTATTAACATAAGAGCATTTCACTGGCATGTGGAGTCACTGAAGTTGTACAATTTGTAGGTCAAACAGACATCTGTGTGTCCTTCTTGTCTGAACAGTGGAAATGTTACCCAAAACAACCAATTCTGTTTTTTCGCCACTTGACACACACATACATCCTATCAACACTTTCTACCTGGGGCTTACCCATGAGTAAAGAAAAGCCGAAAAGGAAGGCAACGCAGGATATTACTCTCTTTGAGTCTTTGTCATCGTTTTCATCATGGATATTTGGCTGACACCAGGAACTAACCCTAGTAAGAAAGGACATGACAGGGCCCGTGGTCATGTGTGTTTCCTAAAATGTCATTGCCTACTTTCTGCCTTGGAAAGCAACTTTTCTAAGTAGCTGAGTCTGTTTCTGTTTTGTAAATAAGCTCATTTGTATCATTTCTTTTGATTTTTTCATTTTTTTTTGTGAAAACTGGTATTTATTGGAAACAGTTTGTGCTAAACATTTAGACGTGTCCACTTACTTTTATTGTGATATAACTGCTTTACCATGCTGTGTTAATCTCTGCTGTATAGTAAAGTGAGGCAGCTATCCTGAGAAGACAGTAACTGAAGATGAGGCAGATGCCCCAGAGTTCGCTGCGGCTCTGCTTACAACAGCCAGGACGTGGAAGCAGCCTAGAGGCCCAGCGACAGAGGGACGGATAAAGAAGGCGTTGCGACTTCACTTTCACTGTTCACTCTCATGCATTGGAGAAGGAAATGGCACCCCACTCCAGTGTTCTTGCCTGGAGAATCCCAGGGACAGGGGAGCCTGTGGGCTGCCGTCTCTGGGGCCGCACAGAGTCGGACACGACTGAAGCGACTTAGCAGCAGTAGCAGTGCATATAACAATGGCCTATTACTGCCATAAAAAGGAAAGAAATTGCGTCATTTTAGATTCTGCACATAAATGATTTCATGTGATGTTTCTCTTTCTCAGACTTCACTCAGTATGACAATTTCTAAGTCCATCCATGTGGTTGCCTGGATGGGAGGGGAGGATGGGTACATCCATAGGTACAGCTGAGTCCCTTTGCTGTGCACTCAAAACTATCACAGCATTATTAATCAGCCATACTCCAATGCAAAATTAAAAGTTAATGAAAAAAACAACAACAGCTTCTAATTCGAATGGGCAATATAGCCTCACAGGGATGTCAGAGCTTATTCACTTGGAGATGAAATGCACTTACGTTGTCCATTTGACTCACCTTGGATTCCTATGCATCACCCAGAGTCCACTAGAATTTTGTGTTGTGGGTGAACGGGGCAGCGAGTGAGGAGCCACGGCATATGTGCCCTGCACATCTCCCCCTTGTATGTGTGTGTGCCTGCTCAGTGGTGTCTGACTCTTTGCGACCCCACGGACTGTAGCCCACCAGGCTCCTCTGTCCGTGGGATTCTCCAGGCAGGAATACTGAAGTGGGTTGCCATTCTCTTCTCCAGAGGATCTTCCCAACCCAGATCGAACCTGGGTCTCCGGCGTTGCAGGCAAGTTCTTTATCATAGGAGCCACCAGGAAGATTGGCTAATACAGAGAACAGGTCTTCTCATACACCTTGGAGATAGTCCAGCCTTTGCAGACTTCAGAGAGTAAGTGTAAATTCTTAGAAAAGGTCCTTACCTTTTAATCATGTAGAGAATATATTTTAAAAATTCTTAAATAGGGAACTATTTTAAACTCCGTTCGTTTTAGTGACATAGAATACACGAGAGAGTTGAGGGTTTTGTTTTGAATCTTACTGTGGTCTCTAGCCATTAAATTATATACAATTTTATATTTGTGATTATCTGAGAAAAAATTTGGAGGGAGCCCAATTGTTCTCTGCTTTTACCTGGATTAGAAAATGTTGAAGATCAAATAAAAATTAGTGACCTCCCTGGTGGTCCAGTGGTTAAGAACCCACCTTGCGACGCAGGAGATGCATTCTACTTTGCAGTGGGTTCGATCCCTATTCGGGAGAGCGGAGATCCCACGCCCCACAGAGCCGATAAGCCCACGAGCTGTAGCCACTGAGCCCTCTCACTCTGGAGCCACAACACTGACCTCAGAGAGTCTGCGTGCTGCAGCCAAGATCCTGTCTGCTGCAGCTAAGACCCAACGTGGCCAAGTAAATAAAATTTAAAAAAATTATTTTAAAGTACCTCTGAAGACTTCAGCAGAGTTATTGCCACCTGGGGTAGGGAAAACATAAATCCCAAGAAACTCCAAAATGCAAAAAGCATAATGATTCAGTCAAGAATGTTCTGGGATCAGTCAGAAATTACAAGTGGGAACGAGAAGATGACCAGCACAAACATCCCCTCGTGAGAGCGGAAGGAGAAGTGTGCGTCGTCCTTCGGCGATTTTCTCCTTCTCTCTCCTACTGGTGGAAACTTGGCTTCCTGAGGCTAACAGTTTTAAGCACAAATAGGGATAATAATGCTAAATGGTGGTGTTTTTCCTGCAGGAAGCCTCAGGTAGAATTTAGAACACCCGGTTCTGGGTAGTAGCGAAACTGGGTAAACTCATCAGGAGCTATTGTGTCTCCGCGTAAGGGAATTGATTAAAGAATGTGACTTTGCCCAAAGTTAACTCCTTCCAGACCATTTTTAGGGCTACTAAAAATGGGAAACTAAAAGTTGTTAGTGGCCAGTTTTGCCTAAAACCTTAACGGGCTGATCGCAGCTTCTCTGTCACCACCTCACAGGAAAGCTGTCAAAATCACTTACCTTAACCATGATGAGGAATTCCGAGTGGTTCCTCTGGGCAGCGATCACATTCACCTCTGTGTCTACAAATACGATGTGCTGTTTCCCCAGAAACCGTGTTTTCATGACTATTAATGGGTTGATATTTTTATTAAGCCCAGACAAACGGTAGTTAAAAGAGACATCAGCAGAGGCTATTTTAGGTTTTGTTTTGTCTTGTTTTATTTATTTGCTCTGAGGCTAATGATCTGGAAGAAAACACTTCTTTATGTTTCTCCTTCCCTAGAATTATATTGTTTAAGTCACCAGTACAGCACAGTTCTCGTGTAAGGAACAAGGCCCCCTCGCCAGCAAAACTCAGCAGAGGTCAGGAAAATGAATAACAGAGGCAGAGGAGCCTGGCTTTTGAAAACCACTAGCATCAGGGCGCCGTTTGTGCTTGTTCAAATGACCATTTAGCATCTGAAAGTCCTGCCCTGTGTCTTTGGACACTGCACTCATGGAAACTTCTCACCTTGCGCTGGGTCAACAAGTTTCTGATCCTGGAGGGTGTTCAGTGAACTTTCAGGGAGGAGGGGTCTCCCTCCTCACTGATAAATGTATTTGCTGAATAAGGAATCTTGTGTTTTTAAATGTTAATAGGTGTCTAAGAACATTGCTTTAAAAACGCAAGTTATAGAATTCATCGTAGTGAGTTTCCTAAGAGATTAATTATAATTAGAGCGAGATGGGCTTCCCCGGTGATGCAGAGGTAAAGAATCCACCTGCCAGTGCAGGAGACGAAAGACATAGGTTCGATCCCTGGCTCGGGAAGATCCCCGGGAGGAGGAAATGGCAAACCACTCCAGTGTTCTTGCCTTCTCAAGAAATCCAGGGACAGAGGGGCCTGGTGAGCTATAGTCCCTGGGGTTGCAGACTCATAATTGACTGAGCATGCATGCAATGCTTAAGAAAACACTCTAAAGAATGTGTGTATACGTGTCTCTATGTATGGATACACACACACTCATACATATGTATAACTGAATCACTTTGCTGTATTCCTGAAACTAACACACACTTTAAATCAACTCACTTCAGTTTAGTTCAGTTGCTCAGTCATGTCCGATTCTTTGTGACCCCATGGATTACAGCACACCTGTAATCACCTGTAATCCCTGTCCATCACCAACTCCCGGAGTTTACTCAAACTTATCTCCATTGAGTCAGTGATGCCATCCAACCATCTCATCCTCTGTCATCCCCTTCTCCTACTGCCTTCAATCTTTCCCAGCATCAGGGTCTTTTCCAATGAGTCAGTTCTTTGCATCAGGTGGCCAAAGTACTGGAGTTTCAATTGCAGCATCAGTCCTTCCAATGAACATTCAGGACTGATTTCCTTTAGGATGGACTGGTTGGATTTCCTTGCAGTCCAAGGGACTCTCAAGAGTCTTCTCCAACACCACAGTTCAAAAGCATCAATTCTTCAGTGCTCAGCTTCCTTTATAGTCCAGCTCTTACATCCATACATGACTATTACAAAAACCATAGATTTGACTAGATGGACCTTTGTTGGCAAAATAATGTCTCTGCTTTTTAATATGTTGTCTAAATTGGTCATAGCTTTTCTTCCAAGGAGCAAGCGTCTTTTAATTTTGTGGCTGCAGTCACCATCTGCAATGATTTTGGAGCCCCCCAAAATAAAGTCTCTCACTGTTTCCATTGTTTCCCCATCTATTTGCCATGAAGTGATGGGATCAGATGCCATAATCTTAGTTTTCTGAATGTTGAGTTTTAAGCCAACTTTTTCACTCTCCTCTTTCACTTTCATCAACAGGCTCTTTAGTTCTTCACTTTCTGCCATGAGGGTGGTGTCATCTGCATATCTGAGGTTATTGATATTTCTCCCAGCGATCTTGATTCCAGCTTGTGCTTCATCCAGCCCAGCGTTTCTCATGATGTACTCTGCATATAAGTTAAACAAGCAGGGTGACAATACACAGCCTTGATGTACTCCTTTCCTGATTTGGAACTAGTCTGTTGGTCCACGTCCAGTTCTAACTGTTGCTTTCTTACCTGCATACAGATTTCCTGGTCTGGTATTCCCACCTCTTTAAGAATTTTCCATAGTTTGTTGTGATCCACACAGTCAAAAGCTTTGGTGTAGTTGATAAACCAGAAGTAGATGATTTTCTGGAACTCTTGTGCTTTTTTGATAATCCAACAGATGTTGGCAACTTAATCTCTGGTTCCTCCACCTTTTCTGAATCCAGCTTGAACATCTGGAAGTTTACGGCTTATGTACTGGTGAAGCCTGGCTTGGAGAATATTGAGCATTACTTTGCTAGCCTGTGAATTGCTTGCAATTGTGTGGTAGTTGGAACATTCTTTGGCATTGCCTTTCTTTGGGAATGGAATGAAAACTGACCTTTTCCAGTTCTGTGGCCAAACTCAGTCCTGCTGAGTTTTCCAAATTTGCCGGCATATTGAGTGCAGCACTTTCACAGCATCATCTTTCAGGATTTGAAATAGCTCAACTGGAATTCCATCACCTCCACTAGCTTTGTTCACAGTGATGCTTCCTAAGGCCCACTTGACTTCACATTCCAGGATGTCTTGCTCTAGATGAGTGATCACACCATCATGATTGTCTGGGTCGTGAAGATCTTTTTTGTAGAGGTCTGTGTATTTTTGCCACCTCTTCTTAATATCTTCTGCTTCTGTTAGGTCCATTCCATTTCTGTCCTTTATTGAGCCCATCTTTGCATGAAATGTTCCCTTGGTATCTCTCATTTTCTTGAAGAGATCTCTAGTCTTTCCCATTCTATTGTTTTCCTCTATTTCTTTGCACTGATCACTGAAGATCTTATCTCTCCTTGCTATTCTTTGGAACTCTGCATTCAGATGGATATATCTTTTTGCCTTCTTTTCTCAGCTATTTGTAAGGCCTCCTCAGACAAGCATTTTGCCTTTTGCGTTTCTTTTTCTTGGGGATGGTCTTGATCACTGCCTCCTGCACAATGTCATGAACCTCCGTCCTTAGTTCTTCAGGCGCTCTGTCTATCAGATCTAATCCCTTGAATCTTCTCGTGACTTCCACTGTATAATTGTAAGGGATTTGATTTAGGGCATACTTGAGTGGTTTAGTGGTTTTCCCTACTTTCTTTAAGTCTGAATTTAGCAATAAGGAGTCCATGATCTGAGCCACAGTCAGCTCCCAGTCTTGTTTTTGCTGACTGTATAGAGCTCCTCCATCTTTGGCTGCAAAGAATATAATCAGTCTGATATCAGTATTGACCATCCGGTGACCATACATCTGTATATATGTCGATGTGTAGAGTCTTCTCTTGTGTTGTTGGAAGAGGGTCTTTCTATGACCAGTGCCTTCTCTTGGCAAAACCCTGTTAGCGTTTGCCCTGCTTCATACCGTATTCCAAGGCCAAATTTCCCTGTTCCTCCAGGTGTTTCTTGACTTCCTGCTTTTGCATCCCAGTCCCCTGTAATGAAAGTGAGTGAAGTCGCTCAGTCGTGTTTGACTCTTTGCGACCCCATGGACTGTAACCTACCAGGCTCCTCCCTCCATGGGATTCTCCAGGCAAGAGCACTGGAATGCGTTGCCATTTCCTTCTCCAGGGGATCTCCCCGACCCAGGGAAGATATAATGAAAAGGACATCTTTTTTGGATGTTAGTTCTAGAAGGTCTTGTACGTCTTCATAGAACCGTTCCACTTCAGCTTCTTCAGCGTTGTATTGAAGAATTACATAATGAGGCATTATAATCAACTGTACTTGAATAAAAACAGTTTAATTTGTCCTCATAGTCCCTAAACGTACAGTGATGTGATATATTGTCCACATAGCAAGTTAAGCCACATTCTTTCCCCTTGTTCATAGCAGCCATACACCAAATTGTAGATTTGCTAAGAGGGGAAAACAAATATAAGAGGAATATGTGTTTAGGCAAAACTTTTCTTAGTGTGAGATATTTTGAATGGGGTCTACTCATCATTGGTTTATTGTACAATCATAGATGTTAATTATTCGGAAAGAAGATGGTATGTTGTATAGATGCTTGCGTGCCTGCAGGGTAAGTCATTTCAGTCTTGTCCAACTCTGTGTGACCCTATAGCCCGCCTGGCTCCTCTGTCCAAGGGATTCTTCCTGCAAGAATACTGGAGTGGTTTGCCATGCCCTCCTCCAGGGGATCTTCCTGACCCAGGCTCAAACCCTTGTCTCTTACGTCTCCTGCACTGGCAAGCAAGTTCTTTACCACTAGAACCACCTGAGGTCCTTTATATAATATATAAAACAAATGTAATTATAATACTTTATTATATTTTAATATATATATTCAATATTTAATTATATAATTGAATATTTTAATTATATGAAATTAATATTTTCATACTTTATGATTATAATGTAGACTTTATATAATTTATAATTCTACATTAATACTTTACATTAACTATTGCAATTAACATTTTAACTATATAAAATAAATATAATTATCATTATATAACCATATATAATAAATAATTCCAATAGTTAGGTAGGTGGCAAGCACAATACCACCCTGCCATCTTGTGGCAGCAAGAAATGTGACAGCAATGTTATTTTCTCAAGTGTAATGAGTTTTATTCTACCGCCAGGGCTCCCCGTGTGGCTCAGCTGGTAAAGAAAGAATCCGCCCGCAATGAGGGAGACCTCCGTTCGGTCTCTGGGTTGGGAAGACCCCCTGGAGAAGGGAAAGGCTGCCCACTCCAGTACTCTGGCCTGGAGAGTTTCTCCATGGGTTCACAAAGGGTCGGACAGGACTGGGCGACTTTCGCTTTCATTGCCCCAGGGCACCCTCCGTTTTGCCTGAGAAATCCCGTGGACAGAGGAGCCTGGCGGGCCACAGTCCGTGGGGTCGCAGAGAGTCAGACACCCGACTGAGCGATTAGCGCTTTCCTTTCCAAACCGAGAGAGCCACAGCGATGAATGGGCTGGCCGCGGCCGAGTCACGTCTACTCACCCAGGTGCTCCCATCCTCACCCTGGAAACCTGTGGAAACTTAGATGATAAAAGACACGGTTATGGATGGAACGAAGATTGCCGATGCACAGACGTGTGAGTGAGGAAATGATCCCAGTCTGACGGCGTGAGCTCCTAAACGTGGGAGAAGAGGAAGCAGCCGGTTGGAGAGAGAGGACAGAGGAAGGAGGAGAGGCGCAGAGCGTGGCGGGCGCTGCAGGCCCTGAGCCGAGGGCCAGGCGGCGGCACGCGGAGACCAGGAAAGGCAAGGGCGTGGATTTTCTAGAGAGCCCACACCAGGGAGTGCAGCCCTTAAAAAAAAGGGGGGGGGGGGTATAATCGCTCTGCAACGCCGTGTTCCTTTCCACCACACGACAAAGTGAGTCCCCTGTAAGTGCACACACGCCCCCTCCCCGCTGGCCTCCCTTCCCTCACCCCCACCGCCCTAGGTCATCACGGAGCCCCGAGCCGACCTCCCGGGGCTGCAAGCAGCTGGCTCGGTGATGTGGCGATGTGCGCGCGTGCCCCCGACCCCGGCGCCGCCCACCCCACGTCCGCACATCCTTCCCCTGCGTCTGCGTCTGTATTCTTGGAGACGGGCTCATCAGCACCGCTTCTCTAAATCCCAAGTATATGCATTGAAATGCCGTATTTGTTTCTCTCCCCCGGACTAACTTCCCTCTGCGGGATCGTCTCTAGGCCCTTCCGCGTCTGGATAAATGATCCAGTGTCGGTCCTTTTTATGGTTAGTATTCCACTGTATATGTGGAGCGCTGTGGATTTAAGCACTGTGAGACCTGCGCTGGACTTCTGACTTTAAGAAGTATAAAGTGAAAGTGAAGTCACTCAGTCGTGTCTGACTCCTTGCGACCCCATGGCCTGTAGCCTACCAGGCTTCTTGGTCCGTGGGATTTTCCAGGCAAGAATACTGGAGTGGGTTACCATTTCCTTCTCCAGGAGATCTTCCCGACCCAGGGATTGAACCCGTGTCTCCCGCGTTGTAGGCAGACGCTTTACCGTCTGAGCCACCAGGGAAGTCTAAAGAAGTATAAGCTAATCCATTTTTTGCTGTTTTAGGTCACGATATTTGTAGTCATTTGGTCTAGAAAACACACTAGTTGTGTTGTTGGTGACTAGACCAGGGAAGCCCCGTAGGCCATGATAAGGATTTTATTCTTTATGGTCAAGAGGGAGCTCTTCTGTAGTTCAGGAAGGAATTTTTTTTCCCCTCGCATAAGCAAAGATCACAC
The DNA here is from genome assembly GCF_032405125.1 of Capricornis sumatraensis. Lineage (NCBI taxonomy): Eukaryota > Metazoa > Chordata > Mammalia > Artiodactyla > Bovidae > Capricornis > Capricornis sumatraensis. The sequence goes on along the minus strand of NC_091076.1, from coordinate 109,593,261 downwards.
CACCTGGTTTTCTTGAGAATTGATGAATGGAAGCAAAAGTGGACCCAGGATCACCTGGAGAGAGGTTGCTGCAATGGTCGCTAACAGATGACTGGAGTAGAAAGTAGCTTTGCAAACACAGAGACATCACTTCATTTAAGAGATGTTTGGGTGGGAGAATGGGCAAGCTTGCCCAGTTGGTTATCAGTTTTGAGACTTAATGCCCACGTGGTGGCTCAGAGGGGAAAGAGCACCTTGTAATGCAGGAGACCTGGGTTTGATGGATCCCTGGGTGGGCAATATCCCCTGGTGGAGGAAATGGCAACTCACTCCAGTATTTCTGCCTGGGAAGTCCCATGGACGGAGGAGCCTGGCGGGCTGTAGTCCCTGGGGTTGCAAAGAGTCAGACACAACGGAGCACACACAGCGACACAACAACTCACAGAGTTAATGCTCTTTCCTCTGAAATTGTCAACCAGTAACATGTGAGTGACGAGCTAAGTCTGCATAGGCCACTCAGCCGAGTTTCTTTTGCAGCTGGGCAGATCATGTTAATCTAAAGATCGTGAGTCTTATCCACAGTCAGATTCCCATTGCCACTGTATGGATGCAGAGACCTCGGGCGGTTTCTAAACCCCCATTAAGGACCACAGAACAATGCCTCTCCCCAGACAAAGGTGTCTGGGTCCTAATCCTTGGAACCTGAGAATAGGTTCCCTAAGATGGCAGCGCCCTCCAGGAGAGAGTAAAGGACAGGGAAGCCTGGCACGCTGCAGCCCTTGGGGTCACAAAGAACCAGACATGACTTAGTGACTCCACAGCAGCAAACAGCGTGGCAAAGTGGACTCTGACGATGCGATTCGGTGAAAGATGAGTGACTGAACAAGAGCAGTGATAGGCCAAAGTTAATCTCTTAGTCTGACAAATGCGCCAAGCACTAGTGAAGCGTCCACCTAAGAGGAGGCTGGGTGAGGTGTATACAGGAACTCTTGTATTACTTTGCTAAGTGTTTGCAAATGTAAAATTGTTCCAAAAATACAATGTTTATTAAAGATGACATATATAGCCATATATTTCAGTAAGTATATTAGAGTGGCTTTTCAATGAATAATCTTGATACTTCTAAACTGAGACTATCGTATTCACAATGTGTTGTTCACTGAGTGTAGCTCATTGAAAGTACTCAAGAAATATTTGCCAATGACTGAATGACTGCTGTGGTCCAGTGGCTAAGTCGTATCCGGTTCTTTTAGACCCCATGGACTGCAGCACGCCAGGCTCCCCTGTCCTTCACTATCTCCCAGAGTTTGGTCAAACTCATATCCGTTGAGTTGGTGGTGCCAGCCAACCATCTCATCCCCTGCTGTCCCCGAAACTTGTTATTTTCATTTTTCGAGGTGAAAAAATTGTATTCTTCACGTTGGCCACTAGGTGGAACTATTGGTACATTGGTTAAAATTCCTTCTTCATCCGTGAGGAAAAACTACCTCTTGAAAACAAATGACGTTTGAAAAATGTTATGATAGTAGAAGGAAGAATTCCTAGTCCTGTGATGAAGATCAAGAAAGATATGAACTGGCTGTGGACAGAAATCCAGGATTCGGAGATATGCAGAAAGGAGTAGGAAGAAAAAAGGCAGCCATTAATTTAAACATTTCCAGACACGGATATAAGTGCAGTTGGAGAGATAGGACATCTGGAAAATTAGCAGACATCTATCTTTCCCCAGACATCAGCGCAGCCTGCAGCGTCTGAGACACCAAGGCGTGGAAGGCTCAAACGGCCCGAACGACGCTGTCAGTGCTTCCATATGGACGGCAGGCTAAGTGCGGGAGAACTTAGGAGCGGCCGCTTAAAGGACTCAACAGCATTTATTTCTTCTTTACACTTTCTGTCACTTAGGACATAAAAGCGCTTTTTAGTATCAGACAAGACAATACGTAAGAAGGCAAATTCAAAAACCGAGAAAGAAGTGGAATGTATTTCTGTGTTTTAAAAAACAGCTTGCTTTATGTTCTCCCATTCATCAATTTCATTTGTTGAATCATCATCGGCCCTTTGTTATATTCTGGGTACCGTGCCAATCAAGTTCTCTGCTCGCTGTATAAACTCTCTAAATAAGGACTGAACCAGAGAAAAGAGGAATATAGCATTTTTCCAGAAAGATTATGCTTGGCTGACACAAAGTCAAATATAATGTAGGAATTTAATATAATGTAGTCAAATATAATATAATGTTTCAGCTATCATTTGACAGATATTGACTTATTTATTGATTATAAATAAATATTTATAAATATCTATCTGCCTTAGATGCTGGCAAACTGAAATACATAAATAACGATTCACTCCGGTCCGTTTTCTGAGTTACATAAGCTTTCAGATATGTGTTGCGTGCAAAATGCTTCTGTGCCTGCTTTTCAAGTTTAAAGATGCTGATTACTCGTCTCTCAGTTGTAAGGAAAATCCATAGACCAGGAAAGGAGTAATGAAGTCAACACATTCTTTTCAAGACTTTTTTTCACGTGGACCATTTTTAAAGCCTTTATTGAATATGTTACAGTGTTGCTTCTGTCTTTTGGCCAGGAGGCTTTTGGGATCTTAGGTCTCCAAACAGGGGTGGCATCCGCACTCCCTGCATTGGAAGGTGACGTTTTAACTGCCGGATCCCCCAGGGCAAGTCTCAATACTCAGTGTTTTTAAATAGAGAAAACTACCAGCAGTATCGCTTCCCTGATGGCTCAGCAGGTAAAGAATCTGCCTGCAACGCAGGAGCCGCGGGTTCAGGTTCGATCCCTCCCCGGGTCGGGAAGATCCCTTGCAGGAGGAAACGGCAGCATACTCCAGTGTTCTTGCCTGGAGAATCCCGCGAACAGAGCCTGGCAGGCTGCAGTCCATGAGGTCGCAAAGAGACACAACTGAGCAATGAGCACAGCCCATCAGTTTCCCTGTAATATTGAATCAATAAATACTGTTAAAGACACTTCTTTGCCGGTCGTTGGGCAACTGTTGGCCAGTTGTAGGCCGATTGTCTTTGCTCAGACAGCAGCATCCTGCAGCCGCTGTCTTTTCCATATTTTACAGATAAAAGGAAGAAAGCATAAGCCTTGATTGCCTTAGCTGCCGCTCTGCTTTTGTTTTGCTTCTTTTTTTACGGCAAAAAATGGTAGCTGCTTTCAACTTAAAGGTTTTTGTAACAAGTATATGGGAAAATAGCATTTCATTCTGTTGTCTATATTTAGAAATGCATCCGGTTTGGAGATGTGCAAAATATTCCAATAAATTAAAATTACACTTTTTTGCTAGTTTTTGTGTTTTACTAGTTTTTACCAGTTGCTGTGTGTCTGGAATCACAGTCCTCCCACCCACCCCCCCCACCAAGAAATACCTTTTCTTTGAAGAAAATAAAAGAAATAAGGTGGAAATGGCATTGGGTTTTTTTTTTTTTAAGGCGCATTTCTTGATTGACTTATTTTCAGTTTTATATATATGCTAATAATAAAACCAAAAGTAATGGATTTCTGGAATAAGAATAAGAACAATCCCCCGCCCCCAAAATTAGTGAGTTTCTGAAAAACTAACATGGCCTGTGATTTTAACTGTTAACTAACTAGCTGATCGTTACAATGTATGTTTATCTTCACGTACTGATTTTTAAGCACAACTCATTGTATTTAATCATTGTCTAAGATTGTTTGAGCATTTGCTCCTTGACCCAATTTTTTCTCCTCGAGAGAAGATAATTTTTTAGAAGAGAAACCGCATGAACTGCCATCGAGTTAAACAAGTTCTGTGTGCAGTAGGTTGTTATTGGAGCCATCCACCCCAGAAGTGTCTGTTCTGTAAGGGTGTGTGTTTGGAGGCCTACCCTATGGAGAACAGAGGTTCCTTTGCTGGGACGTAGTTTACAGCTGATGGAGAAGGAATAAGCAGAGGAGAAATGATGATGAATGTGTGCTTGTTGCCACGGAAACCTCTCTCCAAAGGGCTCACACTAACAGAAACAAAGGCCAGTTGAAAAGGCAGCGGCCTCAGCCTGGACCAGGTGAGCCTGCCACCCCGCGCCGCCCTGGCCGGGCCTGCAGAAGCCCGGGCCTTCCCCGAGCTGGCAGCCGGGGTGGTCGTCTGTGTGCAGAACTGAAAGCAAACAAGGGCAAGCTGGAGCCAGATGTGGGGGCTTCCCGGTTCACTGACGGCTCCTGGGGTCCTCGGAGTCAGAGCAACCAACACACGTTCCTGCTTTTCACCAGGAAACATGGAGACTGGAGACCCAAGGAGTCTGATGAACTCTGGTCCCCAAGATGGTCTCTTTGAGTCAAAGAGACCAGGTTTGCTCTTCTCCAAGACTCATAAGAAAAGGCAAATATCTTTGATAAACAACAGCGTCCGTTTGTTGTTAAGTTACTCAGTCGTGTCCAACTCTTCGTGACTCCATGGACTGCAGCCCACCAGGCTCCTCTGTCTGTGGGATTTCCCAGGCAAGGATTCTGGAGTGGGTTGCCATGACCTCCTCCAGGGGGTTTTTCTGACCCAGGAATCAAACCTGTATCTCCTGCCTATCAGCATCTGTTACTTAATCTAAAATTAGTATAAGTGAAGTGAAGTCACTCAGTCGTGTCCGACTCTTTGCGACCCCATGGACTGTAGCCCAGCAGGCTCCTCTGTCCATGGGATTTTCCAGCCAAGAATACTGGAGTGGGTTGCCATTACCTTCTGCAAATTAGTATAGTGAAGCTGCTAAGTCAACGGCTGGCTCCACCTTGTGGCCTAAGATCCATTCGTACATTTTCCATGAGATCCTTTCTAAGCCCTCATCCGTGAATGGGTTTCTACAGATTGTGGCATCAACTCTTTCTACTTAGTGGAGAGAATTTTTGTTATTACTGCTATAGAAAAATAGAAATAGAATTCTTGTTTTCCAAAGCATCTAATTTGATCTTGTCCTCTTCTCCACCCAGCTCTAAAATCAATAGTTTTATTTTATTTTTTTAAGTTTTATATTTTGCTCAAACCACTTGGCATGTAGGATCCTAGTTTCCTGACCAGGGAAGGAACCTGTGACTCGATGATTGGAAGCGTGGACTCTTACTGGATCACCAGGGACGTTCCCCTTTGCATTTTTTGTTGTTGTTTTTAATTTGACTGAATAACTTCACCTTTATGTCCTCATTTCTGAAAGTACATCCCGGGTTGTATGAAATTCAAAAGTATAACTATTATTGACTATAAAAACAAACTGACTTTTACACATAGTTCACTTTCCAAGTGGGCCCTGATCTTACCTTTGAGCCCTGAACACTTTATTGATGTTCTCTACATCCCAGTCAAAATGAAACCAAATTTTGTTTTCCCTCACCGAGAGTCTGTTGACTGAAGCCACTAAATCACCCTGTTTCTGACCTCTGCTCGAAGTTCAAACCCTTTTTCTCAGCCATTAACTTTCTCCGCATCCCACCAAGCACATGTGCTGTCTGTGGCTTAATCTCTTCCATCCTGGATGGCTGAGCGGCCTTCCTTCCATCTGATGTGGGCTTTGCTTCTGCCTGAAAACCTCATCCACGGAACCTTATTGGCTCATTGTGTTTACCTATGAGATAATTCCGAATAATTTTTCCCCCACAGACTTTCCTATTTGCGTAGAGATTAAAATAAGAGATAGCAAGATTGCTGGTGGTTCCATGGCAAAGAATCTGCCTGCAATGCAGGAGGTGCAAGAGACCTGGGCTCGATCCCTGGGTGGGGAAGATCCCCTGGAGAAGGAAATGGCAGCCTACTCCAGTATTCTTGCCTGGGAAATCCCATGGACAGCTGACCCTGGTGGGCTACAGTCCATGGGTTGCAAAGAATCGGACACCACCAAACTATTTAGCACACATGCAAGACTGGAATGATGTGTTTACAGGAACATCCTCTCAAGTAGGCCTTAGTACACATATTCCTCCACCCCATATTTCTTCCTTGACTCATTGCTTAGTCGCTCGTTTACGTCCGACTCTTTGCCACCCCGTGGACTGCAGCGCCCCAGGCTCCTCTGTCCTCCACTATCTCCTGGAGTTTGCTCAGATGCATGTCCACTGAGTGGGTGATGCTATGTAACCGTCTCATCCTCTGTTGTCCCCTTCTGCCGTTACCTTCAATCTTTCCCAGCATCAGGGTCTTGTCCTATGAGTCCACCTTCACATGAGTCAAATTCACATGTGAGAGTCACTGACAGTCAGTGGAACCCACATGCCTTTTGATTAACACACATCTTCACTGTTCTGAGTCACTGCACTGCGTCAAGGGCCGTGCTTGCAGGCATAAGCTGGAAACGAGTGAAGAATGAACTAAGCAATTGGAGACATAAGCTAAATCTTTTTTTGCCTATTACAAACTGCATCTTGTAATTCTGATTTGCAATCCTTATTCCGCCTATTTTTAAAAATAAGACTAAAGCTAATGTGTATTGCTTATTGCTAGATCCTAAGTGCTGAGATATTCATCTCCTTGTCTCAGTTCTCACAAACGTGATGAGGGCAATTATTATCCCATTCACTGGATGAGCAAACAGAGGCATGATGTTTCAGGAAAATTAATTACCCTCCTCTCTTGTCTTTCTCGGTCTTTCTGCTGATATAGAAACTACTAGGATATTCAGAAGGCATAGAATATCTATTTTGTGTTTCTTTGGAGAAAATAAAACCTTATTTTAACCATGATTCTTTTAGGTTCAAAATGATTTCTTTCAGTCTCTTAATGCTTTAGTTAGATTATGGGTTGCTACATTTGATCTTGGGCTTCGCAGGAGGTGCTGGTGGTAAAGAATCTGCCTGCAATGGAGGAGATGTGGGCTGGATCCCTGGGTGGGGAAGATTCCCTGGAGGAGGAAATGGCAGCCCACTCCAGTATTCTTGCCTGGAGACTCCCATAGACAGAGGAGCCTGGCGGTATGCAGTCCAGAGGGTCACAAAGAGTTGGACTCAGCATTCGCGCACATTTGACCTTTGCATTTAAAAAGGGACAGCCTGCAGCTTCTCTGCGTCCTTCCTTCAACAGTGTAGCATGTGGGGACTTCTCTGGCGCGTGGTGGTTGAGACTTTCCCTACCAAAGCAGCAGGTGTGGGTTCAAACCCTGGTCAGGGAACTCAGATCCCACATGCCTGGAGGCCAAAACTCAAAACATAAAACAGAAGCAATGTTGTAACAAATTCAATAAAGACTTTTTTAAAATGGTCCATACTAAAAAAACAAAAAACAAAAAAAACCTGTAATATGTATAGAAACGTTAAAAAAATGTGTGAAGAGGCAGATGACTTTTGAAATCTCCTTGACTCTATCTGTTCCTCGAGCAAAAATGCAATTGTTATTGATTCTCAGCTGATGCTTAAAAAATTCAATTTCTCCAAATTAATTCTCTTTCTAATTGGAGGTTCCAGCTGCCATTGGATTGAATTTTCCTGTTGTTTACTTGTCCCAAAGTCTCTGTAAAAGGTTTTATTTCTCTAGGCAACCAGCTGGTTTTTCACATAGATAAGGTCAATTAATTTGACCTTTGTTTCAATATGAAATGCATAATAAAAGCTGGTGCCCCACAGACCGGATGTAGCCTTTCAAAAAAAAAAAGCTACTTGCCAGGACAGGGAACAATAATTTATGACCTCATAAACCCCAGTTGCAAGGCTTGTTGCTGAGCACGGCAATGACAAGGGGCCTGTGTGTCTTTATTTATTTATTTTTATTCTGTGTGATAGAAAGCTGGAAACCAGAACCGAGCACCTGCACCTTGAGGGCGGGGAAATGACAGAGGCAAAACCCAGGACTGTGGTTTCTTTAAGGATCAAGGACGCTGTTTGAATTTTTGTTTCCCTTAGCTTGTTTTCTCCTGACAAAAATTCCTACATACAGGCTCAGAGTGTATTATTGCCTTCTGACTGTTAAGATCTTGTCATCAAAATGTATTGTGATTCTGAGAGATGTGCAAGGTCATTACCAAGCAAAGTCGAAAGCAGAACATTTAAACTGGTATCTACAGTCAATACCAAAATGATTGGTGCTTGTGGTTTGATGGATGGATCTGTCCCAGAAGCTGATTCTAACAAATTTGGGAGGATGTGAGCTTTCTGACTTTTGTCTTCCTTTAACTGGGTTAACCACTATTCTGTATGCCGTTAGCGACGTTCATATGGGATATGTTAAGAGTGTTTATTACTTCATATGAATCTATCATGCTTGGCATTTGTGTCTAATTTTGTTCCACATTTCATACAACCCTGGATGAATCCATTTTGGCTAAATCTTTGATCACATGTCTGATTAAGTCCTAGAAATGGGCTCAGTTGAGACATAAATTAAGAGCTTCCCAGGTGGCTCAGTGGTAAAGAATCTGCCTGCCAAGCAGGAGGTGTGGGTTCAAGCCTTGGGTCAAGAAGATCCCCTGGAGAAAGAAACAGCAACCTACTCCATTATTCTTGCCAGATGGGCTATCCAGTCCATGGGGTCGCGAGAGCTGTACATGACTTTGTGACTGAACAACCACAAGAGAGACAATTTTAATTAAAAAAAATAAAAATAATTTAAATTTTAGTTTAAAAAAAGAGACAATTTCAAATCTGTCAATTAACGCTTTTCTCATTAATTCCTCATCTCCGTCACCATATATTTAGTGATCCATTATTTTCATTGTTCTTTTGAATAAGCCCTTTTGGGTACCTTAAATTTTGGTTAAAGGATACTGTAGATGAACATTCACTGCTTGAGATATGTGTGTGCACGGTCAGTCGCTCGGTTGTGTTTGACCCTTTGTGGCCCAATTTCGTTCCTTTTTATGGCTGAGTAGTAGCCCATTGTGTATACATACTAATGAGAACTAACTCTACAGCTCAGGGAACTCTCCCTAGAGCTCTGTAGTGACATAAATGGGAGAGAAATGTTAAAAAGAGGGGGTACATGCATACATAGAGCTGATTCACTTTGCTGAACAGTAGAAAGTAATGTAACATTGTAAAGCAACTATTCTTTAATGAAAATTAATTTAAAAAGAAGATATTGTGTCTTGGTGTGAGCAGTTTGAAGCATTTATCCTAGGAAAACCATCATGGCTATTTTTGGAGAAAATAACGTATATTCATATAAAACGTATGTATATTTTCCCAGAGGTTCTCATATATGAATAGCTAATTGGTACCACACGTTCTGTCTGCAACCAGTCGTTAATTTTTTTCACCCACAGACTAACAATGACTATTTTTGGTTTATGTTTTTTCTGTGATGCTAAATTTTCTTATTTTTCAAAATTTCAAAAGACAAAAATGGTTCTGTCTTTAAAAGTCATTAACAAATGTTATTTTGCAGTATCTAGGATGATTCAGTATTTCATCTTTGTTCGGTCACTAAGTTGTGTCCAACTCATTGTGACCCCATGGACTGCAGCAAGCCAGGCTTCCCTGTCCTTCACTATCTCCTAGAATTTGCTCAAACTCATGTCCATTGAGTCGCTGATGCCATCCAACCACCTCTTCCTCTGTTGCCCCTGCTCTTCCTACCCTCGCTCTTTTCCAGCATCAGGGTCTTTCCTATGAGTTGGGTTTTTCCATCAATTAACCAAAGTGTTGGAGCTTCAGCTTTAGCATCAGCCCTTCCAATGATTATTCAGGGCTGATTTCTTTTAGGATTGGCTGGTTTGATTTTCTTGCAGCCCAAGGGACTCTCAAGAGTCTTCTTCAGCCACACTTTCAAAGCATCAATTCTTTTTTGCTCAACTTTTTTTATGGTCCAACTCTCACATCTGTACATGACTACTGGAAAAATCATAGCTTTGACTATTTCATCACTAAAGAGGAAGAAGTCGTTTTTCCCATATGTATTCATACAGGGTTCCCCATAGCCCCATGCCATCAAGACCTGAACCTAGGATTAATGTTGTTAATATTATATTTCAAATGCACTATTAGTTAAATAGATGCTTTGTTGACTGTCTTAAGAACCTAACCACAATTTATATCATTGTTTCCATTGGGAAAACCATATTCCAAGTTTCAAAAAGCTGACATAAAAACAAATCCAAAACAGCTTGTTTGTACATTGAAGATCATCTGTATATATATTTTTTCTTCTAATTTTTACTACTGAAAACTAGTTGCTGCCCTGAAGTCATTAATTGCCTGAAAATATAACACACCCAATGCTGGAAACTGGTCTGGACCGGTGTTGACCTCTAGCTAAGACAGGCTTTATCTAGATTTTTGTCCCACATAGAGTATTTTTATTTTCCCTATGGGAATTTCTTTATTAATTTACTTTTAAAGTTGTCAATCGAAACCACAAATTTACTGATGTAGGTTTGAACTGTGTCTGACAGAAATCAGGGAAATCATCTTGAAGACTATTAAATTATCATTCTTATGATTTCTTTTGTTGGATTGCAACAAAACCTCAGAATAGCTGTCTCTCTCTCTCTCCAAAACTCCTATTATATTGATCTCCAGAGAACTAGCTAGCTAAAAAAAAAGAAAGAAAGAAAGACTATTATCAGACTGCCTGAATAGATCCTATTGCAGCAAATCTCACCAAAATATTGTCAAGTGTGTTCCAGGCATAAAGCTCAGGTAATAAGCTGAGTTTCTACCTGTCTGTGTCCAGACTCTCCTCTCTGATTCTCAGTGGTACCTGGGTCAGGTCAAGAAGAAGAGGTTAAGGTATATGGCGCTGAAAGAGAGAGTGAAGCCTATAGAAGATTTGTGAGTTTCAGGAACATGAGGCTGTCAGTTGTATATGCAGCAAAAATTCTCACGACCCCAAAGCTGAACTCTGCAAATAGGCTTGGCATCCAACTCTTGCCTGCAGAAAATAAAGAGAAAAAGAAAGGGGGAAAAAAAAAAGACCCTTGCTCTGTTCCAACCCACACACGAATGCATACACATATGACGTGCACGTGCTTCTTAACTAGGTAAGGATGCGCGTAACTGGCCTTTTCCATGATGCATAACCGAACCTCGAGCAACCGACCACCGGCTGGAAACAGTCTTCTTTCCTTTGAATTTTGCTTCTCAACAGGGCTTGTAACATCCCGACTACACTGTGCCAGGTTGAGTGATGTAATTCTTTGTATTGCCGGACCATCTCCACCTCTGTGTCTATTTCTAAGGTCAGTCCTATAAAGTCCCTAATGTGTGAGGACGAAAGGTAACTTACGACGTTACATATAACATGTTTATGTATTAGTTGGTTTGAGCCTTAGCCCAGCTAACTTTCTCCTTTGAAATCTAGTTTATTGTTTGCTTTGGGTTTCTTTCCCTTAAAACTGTCAAAAGAGTAGTACTTGCTTCTTTCCATAGTTGTGTACATTGAAAGACATGCACGCCAAATGACCGTACACATTTGAGCTTAGCTCAATGCCAGACTCCAACCAAGTGTATAATCTACATATTAAATCTAATAATTAGCACAGTTATTATCATTATTAAGAGGATATAGGGCTTCCCAGGTGGTGCTAGTGGTAAAGAACCCACCTGCCAATGCAGGAGACACAAGAGACGAGAGTTTGATCCTCTGGGTTGGAAGATCCCCTGGAGGAAGCAACCCACTCCAATATTCTTGCTTGAAGAATCCCATGGACAGAGGAGCCTGGTGGGCTACAGTCCACGGGGTTGCAAAAGAGTCAGACATGAATTAATGACTAAATAACAGCTTCCCTCATATATTCCATCATTAGAGATTTTAACCCCTGTCCTTGGGTATTGTAAGAATGGATGTTTTCATCAAATGGTTTGGAACATATTTTCAGATATGATTGTTGTCGCATCTTCCATAATTTTTTTTATTATATTACAGTAAATGCATTTTACTGCTGGTCAGTAAATTGTAGGAGAAGGCAATGGCAGCCCACTCCAGTGCTCTTGCCTTGAAAATCCCATGGATGGAGGAGCCTGGTAGGCTGCAGTCCATGGGGTCGTGAAGAGTCGGACACACCTGAGCGACTTCACTTTCACTTTCCACTTTCATGCATTGGAGAAGGAAATGGCAACCCGCTCCAGTGTTCTTGCCTGGAGAATCCCAGGGACGGGGGAGCCTGGTGGGCTGCCTGCCGTCTATGGGGCCGCACAGAGTCAGACACGACTGAAGCGACTCAGCAGCAGCAGCAGCAAATTGTATGGTGCTGCGCGATGGTGATGGCACCAAGCGCAAATGAATGACTGAGAAATTCCATACAGGAATGTGAGCCAGTATCTGTCTGGCATTTTATGTGAAGGGTCTTATGCCCTTTAAGTGTGAATTATTTTCATTTCATGATGTCTTTCTGTTTTTCATCAAAAAAGTGGCTAAAGCCCATGGGTAAATACCTTGGAAATTCCTGTATAACACAATTAATATGCTCTAGCCAGTAGAAGAAGAGAAGGCAATGGCACCCCACTCCACTTCAAGACAATAGATTCAAACCTTGATCAGCCTTTTCCTTCCTCAAATAACTGTAAACCTCCTATGTGTATCGTTTTCTAATGTGTTCTGTGCTAGAAAGTGGCTCCGTCTATCCTTGGCCCAGTCTATTTGTTGTCTGAATGCTTTCTCTCCTCTCTTGGGACTTCCTTCAAGTTTTGCTTTCCTTGACTTTACTTTGTGTCAACCATCTAAATGCCTTTTATTTATTTATTTTTTAAAACATTTCTTAAATTCATTTAACAATTGTTTTTGGCTGCACAGCATGGCATGTGGGACCTTCGTTCCCCAACCAGGGGTTGAGCCCACACCCGCTGCACTGGAATCACAGAGTCTTAGCCACCGCTAGACTGCCGGCACGCCTCCGAATGTCTTTTAAAATGTCCTCTGAAGTAGACTAACTTCATGCTAGATTTCAAAATAAGGCTGCAAGCTTCCTGTGCCTGCTTTTCTCACGTGCTGCAGCTTGATCTTCAGAAAATTGTCCCTTATAGCCCAGCTTTGATCTTGTGGCAAAATATTGTTCTTTCTGTTCACACAGGTCCGCTAATTCCTTACCAAATTTTTGTTTGATAGACTTCTGTGTTGTTGATTTCCAGAATCACAAACAAGCCTAATAAAAACATGCAAATATGCGTATTTACCTCCCCTATTTTTTTCTCGTCAGATATTTTTGCAATTTGATAGATAAATCCATTGCCTCCCCTGTTCATTTCATCCCAAATTCTCAAGGACATTTATTAAATTTAGATTTGTAAGACTTTTCTGCAGAATTTATTGTTCTCTTTATGTCACTATCATATTTTTATCTACTGGGTTTTTTTGTTTGTTTGTTTCCCATGAAATACAGACAAATGTAGTAGATGCTTATTTAACAAATGAATAAGAATTGATGGCTTCCACCAGTCACTTTATTATAGAAATCAGTTAAAGAGTGTGACACAATAAAGGCAGGTATCTATGAAGAATTATTAAGGGAAATTCTTATTTTTTTAATTTTATTGGAGTATAGATGATTTACAATGTTGTGTTAATTTCTGCTGTACAGCAAAGTGATTCAAATATACTTTATATATATTCTTTTTAATATTCATTTCCATTGTAATAAGAACAACTAGACACGTAAGTGCAGGAAAATGTGGCTTTTAAAGGATAGTCAATATTAATAGATTATACAATATTCTAGGTGTAGTAATGAGCTGATAGAACTTTTCTAAGCTCAAGGACTTAAAGGAAAAGCAATATTAATGAATGAATAGATGAACAATCTCAAGAGGGAAATTCAAACTAAAAAAAGAAAACGGTGGAATTTTGAGCAACAATTTTAAAAAAATCCAACATCTACAAAGAAAAAAGATCACTGAGTCACTTAAGAGTAAGTCTAAATATTGATCAACAGAAAATGTCTATTTTAAAAATCAGAGGGAAAAAAAAGGAAGAAAATTAACAGAGCCTCTCTGTGCTGTGCTCAGTTGCTCAGTCGTGTCTGATTCTATAACCCTACGGACTGTAGCCCACTAGGCTCCTCTACCCATGGAGATTCTCCAGGCAGGAACACTGGAGTGGGTTGCCATGTCCTCCTCCAGGGGATCTTCCCCAACCAGGGATCAAACCCAGGTCTCCCACATTGCAGGCAGATTCTTCACCATCTGAGCCACCAGGGGAAGTCTAGTGAGCAAAATGGTGCAGAGCCTCAGGGACCTGTGTAAAATTACAAAGTGGTTCCAACATACAGATAATTGGAATCCAATACAGGAAGGAGGCAGGACGTTTTTAAAGAAATTTCCCACCCTTTTGGGTAAAAAAAGAAAAAATTGTATATCCAAGGAGTTTAATGTATACTGAGTAGAAAAAAATACAGAAAGGACTATATTTAAGTATATCCAAATCATAGTACTCAAAAGCTAAGACAAAGAGAAATTTTAGAATCGGCCACAGCAAAAGAGAGAATTCCTTTGGGGATTTGGTTTTATTGTAAGGGGTCAACTGATTTCTCATCAGTGTGCTAGAAGACAATGAAATAACATCTTTAAAATGATGGGGTAAGAAAAGGCTGACCTAGAATTCTATTTCCACTGAAAGTCCCCTTCCAAACTGATGAAGAAATAGAGACGATTCCATCCAAACAAAGGCAGAGAGAATTAATTGCCATCAACATTTTAAGGATGTTGAAAGGGTTTCTTCAGGCTGAAGAAAAATATGGCTGGATGAAAACAATGAGAAATAGCACTGTGCTTCGAAACTCACAGTCTGGTGCAGGGGAATTATCAAAAGCAGGCCTGGGAGCCAAGTCCAGCCTGCTGACTGTGTGTGTGGAGTTTACTGGACCAGCGCCACACCTATTCATTTGCATACTGTCTATGGCTCCTTTTGTGCTAAAATTACAGAGTTGAGTTGTGACAGAGATCTTATCTGGCACTTGAGAGGAACAAAAGAAAAAAAAAAAACAAGTCTTATCATAGAGAATGAAAAGCAGAGACCATGATAAAAACATAGTATGGGCAAAGTCCAAGATCATATAGCCCACGTTTATGCAAAGAGGAAAGCCAGGGTTTAATTTAAAAAAATAAAAGAGCTACATGGAGCTTTTCACTGGTTAACTGAGAGACTGAAACAGTGAAAATGTATGAATGTTAGTGAGAAGGCCACTGACCAGAGTCCACACGTCCACCAGGACAGGAGAACTGCTAATTGGTCGTTGATGCCCTCCAGGACTGGATTCAAGAGATGGTATTAATACAAAAAGCATGGTTCTATTGACTTTATTGGTTTTTCCAATTCACTTCAGGGCAAGTTGGATTTTGAATTTATAATTCCCTTGTCTGCAAAAACCCTGTAAATAAATAGAGCGCTTGTGGGTGGTTTATCCTGCGATCAGCTTTTATAAGGCTTATTTCCGTAAAGCATTAATTCCTAAAATTTCCTTCGCAGAGTGGAGGTTTGCTGCCAAATCTGTCTGGCTATTAGACTTATAACGGCACAGGTGGGAGTTTAGGGAAATAAACAGTCCCCATAAGGACCTGTTGATAAATTTGAGCTCTGACTTTTCCATCCTTTATAGTCGCTCTCATTTCTGTATCTTTGCACATCTGTGACACTGGATTTTGGCCCAGAGGAAGAACACACAGTTGAGATGAAGAGAGAGTGCCAAGGAAGCTGAATATTCGGAGAAGATGGGATGCAGATGAACATCTGTGCAGAGAAAAGAAAGCCAAGGATGATATTCCTCAACATGGAAATAACAATACAGAATACCACCCCTATAAAAGCTCCCTCTCTTGTTTTGCCACAAGCGTTTCCCTTAAAAAGAAAAAAAAGTTTCTTTCTGTCTTTTGCATCAAAGTTATTTATTTGTCCACGCCTCTGCAGGTGTGTGTTTTGTTTCGGTTTACCAATTCGAAGTCACAAGCACACTTCCTAGGATGTGTATCCATGTTTAAAGTGGGCTTGACAGTCCGATTTTTGTACTGACAGGCACACAATAAAAATCATGTACTGTTACTAGTCTTCTAGGCAGAATCATTTCATCACAATTATCTTCAAATCTCCAATGTTCTGTGCCCTCAAAACCAATTGTCTTTCTTTTCATAATTAAGTCGAAGTGACAGTGGATGACAGCTGCAATTGGCTTCATTTGGGAGGCGAGCTCTCCTTTCAGCGTCACCATGGAATCACGCTGGCTGTGTGTCAGAATGCTTAAGCCTTTGAATGTAACCAAATTTGTATAGTCAGACAAGGTGCACGTTTATAGGCAAACACACATTTTGTGTGTGTCTATAACATTGTACATTTTTCTACAAAGTTCTGATAGCTTAAGCAAGCTTTGTAAAAGACATCTCCAAAATATTGAATAGATGCAAAGGGGGTTTCCTAAGAAAGAGCTTTGTTCCATGTTGGCCACAGTTTTCTGTAAAGGGCTTGATAATAAGTATTTTTGGTTTTGTGAGCCATATGGTCTCTGTTGCAACTATTCAACTCCGCCCTTCGAGTGTGAAAGCAGAGACAATACGTAAATGAATAGGCATAGGTCTGGGCCAGTGAAACTATTGCTAAAAACAGGGAGCAGGGAGAATTTGGTGCCTGGGCTGCCCTAAACAATTATTCAACATATTTTATTTATAGCAGAGTATGTCCTGGTGGTTCAGACAGTAAAGAATCTGCCTGCAAAGCAAGAAACTTGGGTTTGATGCCTGGGTGGAGAAGATCCCCTGGAGAAGGAAATGACAACCCACTCCAGTGTTCTCGCCTGGAGAATCCCTTGAACAGAGGAGCCTCGTGGGCTGCAGTCCCTGGGATCACAGGGTCAGATACGACTAAGCAAGTAACACTTGATGCACCATTTTAATTTAAGTTCTTATTACCTTTCTGACTATTATAAAGTATCACTAGAAACAGAGAGTGAATGTGGTTTATAAAGAAGAGTTTGGGGGTTATTTATGATATCGAACAACCCAACATGTATTTTATATAGATATAACAAGTGATGTTTACATGGAGTATAAGACAAGACTTCCGTGTCATTTACTGATTTGAGTCTCGTAACAATCCCCTGACTTAGAAAGGACAGGTCTCTGTCTTAAGGCCCATAAAGCTTGAAAAGGGGGCTTCCCTGGTGGTCCAGTGGTAAAGAATCTGCTTGCCGCTGCAGGGGACACAGGTTTGATCTCTGATCTGGCATAATCCCGCAGGCCAAGGAGCAACCAAGCCCGAGCACCGCAAATATTGAGCCTGTGCTCGAGAGCCCGGGAGCCACAGCCCCTGAGTCCACATGGCCTACAGGTCTCAACAAGAGGGACCGCTGCAGTAAGAAGCCCCCAGAGCACAACCGGAGAGGAGCCCTGCTCGCCACAACTAGAAAAAAAGCCCACGCGGCACTGAAGACCCAGCACAGCCAACAATAAAATAAATAAGTGAAATTTTAAAAAGCTTTTAAAGGCTCAATGGCTCACCCCGTATCAGAAATGCAAAGCATAGAATCAGGTTTTGAAAGCTTCCATTTGGGTACTAAAGTTTTTCTTTGGAGCAGCAGGCCGTTTGGGGAGCTGATTTTTGGTGATATTTTGATTGCATGGAAGTGGCCCTAATTCAGCTCTTGATTTGCAATTACTGTTAGCAGTGAAAAAGAAAGTAAATATTTTCTGTATCATCAAATCAATGGAGGCAGCAAGAATGAATCATGCAAGAAAGAAATGGAAACAAGCGTCAAATACTGATGTTTTCCTTAATAACAGTGTTTCTTTGCCTGAATTGTAGACGTAATTGCCTCCAAGAGCCACGTGGCTTCCTCTCAGAGACAACACCTTAATAGCCTTTTATGTGAAACTCTGAAACTTCAAAGAGAGTCTGAAATGATTCACTCCTAGCCAGCTGGCATTAGCGCAACCTGTTATGTATGCTTCGGCTTCTGTACAATTTAACTGTTATCACTTTTGTTACCAAAAAAGCTGAAAAAAGAGATGAAGTCCTACATCAGGATTTTTGATACAGACACTGAGCCATCGATGAAGGAAACCGTGTTTGTGGATTATGTCCATAGCTCTCCTGACGGCCTAAGAACTAATCACCTTATAACATTACCGTCTAATATAACCATCCATATTGATGGGTTTTCTCCAACAAGGGCAAAATGTTTTGGAGAAGCTGTCTGAATATCTTTACCACATTGATCTAAGATCACAGGGGTTACAATTTCCACTCTTTTTTTTTTTTTTTTTTTTTTTAAGGATTCTTTTAGAGAAAACCAAGTTAAACTATTTCACAGTTGAGAATGCTGGCCATTTATAAAGGCTTTGGTGATGCTAAAACTATGTAAATATTAAGATGAAAGCTCTTCATTACTCTAAAGTTAGGTGAAAAAGACCTGTATGGGAAAAGGTAGGCAGTTGGGGACACAGTTCCTCACACTGCAGAGATGGTATCACTGACGTGTAAAATGAAAAGGCAATCTAACAGATAGAGGTTTTCCTCTGCACACCAATGTCCAGGGTGAGGACTGGGGCTGAATGAGGGGTAGATCTTGTATTTCCATAAATATCAAGGCAAAATTGCTACCCTTTTGGGCATATTTCATTTCCCAACCTATTTAAGAACGACTGAGGGTGGGAGACGCTCAAGAGGAAAGGGACGTATGTACACATATGCATACGATTCCCGAGCTGCAGAAGCTAACACAATGGTGTGAAGCAGTTATGCTCCATTTAAAAATAAATTAAAAAACACACATTAAATGTCAGTTCCTTCATTTGAGTCACTGGCCTTCTCATCTACTGAGATTGATAAAAGTGAAGAAATGGGTTCCTTATCTTAAAAGAGTGTGCATTACTTTATTTCACTCAAAGGTTAATGGAAATAGTACCTGGAAAGTAGTGCCATCCACACATTTCATCTCCCTTCATTTATCTATAATCAATGAAATACCAAAACTGCTTACAATAATATCATCACTTCAGAACACTTTTCTTTTTTTAATGATCTCTGAGATTCTCTAACTTATTTTTAAAAGTGAAGTCTGTAGCTAGGGTAGTCAGGATTAGAGTAAGTCAGTTCTGGCCAGCACCATAAAATCATCACGTGTAAACGTCGAAACAAGGTCCAGTAGTGATGGGTATGGCGTGGGCGTTATGTACTAGGGCCAATACAGACGGACACAGCTGAGAAAGTCCTTTAACAAAAGGCTGTCAGATATGATTTACTGAGCTGGCCTCTGTGGGGCAGGCCTCACTGAGCACTCTGAAAACAAGCTTTCTATAGTGGCAGACTTTTCCATAACCCAACAAAGACGCAGAATTATAGGCAGTTCATAAAAGTGATGTCTTTTCTTTAGTCCTAACAGGGTCTCTCAACAGGGGAGGCAAAACCAATGAAGTGCAAAATATAATATGAAGTCAATTTCCCTTCTCACACAACCCTGAAAATAAGAAAAGATTCTTGTTTTCCCGGGGCTGCTGAAAATCTGAACGTCTTCTGGGTGGCTGGAGGAGAAGACCAAGAGTATTTAATAATATTTTCTAGCTTAATTAGTTTAGGCATTTCATTTGCAGAAAGATTTAGGGCACATTTCATCTGTTTAGAAGATCACAGAAGTCTGGGTAAGATCGTTTTTCCAGATATAGGGTGAGGTAGTTTGAGAGAGGGGTTATGCTTAATGAGATCCACTTTCAAAAAAAAATATATTAGTGGCTGAAGAGAAGAACCAATTCTATGATGCAGGACCAACTCTAAGCACTTAATTTCTGAACACAGTGATGTGAGACTTGAGTGACTCTGCTTCACAGCAGAGATGGGTGATAAATACATTTAATGGAATTTAATTGTTTATAAACCATGCTACTTCTGAATATGTGGCTATACTTGATATTCACATGAAGTGAATATGAATCCAATTTATATATATAAACACATGTGTATATATACATGTTCGTATATGTAACTATATACATAGCTACAACTCTGGTGATGTTGGAAAACATAAATGTCATTAAAAACTCTGAATATTCTCATTAAAAGAATATAGGACACAGACAATGAAGAGTTCCTTGTTAGCAGGCTATTGAGGTTTGAAAGTTTTATCTTACTTTGCTATATAATAGGGCGCATTTTACTTCAATTATATACCCTAGTTCTTATAATGTATGTCCAACTCTGCAACTCCAAATAAAAATTCCTCTATATCTCTTCTGAGAAATTTTATTTACAAGTTGTAAATTAGCTTGCACCATCCCTTTGTACTTACTTGTGACATTAGATTTTTTTCCAGTGTTTTTTAATGTGACAGTTTATTCAGTAATATAGATAATATCACTTGTTTTTACTTGTGTGCAAGTGGATAATTCTGTTTTAAATAGTCAACACGCATTTATTTTTAGCTTTTTATTTTACACTGATATATAGTCATAGTTCAGCTGGTAAAGAATCTGCCTGCAATACAGGAGACCCTGGTTCGATCCCTGGGTTGGGAAGATCCCCTGGAGAAGGGATAGGCTACCCACTCCAGTATTCTTGGGCTTCCCTGGTGGCTCAGATGGTAAAGAATCTGCCTACAGTGTGGGAGACCTGGGTTTGATCCCTGGGTTGGGAAGATCCCCTGGAGGAGGGCATAGCAACCCACTCCAGTATTCTTGCCTGGAGAATCTCCGTGAACAGAGAAGCGGGCTGCAGTCCATGAGGTTGCAAAGAGTCGGACACGACTGAGAGACTGAGCAGGCACACAGCCGATTAACAACGCTGTGGCAGTTTCAGGTGCACAGCAAAGCGACCCAGCCATATACATGCACCCATTCTCCCCCAAGCCCCCCTCCCATCCTGGCTACCACAGCACATTGTGCTACACAGGATGTCCTTGATTATTCATTTCAAATAGAGCAGTGTGTACATGCCCATCCCAGACGCCCTACCTACCCCTTCCCTGCCGTCCTTCTCCCCGTAAGTTCACTCTCTCTGAGTCTCTTTCTGTTTTGTCAGTAAGTTCATTTGTACTATTTTTTTTTTCATATTCCACATGTAAGCGGTGTCAGACAATGTTTCTCCTTCTCGGTCTGGCTTCAATCAGTGTGACTGTTTCTCAGTCCATCCATGCTGCGCAAATGGCATTATTTCATTCTTTCTAACCCTGAGTAATAATATTCCATTGCCATCACTTCATGGCATATAGATGGGGAAACAAGGGAAACAGTGAGAGATGCTATTTTGGGGGGTTTCAAAATCACTGCAGATGGTGACTGCAGCCTTGAAATTAAAAGACGCTTGCTCCTTGGAAGAAAAGCTATGACCAACCTAGACAGCATATTAAAAAGCAGAGACATTACTTTGCTGATAAAGGTCCCTCTAGTTAAATCTATGGTTTTTCCAGTAGTCATGTATGGATGTGAGAGTTGGACTATAAAGAAAGCTGAGCACTGAAGGATTGATGCTTTTGAACTGTGGTGTTGGAGAAGACTCTTGAGAGTCCCTTGGACTGCAAGGAGATCCAACCAGTCCATCCTAAAGGAGATCAGTCCTGAATATTCATTGGAAGGACTGATGCTGAAGCTGAAACTCCAATACTCTGGCCACCCGATGTAAAGAACTGACTCATTTGAAAACACCCTGATGCTGGGAAAGATTGAGGGCAGGAAGAGAAGGGTATGACAGAGGATGAGATGGTTGGACGGCATCACCATCTTGACGGACATGAGTTTGAGTAGACTCCAGGAGTTGGTGATGGACAGGGAGGCCTGGTGTGCTGCCATCCGTTGGGTCTCAAAGAGTCTGACACGACTGAACGACTGAACTGAATCTTCCATTGTACACATACCACATCTTCATTATTCAGATGGATAACTCGTAAAACTGTGAGTATCAACTGAGACCTCCAAGAAACAGACATCAAGATGGAATGAGTAAGAAAACATTTCCTGAAGAAATACTTCTGAAGGATAAGATGGAGAAGGACTAGAGTAAGCAAACCCAGGTCTGGCATCTGTGAAAGAAGAGAGAAGGGAGGAAGACCCCAGGCGGCGCTGCCCCTTGGAGAACGGCTCAGCCAGGCTGGAGGGCGCTCCAGAAGGAAGACCACCTCTAAGAGAGCCCTGTGTTCCACAGGGAGGTCTGAGCTCTGATACCCGGGCTGTACTGAGGCATTTTCTATGATAAACCCGGACGGGACATGACCTGTATCCCCACGCTGTATTGGCAAGACTACCAGCCACCTATCTGCTTTTTTTCCCACCCATATGATTCTGAGTAAGTTCTCTCTTGAGGTACAATTGGAGCCTTATACTTCTTTGTTTGCCACATACTTAGAAATCTCTTCTGTGAAATATTATGGCATATTGATGTGGTCAAAATGATGAAGAATTACACAAATAATCATACTGCGCGTGTGCTTCCAACACATTCAGTTCTAACAGAGATAAGAGAGCACATTGCTATGCAAGACTTATGCACTGAAAAATCTGACATCGAAAACATCGAAACAATTTCATCCATCGGTGGTTTGTTTTTCTTAACACAGGGAAAGAATGTTAATTCCGCTTTAGCAGCAAGAACCCTTGGATCATCTTGAGGCAGATTAGAGTTCAGTGGGGTCATACTTTTATAAATACTAGTATAGGTTGTCTGTGTGGACGCTCAATCACGTCCAACTTTTTGCAGTCCCATGGACTGTAGCCCACCAGGCTCCTCTGTCCGTGGGATTTCCCATGCAAGAACATTGCAGTGGGTTGCCATTTCCTCCTCCAGGGGATCTTTCTGACCCAGGGATCAAACCTGCATCTGCTGAATTGGAAGGCTGGTTCTTTTTTTTTTTTAATATAAATTTATTTATTTTAATTGGAGGTTAATTACTTTACAAGGTTCTTTACCACTGAGTCCCTGGGGAAGCCCAGTATAGGTTACAAGTATCCCTTAAAAAATTAAATTCATGATTAAAAAAAAATTGATACGTATTATGGTACCTGGGCTGATTGCGTTCTTCCAGGGAGTAATCCGCAACAAAAGTATAAAGAAATGTATCGTCACTATCTCTTGATTTCTCTTTCTAAACATGCTAAATTTTTTCATTCAACTCCAGTTCTCTAGGGTTGCTTTTTATTTTCTGCTGCTTCCAATCACTCAAAATGGTTTCCTCTACCAGATTCTACAGTCCCATGTTACATTTCATTTATTAAGAGCCTCTCTTCCTTCCACACCTCCCAGGGGAATGTGTTGAAATCATAAGGTGTATTTATTGTTGTTAGTCGCTAACGCACCTTTGATTCTCTGTGGCCCCATGGACTGTAGCACACGGGGCTCCCCTCCCGAAGTTTGCTCAAACTCACATCCGTTGAGTCGGTGATGCCATCCAACCATCTCGTCCTCTGCTGGCTCCTTCTCCTTTTGCCTTCAGTCTTTCCCAGCATTAGGGCTTTCTCCAGTGAGTCAGCTACCTAACATTCCAGGTTCCTATGCGATATTGTTTTTTACAGCATCAGACTGTACTTTCACCCCCAGGCAAATCCACAACTCAGCATCCTTTCCACGTTGGCCCCGCCGCTTCATTCTTTCTGGAGCTGTTTCTCCACACTTTTCTAGTGAAATATTACACACCTTCTGACCTGGGGGGCCCATCTTCCAGGGTCATACATTTTTGCCTTTTGGTACTTTCCCTGGGATTCTCCAGGCAAAAACACTGGAGTAAGTTGCCATATTCAGTTCAGTTCAGTTCAGTCGCTCAGTCATGTCCGACTCTTTGCGACCCCATGAATCACAGCACGCCAGGCCTCCCTGTCCATCACCATCTCCCAGAGTTCACTCAGACTCGCGTCCATCGAGTTCGTGATGCCATCCAGCCATCTCATCCTCGGTTGTCCCCTTCTCCTGCCCCCAATCCCTCCCAGCATCAGTCTTTTCCAATGAGTCAACTCTTCGCATGAGATGGCCAAAGTACTGGGGCTTCAGCTTTAGCATCATTCCTTCCAAAGAAATCCCAGGGTTGATCTTCAGAATGGATTGGTTGGATATCCTTGCAGTCCAAGGGACTCTCAAGAGTCTTCTCCATAGACGCAAAAGAAAAGACCTCTCCAGCATACCTCCAAGAATGAGAGCTTATGATATGGGTACCCAAGATGTCAGGGTATCATACACTGTGGTTGCCAGCATTTCCAAGCCTGAGACATGTCAAGAGCTTCATGGAGAACCACACCCAGAACTTAGATTTATTTAGAATATTAACTGAGACCAAGGATGTCCCCTCCTGAGTATTGTCACCCAGTCCCACTTCTCGTAAGAGAGACTTTGCTTCGATCAGTTTGTCCAAAGCTGGGCAGAGTTTTGGGCTGAGTCACTGCCGTGTGGCTGCCCTACTGGATGTCTGACTTCTCCATCGAGAGAACGCCGTGAGCCCCACTTTCTGGACCAGTCAGCAGCAGCTATGCCAGCAGGGTTATTTTCTCATAGCACTCATGGAATGGGAGCTGCTTTCTACATAGAGAACCTCACGGGGTTGCTTGCTGCAGAAGAAGGCAATTAGAATTTTATGGACTCTCCGGTACAAGTGTTAATGTTTGATAAAACCTAACTTGGTTACTCCTTGCACTTTACTGCATTTCATCGTTGTCTCAAAGCCTGTAACTCAAAGAGCTGGACTTGTCTATAGTCACTGAGCTCTTTTTCACTTTAAACAATGCTGTGAGTTCCTCTTTTGCAAAAGCCCAGACTCGCTCATCAGCCGCTGGCTACATGCCCTGGACTGATCACTGCACTTTTTTTCTTTTTGGAACTGAAGTGAACTCTATCTTCTCGTCTTTTAACTTCTGTTTCCAGTGCGTGATCATCATTTTTTAATGACAACTTGGCTCTCAATTCAGGTCACTGTGTGATTACTCAGGACACCAGATTCTTTGCAGCTCCTATGTGGCTCAGAACCGTGAACCAGTAAGGGTGCAAGACTGCGTCTGCCAATACAGGAGCCCAATAAAGTTAATTGTTTCTCCGTTAGGCACTTTGCTAGTGCGCTGAACACATGGAACCGATTATCTGGCACTGCAATGTTGTTAAATAAAATGTGCAAAAAAGAAAATACAATTATTGCTAAAGTAAAAACATACCACCAGGGGTTATTAAAAGAAAATCAAGATGTTTTACATTTTGAGGATGCTTCGCTGCTACATGTGGCGTTTGGTGAAAAGCGATTCTCTCCAAGATACTGCAGAGCCAGCGTTAAACTTTACTTTCTGCTCCATTATCTTCCAGTGGCTTGAAATAAATGAACACAGACTTTTGCATTCTCAAGGAAACATTTTAAAAAATTAAAGGCGTATTTTGCAACGTTGGAATAAAAATCACTCACTTAAAACATTCGTCTTATATAAGATGTAGGATGATTCTTTCATTTAAGAACAGATTTACTTCTATCAGCCTTCTGGGCAGGTCTGAAGTGCTTTTGAACTCTGTCGATTCACCAATGGAGATCATCTCCCAAAGTAACTACATTCTGGTATAGAAAATAAATTACTTGGGTAGCATGGAAAAAAAATAACTCTAATCCTGCTTAGGTCTGCTTAGGTGAACCATGGGGACTTAATAAATACAATGTGTTTATAAGATGAAGAGTCATAATCAGCTTCCATTTACCTTCGAGGTTTTCTCATTTCTCACCAACACTTTAAAATAATAACATTATATTGCCTAAATGGAATGCAGTTACAGTTACAAGGAGCATTTTAAAATTGTTTTACTTGTATTGTGATCGTAGCTATTTAGCCAATGTCCCTTAGAGATACAAGAGTGTTTTGTCAGATTTGGATTTTGTTATGAATGGTCTTTAAATAATCAAACCATATACATTTGTGTTGATTTGAATTTTGTGTGTATCAGTCGCTCAGTCATGTCTGACTCTTTGCAACCCCATGGACTGTAACTGACCAGGCTCCTGTGTCCATGGGATTTTCTAGGCAAGAATACTGGAAAGTTAGTCACTCAGTTGTGCCCGACAGTTTGTGACCTCATGCATGTACTGTAGCCCAACAGGGTCCTCGGTCCATGGGATTCTCCAGGCAAGTATACTGGAGGGGGCTGCCATTTCCTTCTCCAGGGGAATCTTCCCAACCTAGGGGTCAAACCCAGGTCTCCTGCATTGCAGGCAAATGCTTTACCATCTGAGCCACCAGGAAAGCCCTTGAATTTTGTATGAATGGCCTTTAAATAATCAAACTGCACACATTTCAGTTGATTATTTAAAGGCCATTCATACAAAATTCAAAATCTAAAAAAACATTCTTGTATAATAGAAGGCAGACGGAGAAGGGGGCGGCAGAGGATGAGATGGCTGGATGGTATCACCGACTCAATGGACATGAATTTGAGCAAACTCCTGGAGATAGTGGAGGACAGGAGAGCCTGGTGTGCTGCAGTCCATGGTGTCGCAAAGAGTCGGACACGACTTAGTGACTGAACAACAATGCATTTCAGGAAAACACTATGTTAACGCATTCGACATTACAGACCAATTCATATATTAGCCTAAAAAACGTGAGGACCCAAAAATTTTCATTTTAAAAATTTGGATTTTGTTTTCTATGTCTTCAACTAAACAAGATGGTTGTTAATTTTTTTTTTCTCTAAAGTGCCTCAAATCAGTTAAAGTATTATTAAAGCAGATCTGAATATCCCCATGTAGCTATGAACTGTCCTGTTATAAAATGTGGATTTGTCCTCTTTGCTAATCAAAGACCCACCCATTTTGGACTTAATATCGATGGCAATAATTGATTTTTCTCGGTTTTCTGATGCTGGGAGGGATTGGGGGCAGGAGGGGAAGGGGACAACAGAGGATGAGATGGCTGGATGGCATCACTGATTCGATGGACATTAGTCTGTGAACTCCGGGAGTTGGACATGGACAGGGAGTCCTGGCGTGCTGCAATTCATGGGGTTGCAAAGAGTCGGACACGAATGAGCGACTGAACTGAACTGAACTGAACTCCTTCTGAATAACTAGAATTGTCAACCTTGAGAGTGACTGGAATTTTCAGGCTAGACCGTATGTCGCTCAAAATGGTCATTGTACTTTCATTGCAAGTGGGCTCTTGCAACTTATACTTTCTAAATGTAACACTTTTCAATTAATTATTAGTCCTATACTTTGGTTATTCTGTAGCTCTCTAACATACTAAAAGAATCCTCAAGTAGGAAAGAGCCTTAGAATGAACAGAAACAGATTATTTTTTCTTTTCTGATGAGCGGAATTGGGAGGTTAAATAGTCATAAATCACTAAAGATAATTTTCTTGGAGGCAGAACTATTAACCCAAAGTGCTCTGGCTATGTTTAACTAGAAAAATGTTGTTATTCAGTCGCTAAGTTGTGTCTGACTTTTTGTGACCCCATGGACTGCAGCAGGCCAGGCTTCCCTGTCCTTCACTATCTCCAGGAGCTTGCTCAAACCATGTCCATTACGTCAGTCTGTCCAACCTTCTCATCCTCTGTCACCCACTTCTCCTGCTTGCAATCTTGTCGGCTCTTCGCATCAGGAAGGCAAAGTATTGGAGCTTCAGCTTCGGCACCAGTCCTTCCAGTGAATATTCAGGGTTGATTTCCTTTAGGGTTGACTAGTTTGATCTCCTTACTGTCCAAGGGTCTCTCCAGAGCCTTCTCCCGCTGCATGGCATGGTTTAAATGATGTGAAATGCAAGGCTGCTGCCTTTCCAAGAGGAAGTAATTTAGGGTAATGGCTTTAACTCCCTTTAGCTAAAAGTGCAGCTAGTTGCCAGCAATTTTAAAAAGACTTTGTTACCATTGAGAGGCAAGTCCATAAATTTCAATGAAATGACTGTCCACTATTGATAACTCTGATTTCTTTGAGATTTTGATGGGTAGAGAGAAAAGATGACTTGGCTACTATTAATAAGCATTTGTAGAATATAGAAACAGTTGTTATGAATCATGAAGCCAGAGGCTACTTGAAAGGAGATCTGGAAGATAATTATAGAATTCCACAAGTGACATAACTAGCTTTTGGCAACTTTTTAGAAAACTTTGCAGACAGATATTATATGTTTAGTAGGTTAACTAAATCATCCAAATTACTCTTTTTATTCGTGTTACAAGTAATATAATATAACTACCCTATATTTTATAGATTTGGCATAATCAACATGATTTAATATACTTACATTCACATGTACGCCCGCTTTTCTACTCTTTTCAGGTACATTTAAAAGAAGTTAAATTTTGATGTTTAACATGTAAACATTTTTTAAATTTAATTTTTCTTTTATATAGGAGTATAGTTGATTTACAACATTGTATAACATAAAACATATGAATACTATGACATTGAAGATAAGATTTTCTCTTAAAAAACAAAGTTAATCTTTACTGTCCAACATTAAAATTCTTTTTATCAAGCAAAAAATGAATACATTTACTTAAGACATTTTCCTGTGTTGCTGCCATGATTTTCAGATTTTTCACAGGAAAAAAATATAATTACAGATAATTACTTGGAATCTTAATATATGAACCAATTCTTTTATAAATATATTTAATAAATTTGACGTTTAAAACTTGTTCTTATTATTGAATCATTCACTGGAAGTTGTGAGGTCACTTTGATTAACTGGGACATCTCTGAACTCATGGCTTATAAATGGCAGTGGCAATTTTACTTATATACCAATCTGCTGTGACTCCTGTGTTTTTATTTGGCTTTACACTATCCAGGCAGCTTGGTTTATTAAACCAAATAATATAGGGTTGCAGATTTAAATCACTACTCTGCAATTTCAGGAAAACATCACACAATAGATATTTTATTAGAGGATTTTTACCAGGATGCATTCAATCTACAGCACAAGTAATCATGTTTCAAAGAGCAAACATTTTGTATATCACACACCTGTTTTTGACAGTGTTAAAGGTAGTTAGCTTGTAAATCGTGTATATTTTAAAAATGCTGACTCATGTGTTTGTAAAATCATTGACACATCTTCTCTGTAAAAACGTCATGGTTCTCTTGAACACAGCATCTTCTTAACCACAGTGTCCTTTGGAGAAGAATCTTATTAACTATCACAAGAATAATGCTAATGTTGTCCTTGACATTTATAATGCAGTTAATGAAAGCACACAAGAAAATAACTTAGGAATACATGACTGCATCTGAAGTTTATTTGTGAACAGCAGAAGATCTCCCAGTAATAGTGTGGTAACAAATAGGAGCGTATGTCTCTTAAAGAAAAAATAATCCGGAGTTTGGCGGAGCAGTCATTCCCAAGTGTGGCTGCTTGTGTTACTAACTTTTCATCGGGTAAGAAGGAGACAGGGTTTGGAGGGGTCCATGGCTGTTAAGTTTTAAGGACACTTTCTGACATTGTCATTGCTGCACCTACTTACACCCCATTAATCAGAAATAAGTAACATGACCACGTGTAATTGCAGGGCCTCTGGGGACTGTGATCTTTATCCGGGCACTCAGAACTTTCTACTCTTTTTTTTTTAATTCATCAGATTCTTTTTTTTTTAAGTTTTATTGAAGTATAGTTGCTGTACAAGGTTATATCAGTTTCTACTGTACCGCAAAGTGAATCAGCTGTACCCACATATCCCCTCCTTTTTGGATTTCCTTCCCATTAAGGTCACCACAGAATGTGAGCAGAGTTCTTTGTGCTCTGCAGTAGGGTCTTGTTAATTATGTATTATATATAGTATCAGCGGTGTATATATGTTAACCCCTGACTCCCAGTTCATCCCACAACCCCCTTTCCCGCTTGGTATCCATAGACTTGATCTCTATATATGCGTCTATTTCTGCTTTGCAAATAAGATCATCTATACTGATTTTCTTCTAGATTGCACATACGTGGGTTAATGTACGATATTTGTTTTCTCTTTCTGACTTCGCTGTCTGTGCCTCTAGGTCCACCCAAGAACTTTCTATTCTTCTAGGGGAAGAAGGAAAGAGCAATATTCCAGGGAGTCAGAGCAAGCTAATTATATATTTTTTTGCCTGCCGCCTGTTGCTCTAAATCATGGCACATTTAGTTTACATTTGGAGTCTGTATTCTTACAAAACCACCCCAACTCTGTCCTTTGAATCTTCGAACCAGAATTGTTATGGGTTTTCTAAGGAAGTTTTAGCCGCCCACTCGCAACCGCAATATGACCCGGAAAGATCATGCTTTCAGCTGGGAGCAGTGGATTTGGAAGACTTTTAATGCCATTGATTTGTCGGCCTCACTCATCTTTGCCCTGTTTTGGTCATTCTTCAGTGTCTCCTAGTAATTATTTTTCGCATTTCATCTAGAATTTATCTTTGTCTATGTGAAGTTAGTCCTAGAAAGAAGCTTATTAGTTATGCGTGCATATGTGCTGACTTGCTCAGTATTGCCAGTCCCTTTTGCAACCCTGTGGACTGTAACCCACCAGACTCCTTTGTCTATGGGATTCTCCAGGCAAGCAGACTGCAGTCGGTGGCCACGCCCTCCTGCAGGGGAGCTTCCGACCCAGGGACTGAGTGTGCACTGGGAGGCGGTTTCCTGGCTGCTGGCGCACCAGCGAAGTGCCCTTAGCTAGCCACAACTAGACGTAAAACCTCATGGAAGTGTTTCTCTTGATGTGCACATGGCTGGTCTCTTCCTGCCATTCAGATTCAACACAAACGTCCCCTCTTTGAGAAGGCTTTTCCTGAATGTAAAGCAGCCTTCAGTCTTACAGAAAAGCAGCCGGAGTGTCAGTGAGACCTTCTCCAACTGTGAAATCTGGAAACACACTGCTGTCTTACTACACACACAGGTACACACACACACATCTACAGTGAGTATTCTTCCCGTTTTGCCTGGGATAATCTCAGACTATTATTCTTGGTTTGTCTTTCTTTTTGAAAGTAAACTTTTCTTTAACATTTAATCTGGCTGGGCTGGGTGGCTCGTGGGGATTTGTTGTGGCCTGTGGGATCTAGTTCTCTGACCAGGAATTGAGCTCAGGCCCTCGGCACTGGGAGGGTGGGGGTCTTAGCCACTGGACCGCTAGGGAGGTCCCAGATTATTCTCGTCATGACATCAGGACTAATAATATTTCCTATTGCTGTCAAAATTCTCCAGATTGGTCTAAAAATTATATGGAAAGGTTAAAAATCCCTATTATACTGTTTCGTGTTTCTTCCTATCACAAATTTGATTTTTAGTCACTAAGTCATGTCTGACTCTTCGTGACCCCATTTACTGTAGCCTCCCAGGCTGCTCTGTCCATAGGATTTCCCAGGCAAGAATATGGAATGGGAAGCTATTGTGCCTATGCATATATATATATATATTTAATATACTATATAAGATATAGTTCTATACATTAAAGCATATGCCTGTCTCCCCATACGAGGATGTAATCCTATGAGGGTAGAACTTTTCTGTCTCATTCCCTGTTATATTCAGGACAGTTATAAGCACAAGGAGGAAGCTCAATAAATGTTCATGGAAGGAGCAAACAAACAAATCACTTTCTTTCGTCTACCCTGACAATGTAAGTTACATGATCCTGAGACCTGATACTTACATTTCTCCAATTTATCCCCTCTTCCTGGTTACAGTCAGCCTTCAGTACATTCATTCATTAACCTTACAACATATAGGGCTTCCCAGGCGGTGCAGTGGTAAAGAATCTGCCTGCCAACGCAGGAGACACTGGAGACGTGGTTTCGATCCCTGGGTGGGGAATATCCCCTGGAGGAGGAAATGGCAACCCACTCCAGTATTCTTGCCTGGGAAGTCCCATGGACGGAGGAGCCTGGCAGGCTGCAATCCACGGGGTTGCAAAGAGTCAGACACAACTGAGCACACACAGCAACACAACAACTTACAACACAGAGTTAATGCTCTTTCCTCTGAAATTGTCGACCAGAGACAGCATATTCAAAAGCAGAGACGTTACTTTGCCGACTAAGGTCCATCTAGTCAAGGCTATGGTTTTTCCTGTGGTCATGTATGGATGTGACAGTTGGACTGTGAAGAAGGCTGAGCACCGAAGAATTGATGCTTTTGAACTGTGGTGTTGGAGAAGACTCTTGAGAGTCCCTTAGACTGCAAGGAGATCCAACCAGTCCATTCTGAAGGATATCAGCCCTGGGATTTCTTTGGAAGGAATGATGCTAAAGCTGAAGCTCCAGTACTTTGGCCACCTCATGAGAAGAGTTGACTCAATGGAAAAGAGTCTGATGCTGGGAGGGATTGGGGGCAGGAGGAGAAGGGGATAACAGAGGATGAGATGGCTGGATGGCATCACTGACTCGATGGACGTGAGTCTGAGTGAACTCTGGGAGTTGGTGATGGACAGAGAAACTGGTGTCCTGCGATTCATGGGGTCGCAAAGAGTTGGACATGACTGAGTGACTGAACTGAACTGAACTGACATTGCTGTAGGATTTGGGGAAGAAAATTAGACAAACACAATGTGTTCAGTCTGCCATCCTGACTTAAAAAGTTGTGTTTCGTACTGCTTTCCCCCCGCATACTTGGTTGCTTTTTGCTCTGCTCATCCCCATGTGTCTCTACTTGTAAAGTAGTGGGGAATTATATAAGGTTGTTTTTTTTTTTTTGTCACAGTGATCAAAGATTCTTGGGGCAGCCCTCATTATCTGTCAGGCCAGGCATCTGTGATTAAGAACAGGTGCAGCCAACCCCTTGCTTGACCTACCAGCTCTGCTGGCATCAAATGAAAACCAGGAGTCAGTTTTCTGGGGGATCTTCCCCTCCCTCCCAATTCTCTCTTGCTATAGAACTTGCCAACATATCGGCAAGGATATGAGTTTGTGGCTGACCAGTGGTCCCACATCCTGCCTTTGCCCCCACAAACTTTGCAGCTCTGAGATAGGAGATTTTGATGTGGTTCCGCTGGAGTCCTATCGTTCATGTAATTTCAATTTAATCAGCTGCCTTACAGTCAGTGAATTATGGGGTCACTGATGTATCCTTTATTATTTTTCTATGATCAAGTAATTCTTTGAGATTGCTCTACACGGATGGCGGTCTTACCTTCCTTCTAAATTAGACACCGATGCTCCCTTCTCAATTCTTTGCCTCCTCCTTTAGTTATTACACTTGTGGGCTGAGTTAAAGATGGAGCTTAACATTTCTGCCCAAATCACCACCTCACAGAGACGTTCAGATAGATTCACATGATCAATAAGCTTTTTTTATAATCAGCTCAGATATTGCTTTATCCACCATGACTTTGTTTTATAGTTTTATCCTAAATTGCAGTGGAGGGTGAGGGGGTTCCGTGTGTGCCTGCATGATGTTTGGGTGAGTTCTAAGAGATTTTAATGATAGAAGGAAGTCTAGTCTAACAGGCAAAATGCGATTTCTCATTGCTGAAGGCAAGAGACAGTAAGAGATGGTTGGATTCTGCTGTCTGCACCAAAGTCTCAACTCCAGAGTAAGCCCAAAATGACAAAAGTGAAAAGCGAAAGCAAACGTCGCTCAGTGGTGTCCAGCTCTTTGTGACCCCATGGACTATGCAGTCCATGGAATTCTCCAGGCCAGAAGACTGGAGAGGGTAGCCTCTCCCTTCTCCAGGGGGTTTTCCCAACCCAAAGGTAACTCTAAAGGAGAGAGAAGCCCAGAAATGTTATATTATTTGGAGAAGGAGACACACAGCTAGTTTCACGATTGTCAATAGAGAGCAAGGGACACGTTTCTGAGCTGAATTATTGGAAAGAGAATCGATTGCGAAAGACGAGATACAGATACCAGGCCGTATGGATGTGGTGGACAAGGAGAAGGAGAGCTGGAAACGACACCAGCTCATCTATCATTTGCTTGTCGCTGTTGTTCAGCCAGTAAGTCGTGTCCGACCTTTTGCCACCCATGGACCCCAGCATGCCAGGCCCCTCTGCCTTCCACTATCTCCCAAAGTGTGCTCAAATCCATGTTCTTTATAACATCAACAAACTAAAATTGTGAAACCACTAACCTTGTGGAAAGCATCATTTCAAATACGGCTTTGTTGGTAAAGTATTTAATT
Organism: Capricornis sumatraensis; assembly: GCF_032405125.1. Taxonomy (NCBI): domain Eukaryota; kingdom Metazoa; phylum Chordata; class Mammalia; order Artiodactyla; family Bovidae; genus Capricornis; species Capricornis sumatraensis. The sequence goes on along the minus strand of NC_091076.1, from coordinate 109,559,401 downwards.
AAAATTTATTAACTGGGTTCAGGTATGTTTACACCAAATATGTTTTGACTTCTTTACACCTAGGTTAGTAACGTTCACCTTATTCTGGGTGATCTTTATTATAAAAAGTCAAATTCCATTGTCAGATCAATAAAATTCTTTAAAAATGTAGTTAGGCACTATACCTAATCACTTTTCATGAGACAAAGTAGAGATTCCTCAACGGACAGAGAGCCAACTGTTCCCAGTTGCATTCCTCTTTTGAAGGAAAGATTCCCAGGAAACATTTGGAAGAAACGCCTGTGCCTTCCTGGGGCAGGCAGCTGGGAAGAGGAAAGAGTAATACAGAAATGATTAAGGGGACCCTCCCGGTCAGTCCTGTTCTTCAGTTGCCTTGATTGAAGGCATGAAGTTTTATTTTACTAACTTCTCCCTTGCCCTTCCAGAGTTGAGGGTGCTCACTCCAGGGCTTGAGCAGAAGTGCCCCGGGGAACCTTGGTGCAAAGGTTTGAAATCACAGCTGGGTTTGATTAGAGGGATTGGGCGAGATCAGTGCCTGATTAACTCTCAGCTGCTCTCGGCTTCCTCAGTTCCTGCAGGAGAATTAATCCATAGGTTCGAGTAAATTTTGGGTCTTAATGGATACCAGATACATGGAGCCCACCCAGACCACCAAGACCCAGCAGTCCATTCCCTCACGTTTATATTGTGCAAATGAGCTCATTCCTCCTTTACCCAGTGGCCGAAATAACCCTGTCTCACTGCGTTTCTCCCACGCTGGTCTCTTTATTATCCCTCCTGTTCTAAGGAACTGTAGGTCCTTTAGGGTAAGGTGCAGGTCTTAGCTTTTGCATTTTTAGAATGTGAATTTAATTCCGTTAGGAGGAGTTAGTTCCGTTCACTCAGAAGAGTTTGTTGGCTGAATAGCGATGCGTTGTACACCCTTTCTCTTACTTCGCGTTCAGGGCACATGAAATTATACCAGCTCTATAGTGAGCACTCTGCACTCTCCACTTCTATTGTAAGATGACTTTATGCCATCCTGCTTAAGGATTCTTGGATTAGAGATGTGTGCTTAGTACCATAAATCGTCATCATGATCTTGATAACATTGAAAGGTCATTAAATATTTTTACAAGAACTCATGTTTTGGGATCCTTACAACCTTGACTTTTGTTGATCAATTTCATAGCAAAGAGAGGTTCTTTGTCTAATTGCTTCCTTGCTAACTGAATATTCTTATACTTGTGAATCAAGGAATTCACTCAAAAGAGAAAACTCAGCACAAAAGTGACCCACACAGATTTGTTTAAACTTCAAGAGACTTCTATCTTTCTGATAGATTATTATCATAGCACTGACCTGTGAGACCCACCCTGTTAAGATCAGAGACATGTAAATAAAAATAAAGCATTCATCAACATAAATAAATCAAATGGGAGTTTCCCTAACTAGCATGTAACTCGTTTCCTTCTGTAGAGTCTCATTGCAGGAAGTAGCAGGAAAAAAAGCCGAGAGAACTCAAAGTTTCATTTAATGCTCATGTGTTTCTCTGAAATTTTAATTTAACTAAATGAAAGAGGTAAATTTTCTATGGGTGACTTCTTTAATTACTGTGATCAATTTTAGATTTATGTCTTTCAGATTTATGTGTTAGTTTATTCTTTTCCAACAATTGCTTTGCTCAACTGACACATTGGCAGAGCTAAATATTTCTTCTAAACTGTAAGAAAGTTGTATGTTGCTGGCAGCAGCTTCTGTGTCAGACTCCTCCTTCATCAATATCACATGAACTTAATACATATATTTATATATCTCTATTTATATCTATACCGTGGTTATTTCCCTCTCTCAGAAGCTGTCAGTTCAGTTCAGTTCAGTCACTCAGTCGTGTCCGACTCTTTGCGATCCCATGAATTGCAGCACACCAGGCCTCCCTGTCCATCACCAACTCCCGGAGTTCACTCAGACTCATGTCCATCGAGTCAGTGATGCCATCCAGCCTTCTCATCCTCTGTCGTCCCCTTCTCCTCCTGCCCCCAATCCCTCCCAGCATCAGAGTCTTTTCCAGTGAGTCAACTCTTCTCATGAGGTGGCCAAAGTACTGGAGTTTCAGCTTTAGCATCATTCCTTCCAAAGAAGACTTACCTCAATTAAACTGACCTATTCATTTTCCTCTATTAATGTGGTATTTTTTCACATTTCAGTTCAGTCGCTCAGTCATGTCTGACTCTTTGCAACCCTATGGACTGCAGCACGCCAGGCATCCCTGTCCATCACCAACTCCCACAGTTTACTCAAACTCATGGCCATTGAGTTAGTGATGCCATCTAACCATCTCATCCTCTGTCATCCCCTTCTTCTCCTGCCTTCAATCTTTCCGAGCATCAGGGTCTTTTCCAATGAGTCAGTTCTTTGCATCAGGTGGCCAGAGTATTGCTGTTTCAGCTTCAACATCAGTTCTTCCAATGAATATTCAGGACTGATTTCCTTTAGGATGGACTGATTGGATCTCCTTGCAGTCCAAGGGACTCTCAAGAGTCTTCTCCAGCACCACAGTTCAAAAGCATCGGTTCTCCAGTGCTCAGCTTTCTTTATAGTCCAACTCTCACATCCATACATGACCACTGGAAAAACCATAGCTTTCACTAGCGGGACCTTTGTTGGTGAAGTAACGTCTTTGCTTTTTAATATGCTGTCTAGGTTGGTCATAACTTTCCTTCCAAGGAGTAAGCGTCTTTTAATTTCATGGCTGCAGTCACTATCTGCAGTGATTTTGGAGCCCCCCAAAATAAAGTTTGACACTGTTTCCCCATCTACTTCCCATGAAGTGATGGGACCGGATGCCATGATCTCAGTTTTCTGAATGTTGAGTTTTAAGCCAACATTTTCACCCTCCTCTTTCACTTTCATCAAGAGGCTCTTTAGTTCTTCACTTTCTGCCATAAGGATGGTGTCATCTGCATATCAGAGGTTACTGATATTTCTCTCAGCAATCTTAATTTCAGCTTGTGCTTCATCCAGTCCAGCATTTCACAATATGTACTCTAAATATAATTTAAATAAGCAGGGTGACAATATACATCCTTGACGTACTCCTTTCCCGATTTGAAACCAGTCTCTTGTTCCATGTCCGGTTCTGACTGTTGCTTCCTGACCTGCATACAGATTTCTCAGGAGGCAGGTCAGGTGGTCTGGTGCTCCCATCTCTTTCACGATTTTCCACAGTCTGTGGTGATCCACACAAAGGCTTTGGCATAGTCAATAAAACAGAAGTAGATGTTTTTTTGGAATGCTCTTGCTTTTTCAATGATCCACCGGATGTTGGGAATTTGATTTCCGTTTCTTCTGCCTTTTCTAAATCCAGTTTGAACATCTGGAAGTTCACCGTTCATGTACTGTTGAAGCCTGGCTTGTAGAATTTTGAGCATTACTTTGCTAGTGTCTGAGATGAATGCAGTTGTGCGGTAGTTTGAACATTCTTTGGCATTGCCTTTCTTTGACATTGGGATGAAAACTGACCTTTTCCAGTCGTGTGGCCACTGCTGAGTTTTCCAAATTTGCTGGCATATTGAGTGCAGTGCTTTCACAGCATCATCTTCCAGGATTTGAAACAGCTCAACTGGAATTCCATCACCTCCACTAGCTTTGTTTGTAGAGATGGTTCCTAAGGCCCACTTGACTTCACATTCTGGGATGTCTGGCTCTATGTGAGTGATCACACCATCATGATTATCTGGGTCGTGAAGATCTTTTTGGCACAGTTCTTCTGTGTATTCTTTCCACCCCTTCTTAATATCTTCTGCTTCTGTTAGGTCCATAACACTTCTGCCCCTTATTGTGCTCATCTTTGCATGAATTATTCCCTTGGTATCTCTAATTTTCTTGAAGAGATCTCTAGTCTTTCCTGCTCTATTGTTTTCCTCTATTTCTTTGCACTGATCTCTGAGGAAGGCTTTCTTTTATCTCCTTGATATTCCTTGGAACTCTGCATTCAGGTGGATATATCTTTCCTTTTCTCCTTTGCCTTTCTCTTCTCTTCTTTTCATAGCTATTTGTAAGGCCTCCTCAGACAAACATTTTGCCTTTTTCCATTTCTCTTTCTTGGAAATGGTCTTGCTCACTGCCTCCTGTACAATGTCACGAATCTTCGTCCTTAGTTCTTCAGGCACTCTGTCTATCAGATCTAATCCCTTGAATCTATTTCTCACTTCCACTGTATAATCATAAGGGATTTGTTTCAAGGGATATCTGAATGGTCTAGTGGTTTTCTCTACTTTCTTCATTTAGGTCTGAATTTGGCAATAAGGGGTTCATGATCTGAGCCACCAGCCAGCTCCTAGTCTTGTTTTTGCTGACTGTATAGAGCTTCTCCATCTTTGGCTGCAAAGAATATAATCAATCTGATTTCGGTGTTGGCCGTCTGGTGATGTCCATGTGCAGAGTCTTCTCTTGTGTTGTTGGAAGAGGGTGTTTGCTATGACCAGTGCGTTCTCTTGGGAAAATTGTTCGCCTTTGCCCTGCTTCTTTCTGTACTCCAGGGCTGAACGCGCCTGTTACTCCAGGTGTCTCCTGACTTCCTACTTTGTATCTCATCCCCTGTATTCACCTTTTTTCCTTGCTCAAGTCCACCTCCCCCTAACATGCCCCACCCCTGCTACTTGCTACATCCTGGGGGCTCCCCTGGCTCCACGTTAAGAATCATATTATTCACAGGACTCTTCTTGATTTTTCCCCCGTGGTTTACTCCCTCTCCTTCATTTCTGTATAGCATTTTGTTTTAATCACATATTCAGCACTCAGTGGATTCTTGGGTTAATATTTACTATTTTGTGAAGTTAGTCTTGCTGTAAGTGCTCGAGGTAGGTGGTATACTTTTAAAAAATTACATCTTTTTCATACAAAATAAGATTTTTTGATTGGCATATATACTGCTGCTGCTGCTGCTGCTAGCATGTGTAAACAGAGAGCTAGTGGGAAGCTGCTGTGTAGCACCAGGAGCTCAGCTCAGTGCTCTGTGATGACCTAGAGGGGTGGGTGGGGGGTGAGAGGGAGGTTCAACAGGGAGGGGATATATGTCTACATAAAGCTGACTCATACTGTTATAGAGCAGAACCTCACACAACATTGTAGAGCAATTATATTCCAATAAAAACAGTATTTTTACAAATATTTGCAAAGTATGATGCTGGTGGTGCCAACAGGAGAAATAGTATAGCGTCATTTACATTTTCTTTGACTCAGAACAATAACTTGCAAAATCTTACATGTTTAGGAGAAACACCATTTGTTCATATCTGTAAATACTGCTGCCTGGAGTTCCGGAAATGCAATGATAGGTGGTAAGTGGAGATTATAAGCTTCCCATCAGATTGCAAGTTCCTTTAAAATGGCCACCATATCTGGTTACTACTGTATTCCAGTGTATGGTGTAATGCAAGCACATAGTTGGTGGTCAGTAACTACTTCTGAATGAACCAAATAATTGAACAAGTGAAATAATCTCGATAAAGCATAAAAGTCAACTTTCACGTGTTTCTTAAGATTACTTATGATGAATAGGAACAGCGGTCGCAAGAATGGAATGGCTACCAATACTCTGATACTGAGAATCATCCAGATGAATGTCTAGAAGTAATTGAACCTTGCTTTTCTCAACAAAGTCAATGTGTGAATATCTTTTAAATGCACTGAGAATTAGATAAAAGTGAAAAAAAATCCCTAGGTATCAACCTCTTTGCAGCTCAACTTGGCTGACATTTCACCTTTGCTAAGTTTATCAGGATTTAGAACATGTTAGAAAATTAATGTTTCCAAGGCCATTGAATCCACCTCACTTACTCAGTAGTTGAAGCCGATCACCAAGGTTAGTAAGTGAGATTCTCTCTGAGTAGAAGTTTCCCTGTTTTTTTCTGATTTCCTTTCCCATCTGTGGCCTTTCACAGACTGAGGGAATCGCTGACAGCGCCTGAAAGACTAAAGCCCAGAACAGACTGAGTGTGTAAGAAACTAAGGATTTAGGGCAATTAAGAGGAGCAGTGTGTACTCCTGGCTGCATAAGCCTTCGCTGGTGACCGAGACCTTCAGCACAGGGGCTTGCCTGGCGACTAAGCAAGTAAAGAACCCACCTGCAATGCAGGGCCCACAAGAGATGCGGGTGTCGGGAAGATCCCCTGCAGGAAGGCTTGGCAACCCACTCTAGTGTTCTTGCCTGGAGGATTCCCTGGACAGCGGAGCCTGGTGGGCTGTGGTCCATGGCGCAGCAAAGAGTCAGATGTGGCTGGAGCTACACGCAGGCACGCACGAGCCCTTTAGCACAGACGCGCTTTCTCCTCCGATCTAGACTTAGCTTACTTCCGAAACTTGACCTCTATTTCTTTCTCTTATTAAAAATGCTAATCTTCCACATGCAACTGATCTCATCTGCTATTGGGAGAACCCACTTAATTCACTCTCATTAAAGCATGGACGTCTGGTCATACCTTCTAGAAGACAGTTTAAAAGTTGTGCTGGCTCAAATATATATCCAGGCATTGGACTTTATTCAAGGCTTTCCAAAAAGTTAGGGTAAAAGCAAAATAGCAAGCTCCTTCTAGAAATATTCTATCGCAGTTTTAAAGTGTTGGGCTAATTAAAATGTTGGTCTATGCACTGGACTGTCTTCAAGATTTTCCAAAAAACTAGATTAAAAGCAAGACAACAGGCACTCCAGAAATATAACAGACAGTATTTTTTTTTAAGAAGTTAATTACTAGGAATTGCTGGAGGATCACAGGGACGGGGGAGCCTGGTGGGCTGCCGTCTATGGGGTCGCACAGAGTCGGACACAACTGAAGCAACTTAGCAGCAGCAACTTAAGTAGGCATCACTTACAAAGTGGCTTCTTTATTTTAAATATTTGTACTTATATATTTGGCAGGACCGGGGCTTAGTTTGTTGCGTGGGATCTTTGGTCTCCACTGCAGCATGTGGGATCTACAGTGGGTGGCTTGTGGCCTCTCAGCTGGGACGTGCGAGGTCCAGTCCGCTGACCAGGGGTCAGACCCAGGCCCCCTGCACTGAGAGTGTGGACTCTTCGCCACTGGGCCACCATGAAGGCCCAGTCTCCTCTAATTCCTTCATTGTCCCCCTCGGGGGTCACCTTTTCTACAACGTCTCCCTTTCTGTGTGTCCTGAAACCAGCAGACCAAACCTTGTCCTCACAGCCTGCATGCTCCGGGTCCCATCACGACGAGGAGAATGAGACAAAGGGAACTTCGACGACAGAAATGATCACTCACTTCGCTTTTTGCCCGTGTGTTGGGGCAGTGGAGTGTCTGCGCATGAGAAGGTCGGAGGACAGACAGAAAGGGCAGAGTGATAGGCAGACACACGATGGATCTTTACTCTCTGGGGGAGCTTCCAGAATACAGGTCCCACACGATCCTCCTGCGGATACCATCCATCACTCATCATTAAATGAATAAGCTATGGCAGAAGGCATATGAATAATATGAACCACAGCCTCCTAGAAAAGCAATCAGGATTTCTGAGACCTTTCATATGTGTCACCCCAGAAGTCAAGCAATACGAGCACCACATAAAATTATTACCCAGAAAATTAAGTCTAAAGGAAAGTCACTTTAAGGAGAAAGATACTAAAAAGAAGATGCTTTAAAAGCCAGGAAATGATATTGAGACTCAAGTTTCCAGTTTGGAGAAGAGGGTGTGTACGTGCCCAGTCGCTCAGTCATGTCCCACTCTTGCAACCCCATTTACTGTAGCCCACCAGGCTCCTCTGCCCACGGGATTTCCCAGGCAAGAATACTGCTGTGGGTTGCCATTTCCTATTCGAGGAGATCTTCCCGACCTAGGGTTCGAACCCATGCTTCTGGCATCTCCTGCGTTGGCAGGTGGATTCTCTACAACTGGGAAGACAAGATTCTCTATGTCGGGAAGCCTTGGAGAGAAGCAAAGACATGCAGATGAAGCCTTTGCTGTTGTCTGAATCTAAAGGTATTTTTCAGAAGCCTTGGAAATAAAAACCAGTTAGCAATAAGCCATTTTTGAGAAAAGATGACATCTGTCACTATTTTTAAAGAACTACAGTCTGCTAACAAGGTTATGTAAGAAAAGATCAGCTGGATCATCTGAGTCCCATTGGAAGCTGTCAGCTTTGATGGTGAGGAAGGACCCCTTTGTCTTGCTGGAAACACTGTATTCACATTGATCATTGACTTGGCCTCCAGACTTGCATTTTATTCATTTCCCCAGGTATGAGCCGCCCAGCTCCTCTGTGGCTTGCTCCTCATTAGACACACTCGGGGTAATGCGCAAGCAGTGGTCTTTTTATAGGAATCAGGGTCTGGCATGAATGTGTCCCGGGGTTGGAATCCCTTTCTCTTGCCCTAGGATCAGCCAACCAGGCAATCGGCACCCCACTGCCAGAGACGGGCTCTGCTGGAGGCAGCGCCTGGAAGGAAGGGGGCTATCTTTGCACTCGAGTGTGTCCTTGCTGTATCTTCCCTGCTGTTCAGCTCCAGGTTTCAGAGGCTACCGACCTGGGAGCTTTCATCAGCCGGCAGCCCGCTTTTAATAACAACAAACGCAGGGCATCTGCGGACGTGTTCGCCCACGTCTGGAGCTCTGACAAATGGCTCCTCGCGGTTCTGCCTGGCGAGGTCCACCGGCGCTTCATGGGCCATATCTCCTCCCCTGCAGCCGTCCTCGAGGCAAAACCAAACATCGCCTTCTGGAGGGAAACCGGCAAATAAAAACAAAGGAACCCGCCTCCCTCCAGCCCCACCCCCCACCCCGGGGAGGTCTGCTGGAGCCCAGAGCTCCCTTAAATGTTCTGTTTTACAGCCTTCCGTGCTGGGTTCTTTGGGCAGGCACCAGGCTCACGGTGGGTCAGCTCTTCCGTTCATCATCTCCGAGCGCTCTGCTCCTAGGGTTCCAGCCCATGGACGCCTTTCTCGGCTTGCAGCCTTGCTCGGTGCAACAAACAGACTGCAGACTACTTACCTCACGTGTCAGATATTGCTAGCCTCGAACTGGGGGCCTCTCGCGTGACTGATTCAGGGAGGCCAACACCGTCCAACTCCGGGTTCCCTTCTGCCATGGACGTGACTTCAGATCGAGCGCTATCATGGTGGTTTGAACTGATCTGGTTGCATAGTCTGTCTAGAGACTGACATGGTGGCTGGACTTCAATGGGAACAGTCAGCGTCCTGAAGGCAATGTTTCCTTCTGGGAGTTTTGTTTCCTTCAGGGAGTTTCTGAGTCAAGATCAAGTGCAGGGAAGCTCTTTGGATGACCTTGCACGCTCACTTTCTGGGGATTCACAAAGCATCTATTTCTATGGCTATTTCTCCTTATCCACCAATATGTGTATTTCTCAAGTTCTCCCTCCTTACCAAAGTGTATTTGGTCACATGGATCTTCTTGAGTCAAATTCTCTTCCTACACTCTTCTTTTGGAATGACTCAAGTCATTTCTCACTTTTCTGGAAGCTCTGCTTCCTACAGAGTCAACACCCAGAAGATCAGCTTTCCACGTCCTCTGCTTATTTCAATGTGTTACTTTCCTCTCACAGGTCAGGCAATATGCTGAGAGCATCCAGTCCAGCAATTTCCCAATGCAAGTTGAGCTGGAGAGAGGGAGAATTTATAAACGTTGTACGTGCTTATCTGATCAAATTTTTGGAATAACTACTGAGGATCCCAGAGAAAAAGAAGTCTCAGGTTTGTGTCAGGTAACATTCTGGATATGATGTGAGCCCAGAATTGCAAACAAGCATCAGTGTGAAAGAGTTGTAGCAGTCAAGTTCTCATGACTGAAGACTCTGAGACAGGGAGAATATTCTCAATTCCTCTAGTCCAGTGACTCAGCCGGGGAGATTTTTGCCCCCAGGGGACATAAAACATCCAGAGATATTTTTAAGGCTTGAAGTTGCTAATGACTCTAGCGTGCAGAGGCCAGGAAAGCTGCTAAACATCTCAGGGTGGATTACTAATAGCACTTCCTCACCCCCAAACAAAGAACTGTCTGGCCCCAAATATCAACAATGCCAAGTCTGAGAAGCTCTGTTCCAGCCTTTACCAATACTCAGCTCAGTGCTTCAATCATAATAAAAGAATAAATAATAAATGTGCTCCCCTGATAGTTCAATAGTAAAGAACCTGCCTGACACAACTTATAAACAATGAAAACTTAACAGCAAATAATAAATAAATTGCAAGATAGAATTAAGGTTTGGGGAATAAAGACAGGAATGAATTCAGTGTTCTGAATTAGAATGGGTGCTTCGGTATGCACCCTGTAGGTATGTGTTAGTTGCTCAGTGTGTCCAACTCTTGGGGACCTCATGGACTGTAGCCCGCCAGGCTCTTCTGTCCATGGAATTTTCCAGGCAAGAATACTGGAGTGGGTAGCCACTCCCTCCTACAGGGGATCTTCCCAGCTCAGGAATGGGACCCAGGTCTCCTGAATTAAATCTGCTCACTAGCACTCCCTTATCAATCTCTCTGATGCTCAGCTGTGCCTGTCCGCCTGGACTTATTATTTCTTCCTGCCGGCTCCCACGTCCTGGGACTGGCCTGCTGCAGCCTGGCTCTGCTGGTTCTTCTCGCCCGGGGCCCATGCCTGCTTAGCCCTCAGTCTCCACCTTGACAGCTTGCAGACCCAGAAGACCAGAGAAGCAGGATCCATAGACAGTCTGGAATCAGAAACAGCAAGGGTCCCCACCACTTATTCTAAACACTGAAGTCGCTTGATGAATTTCGGCAACTTTCCCATTTTATGCCAGATCCTGTTGATACAAGTGCTGTTGCTGTAATGAAGTTAAACTCAATATATTTTTTCCTCTCGTTATAACTGGCAATACTTTTGCAAGTTCCCAGCTACCGTGGAATCCATTTGGAGCAGGCTAAGAAAGCAAACAAGCTCCAGTATGAAATGTAATTGTGGTCACCACATGCCAAAAAGGTTAGCTGCTCAACTTCTCTCGTAAGCTCTACTCCGGTTAACAGACACTCGCTTTTGCTTCAACCAAGTATATTTCACCAATAGGAAATGGAGACAATTATCTGGACATTATATATAAAGAAAAATGGCTTTTCCTGGAAACATTCAGATTATAGAGACAAAGTGATTCTTAAACGATGTTGCCAGAAGGTATATCAACATGTTCAGATTATTTATCAGAGAGACATGGAAATTCACTCTACGCCCAGATTTGGAAATGTGACCAGACACAGTTAATGAGTGTTTGCATGCTATAGGCTGATTGTATTTTTGTGTGTGTGTCAATAAAAACCTTAGGCATATCAGCAGAGATACACTTACATTCAAGTTTTCAAACACTGGTATTTCATTTCAATACAGCTTATGTTAGAGAATTTTCAGATATCAGCATATATATGGGGCATTTGAACTTTTTTATAATTTTGAAAAGATGTATTTAATTAATTTTTAAGTTCTTTTTAAAAAATTATTGAAGTATAGTTGATCTACAATGTTGTGTTAATTTCTGCTGTATAGCAAAGTGATTCAGTTACACACATACACATGTATGTATATATACATGTATCCCTCTTCCTATTCTTTTCTATTATGGTTTATCTCGAGATGTTGAATACAGTTCCCTGTAGGCCTTGTCATTTATCCATCCTGCATATAAGAGTTTGCATCTTATCCCCAGCTTCCAGTCCTTCCCTCCTCCACTCCCCTTTCCTCTAGGCAACCCCTGGTGAAATTCTTCTTTTTAATCTAGCTACAGATTTTGGTAGTGAGACTCTTGATAATAGCAGGCACAGCTAATTTGTCCTGGAACTCATGGGGATAATGATGCTGGTTTATGACCTGATTGCACAGATAGGAAAAGAGGCTTCGCTTAATATTAGAAAGAACATGAAACCCCGTAAGTTCACTAAGATAATAGAAAAATCTTAAGCAGATGTTAGGAAGTTTGAACACATTTGATGTTGTGAGATAGCCCTAAACCTTTAGCGATAAATGCGGGTTTCTATTTTCACCAGTTTCCACTTACCACCAGTTTAAAATTCTGTGTCTGTCCCTCCAGTTATCCATTCATTTAACCAGCTCCATGAGAGTATAATTTATTTCTAAAATATATAGTTCTCCCTCAGCCTGACAAAAGCAAATCATCAACTGGTTTAAGGTCCTCTAAAAATCATACATTGGTAACTGAGTAACGTTCGGGCATCTCACTAAAGTTTAGATGTGTTGGTATAAATACTACATTGTGTCAGTAGATGGACTTCTTTGGTCACTTTATAAAAATATTTAGATGTGACATCCTGAAGAAAATGCTTCCATGGGTAGAGAGAATACTCTGGGGAAAAAAAAGGAAGCCTTAAGGTCCTTACAGTCACTACAAGTTTCTTAGTCATACTCCATTCATCTTGTAAGTCAACTATATTTGTACAAACGAAAGCACACATTTTATTTAAGTAGACCAATTTGCAAAAAGCCCTGTAGTACATCCATAACCTACTATAAACATGAACACACAGAGTCCTTTTATACTTATTGTTTTTTTATATTTTTATTTCATATCAAGGATTTCCACTGACATCTTGGCAGTCTGAGAATTGGAATGAGCGGTAAAGATGTAACAGGCAGTAGCTGAGAGGGTTTTTAGCTCATTGGCTGAAGGAAAATCCTGCATAAGTGATCCAACCCAATGAACCCTAATTTAAGAAATTTCATCTACCTCCGTTTTTACTAGTGGAATAAACAACATCAATAATAATTGAACAAGGGCTACGGTTTTGGACACTTATGTTTTAGTTGGGTGGAAGCTTGTTAAGAAAAACGGACTTTCTATTCCAGCCCAACACAGCACATTTCCACCTCCAAATGCTCTTTACTAGAATTTCCACAATCATATGAGGAAACAGAGGATTCTGAGACACATATTGTGTGGTTGTAAATTCACATTTTTTTTGATACTTAACTATTAGTCTTCAAAGATTCTCCCCACCTCAAAACTAGCATCTGTTCCTGTCCTGCTTGCCAACATTTTTTTTTTTTTCCCAGACAGTCACTCAGAGCTGTTTAAAGCATCCGCAAGATGGCTGGACCATGAAATCTTTCATCTTACACAGGATCTGTAGCTTATAACTTGCAAACTGATCATATCTTGGTCTCACCTGGTTTACAATTGTCTTTCCCAGGTAATTCTATCTCTGGAAGGAAAAATTAGATTTCAGATTCCGTCTCCCAATGTCTTCAAATTGTGTCTGGGTGTACTTACTGAGACCAGAGATTGGTTTATTGACCAACGGAGACCCGAGCAAGGTCACTGTTAATATTGTACCAGAAGAAAACCTAATGCTGTTTCCTAACCTTCTGCCGGAGAAGAAGCACGCACTTGGAGTAGCTAGCCTAAGTTATTTGAAAACCCTGCCTCCTTTTGGAAAAGGAAAGCAAGCAAAGGTTTTTCATACTCAACCATCATGCAGGCCATCTTCAAATAGGAAATCAGCGTTAGATAGAACCCAGAACTTTCCAGTAATTTTAGTAACACACAGAAAAGGGGATAGTCCCTGGCAATTCAGTGGTTCAGACTTCACCTTCCACCACAGGGGGTGTGGGTTCGCTTCCTGGTCGGGGAGCTAAGACCCCGTATGCCTCCTGCCCCCAGAAACCAAAACATAAAAGAAGCAATATTGTAACAAATTCAATAAAGACTTTAAAAAGTGATCTACATTAAAAAAACATCTTTAAAAAATATACTGCAATGATGTGTGGTGGGGGTGGGGGTAAGTAAATTAAAATCAATTTTGTGGGTTTTTTTAACTCCTAAATTCTCTCATCACCGGCTATTCCAGAAGTGGCTGTGAATCATGCTTCTAGAAAGAGGCATTGATAACTCATATCCATGTTATCTTGGGAGGAGAAGAGAAATATCTGGCTTTCAAATGGATAGGGGTCTCGGGGTAAGAAAGCAGATGAATTTCCCTTCTTGGAATCCCAAGTACACACCCTGCTTAAGAGGAAGCCTGCATTTCTCTTTTTCACTTTGTATGAAAAAGTCTTTCCCCTCGAGCCCTGTGGTGAGGTTGAGCAGTCAGGGTCCCCAGCCTGCATTCCCAAACTCTTCCCCCTTTACCCCGACGCCGCTCCCTTGCTCCCAACGAGTCGCACATCCGTTGTTTTACCACACAGTGCATTTGATCCCCTGTGGAAGATGAATGGCTTTGACTAAGAAAATTAAACAATGGCAGAACTAAAGCTCAGCACAGACTAAACCTGAGTGCCCTGCAGAATTTCCTCCCTCCCGTCCCGTTGCCGAAACCAGCTCTGGCCTTTTCTGCTATCCATGTGTATTCGCTGGAGCTCTTTAAAACCTCTGCTGTTACTCTTTGGAAATTCAAAATTATGGCCATTTGTCTGTCGTAGTTTTCTTTTTAGTAAGAAGCAGCCGCCATGTGCGAATAGCCCACAGGATTCAGAATGTGTAAATCTGGGGTGGTGCCTTGATTCTGTCACACGACTGTCTGATCCTAGCTCCCAGATCTTTGACTGCAGAATATTGGTTTTCTTACATGCGCAGCGGAAGCAATAATTGGCTTGTTTTGACCCTTAGGGTAGTTGGAAAGATATAAAAATATGATTTATATAAAAGCAATTTGACAAATTTACAATGGACTAAACATAAGAGGAATTAGACTGATAAATCTTGGTGCAAACTTAACTTATTAAGTACATGTGAGTTGAGAACAAGCAGAAAAATATTACCAAAGTCTCTTCCAGTGTTTTCTGGAATATGAATTAATCAGTGCAGAGATAGACGTGCTGTGCTCAGTGGCTCAGCCATGCCCAACTCTTTGCAAGTTTCAACTGGCAAATAACATTTCTGAGTGACTGTTGCTACAATGACATTTCAGATTTCTATCTTGAGATGTAACTTGAGTGAGGACCAAATCCTTATTGCATACAAAAATATTTTGTCACCAATTTCCATCATCCTGATGCTACAATCATTAATATACTCAATGGCTCAACAACTAATTTCTGGAAAGCTACTGAGGATTCTCCACTGCTTGGTCTCAGAGGTAGAGGTTAAATCACATCCAGTTAGAATGGCAGGATGAATTGTAGGCAGCACTTCTCAGGGCCCAGGACTGGTATTGATGGTGTTTATGATGGTGGTCAGGTGCCTGGAGAGGGTATCACAGCTTCCACAGTAGGAAACTGAGGGTAATGGCAAGTTGACCTGAATGACCCTCTCTGCAGCCCAGCCACGAGCTAGCTCTCTAGGGAAGCAGCAGGGCTGCTAATCTGCAAATTCCCCAGACATCTGGAGCCCTAGAGCCTCCTGTCAGTTAGCATCCCTGAAAATGCAAAGTTGACCTTTTCCAAATCTATCCAATGGTCCTTGTCACTTCCCACATCCCCTGGACGCTGGCAAGGATTTAGTGTCCACACACAACCTAACAACCCATGATGAGTCCAGATGCGCCCAGTCTAGACAAATGTCTCATGGAATGAGGAAGGTCTCCAGTGGACGATTCACCCTACTTGCCTGGGGCCTGTACGTTTCTGCTTTTAGTTTTACCTTGTGTTTGGGATATTTGCTCTTTTGTTTGTTTGATGGGGAAGGTGCCGTCCATCCTGGGCCCACAACCTTCAGGAAGCAGCCAGAGGGTTCAACCATCCCAGGGATGAGAGAAACACCCTTAGGATTGTCAGAGGGTCACATGGCCTCACTTAAATTGGACTTACTTATGTACGTGGATCCTCCTTCCTTGGTGGCTCAGAAGGTAAATAATCTGCCTGCAATGCAGGAGACACAGGATAGGAGGGTTCGATCCCCTGGAGAAGGAAATGGCAACCCACTCCAGTATTCTTGCCTAGAAAGGCCCGTGGACAGAGGAGTCTGGTGAGCTACACAGTCCACGGGGTTGCAAAGAGCTGGACATGACTGAGCGACTAACACTTCCTCACCAGGCCGACCTGGGGAGTGTGAGGTATTCCCAGGGACGTGGGGTAGTAGCCTGACCACATGCGCTGGGTGGGTTTCCAGGGAGTCGGTGTCCTGCTCACATACTGCTGAAGACCTGAGGAGATGCGCGCACTGCGAACAAGACCCCTGGGCGGTGGGCGCCCTGGGGAATTTCAGCTGGAGCCGCTTTCTGCTCCCTGGGCCGGGCTGGGATTGGGGTAGTGTTGATACTTGCAGGCCCACTGCTGCCGTAGAAAGGGAACCACAGAGCTGAGGGAGCTGGAAGGGAGCTGGAAGGGAGCCCAGGTCTGGAAAGATGGGGGAGCGGGTCAAGGACGCAGAATGACAGCCCGGTCCAGAGTTCTCTCCTGGAGAAGCCCATGGACAGAGGGGCCTGGAGGGCTGCAGTCCATGGGATCTCAAAGGGTCAGACACGACTGAGCGACTGACACTACACTTCTTGGCATAAAGGACTGAAAAAGGGGACGTCGAAGCCATTCAAAGGAAGCAGAACCCTGGGGGAAATGCGCGAACCAACGGCCCTTACGGAGACGAAGAGGAGGACGACGACCGGGAGAGAGAGAGCAGAAGACGGTCTACAAGCGGTCTCAGTGTTTAAGAGATCGGGCTCAAGAGGCTGTCGAGGGGTGTTTCTGGAAGAAAAGGGCTAACTGCTAGATCCCGAGAATTTGACCCGTGATAAGCCGCGCTTGCTGCATTGACTCCAGCTTCCAAGATTAAGGAGCCGAGGTGACTGTGTTCCTTGAAGAGGAAGCGCTTCCGCTTCCTTGTCGAGGTTGTTCATCAAGTGCCAGCTGACCGATGCTGATGGGACGGAGCTGTAGGCGGGGACTAGCGAGGTACCCCCAGGGCCCAGGGAGCCGCAGGACTTAAAAGGTGTGAAACTGGAGAAGCCCGGCGCGTGCGGCTTTCTTCCCGTCCTCCGTCGAGGGGGACTGGGACCGTGGGAAGCACGGCCACGCTTGTGCCGTTACCATGCGGGCTGTGGGGTTGTGTCTCTCTCTGTTCTCAGAAACTAAATATGAATGTTCTCATTCATTTGGCACTGACTGAAGCCTATGACGTCTCCTGGGTCTGATTGCCAATTTGAACCCCGACCTACCAATGATCTGATGGCTCTAACTGAGAATAGCGATGTTAAAAAAAAAAAGACCTTCTGCAAACTTCTCAAATCAGGCCAGGGGTGATAGGGAAACAGAACAATATTGAGACTATCTTGGCTGCATGATCATAGAATTTGCATAGTTCAGATGGGTACACAGGTAGAAAGTCCAGAGAAAGACGAATACGTGCTTAACATGAAATGAGTGGTTCAGGGCTTCTGGGATGAAGAATATTTAGCATGTGAATTCCCAGAAACAACGTAACGTACTTTATGTCTCTATATCCTATGGGGAAGGAAGTGAGAACAAGAGTTGCCAACATGAAAGTGTCCCACCTAAATACTGGTGACATGGTGTAAGTTTTTCCTAGTGTTTTCCTAGTATCCTGAAGAATCTATATGAATACAAAAATAATAGAAATTCATAACTTACTCAAACAAGTGTGGTTTGGCGGTTTGGGGGTTGGATAAACCCTCACTTTCCATAGAAGTAACTTGGGTTAAAAGGGATTTAAATGACCGTGAGCAGCACGCTGGGTCCCGTTGCTTTCGGGTTCTCTTGCTAATCATTCGTTTATAGCCCATCTCTACAGATATTCTGTAAGCTGTGTTTTGAAAGCAGTCTCCTCTGACCATAGGTTTAAGGGAAATAAAGCATGGTGGTGATTCAGGAGGCTCTTTGATAAATGTCAGTGGAATGACTTAATAAAGCCAAAGATAAGCAACATAGGCAAAGTCCAGCATTTCGATATTGACAGGAAGATGGAGCAGATGAAAAGAAGGCTATACAAGTAATTCAGACAGAATCAGGCGGTGAGTATTAATGGGACAATAGCATTCAATCAGGCAATTACACAGCTTGGGTTGGTTCAGTCAGTTCAGTTGCTCAGTCGTGTCCGACTCTTTGTGACCCCATGAATCGCAGCACACCAGGCCTCCCTGTCCATCACCAGCTCCCAGAGTTTACGCAAATTCACATCCATCGAGTCAGCAATGCCATCCAGCCATCTCATCCTCGGTCGTCCCCTTCTCCTCCTGCCCCCAATCCCTCCCAGCATCAGACTCTTTTCCAATGAGTCAACTCTTCACATGAGGTGGCCAAAGTACTGGAGTTTCAGCTTTAGCATCAGTCCTTCCAAAGAAATCCCAGGGCTGATCTCCTTCAGAATGGACTGGTTGGATCTCCTTGCAGTCCAAGGGACTCTCAAGAGTCTTCTCCAACACCACAGTTCAAAAGCATCAATTCTTCAGTGCTCAGCTTTCTTCACAGTCCAACTCTCACATCCATACATGACCACAGGAAAAACCATAGCCTTGACTAGACGGACCTTTGTTGGCAAAGTAATGTCTCTGCTTTTTAATATGCTATCTAGGTTGGTCATAACTTTCCTTCCAAGGAGTAAGCATCTTTTAACTTCATGGCTGCAGTCACTATCTGCATGATTTTGGAGCCCAAAATAATAAAGTATGATGCTATTTCCCCTGTTTCCCCATCTATTTCCCATGAAGTGATGGGACCAGATGCCATGATCTTCGTTTTCTGAATATTGAGCTTTAAGCCAACTTTTTCACTCTCCTCTTTCACTCTCATCAAGAGGCTTATTAGTTCCTCTTCGCTTTCTTCCATAAGGGTGGTGTCATCTGCATATCTGAGGTTACCGATGTTTCTCTGGTAGATTCGAATAAAGAATCGAGTTGGGGTTTTCAGTTTAATTCTCGGACTTTGTGTTGTAAGATCGACTCATCCGTTTCTGACTTATTTCAGACAGACTCTAGGTCCGTCCACGTCTCTAAAAATGACCCGTTCGCATCCCTTTCTGTGGCTGAGTAGTATTCCACTGTGTATATACACCACACCCTCCTTATCCGTCCATCTGCTGACGGGCTTCTAGGTCGCCTCCCCGTCTTGCTATCGCAAATGGTACTGCAGTGAGTACTGGGGCGCGTGTGTCTTTTTGAATCACGTTTTCCTCCGGGTACGCACCCAGCAGGGGGAGGGCTGGGTCATATGCTGGTTCTGTTTTTAGTTTTTTAAGGAACCGCCATCCTGTTCTCCATAGCGACTGTGTCAACTTACATTCCCATCAAGAGTACAGGAGAGCTCCCTTTTCTTCACATCCTCTCCAGTATTTACCGTTAGTAGATGTTTTCGGCCACGGCAGTTCTGACTAGTGTGAGGTGATACCTCACCGCAGTTTTGATCTCTGTTTCTCTGATAATGAGTGACGTTGAACCTATTTTCAGGGCAGGAATACCGATGCGGATGTAGAAAGTGGACTTGTGCACACGGGGAGGGGCAGAGTGTCGTGAACTGGGAGAGTAGCATTCACGTGCACACGCGGCCGTGCGTAAAACAGCTAGTGCGAAGGTGCTGGAGGGCACAGGGGGCTGAGCCTGGAGCTCTACAGTGACCTGAAGGGCGGGAGGGAAGACAGAAGGGAGGGTGCGTGTGTACACCCATGGCTGATTCGCCTTGTTGTACAACAGAAACTAACACAACATTATAAAGCAATTATACTCCAACTAAAAAAAATAATAAAAAGATCAACTCATCTGGAGGAGATGTACTTGGAATCTAATCTGATCTCTAGGATGGCTAATAATGACCTCAGGTTTCCAGGGAAGGCCAGGTGAATAAGTACCTTTCACTCAAAAATCTCTCATCAGAAAGGAGCTTCAGACTAGTGAGAAGAATCCTCAACATTCCTGAAATGATATCCTTATTTCTACTAACGAACAATCGCTTTTAATTATGAGAAATTTGAGATATGTAAAGGTAACAAGCTCTTGACACCAGTTCGTTTTGTGGAGTAATCTGTACTGGTGTTCACAAGTTATGTAATACACAAAAGCAGCTTAGTGTTTCAGATGATTCCATAGGATAGCCTTGGAATTCCAATGTAAAATAAATAATTGTGTAGCTGACCTTAGAGCCAGGTTTTTTTTTTTTTTTTTTAATGGATTCATCTCTTCAGTCTATTCAAAAGCAAGAACATATGCAAATGTTTATTTGTGGAAGTCATTTTTCGATCAGTGACGCCACTGGATGGCAATTACAAGGACTATGCGAAATAAATAATTCACTAATTCCTGGTTTCAGGAGAAGAGACAGGGAAAAGGTCACAATTACCGAGATAGCTGGAATCTGATGTTTGGAGACTATCAACTTAGTAACTTTCTGTTAAAGTTGCAGCCTTGGTATTTTAAAACTGTCCTGATTCCTAACACTTTCACAGATTCAGGCTTACAGTAGCAGAAAGAAGAAAAAAAAAAAAAAAAACAGAAACAAACAAACAAAATCCTTTGTATTTCTTATACTAGAGATGGCGGTCTTGAAAAGATACATGGAGCTGGAAAAAGCCTCCTGGATACTGGAAAAGGAACAAATAGCTCAGTGAAAATATTTTAAAAAAGAGATTCTGCAGAGAAATGAAGCCAAAAATAGCTAAGGACACCCTCTCAGAATTTGAAAAAAGGATGGAGGCATGAAAACTAGAAAATAAAGGGCCGCGACAGACATGAGGAGAACAGATGCAAGAACCTCAACGGCAGAAGCAGAGAGCACGCGAAGCAAGAGGAGTAGCCGAAGCAAATCAGACAGAACCCCTGCGGGAGAAATCACAGGCAGCACAGAAAGCAGACCTCCAAGCTGAGGACGAGCGCGCTTTCCCACATCAGAGGGCCACAGCAGAGTCTAAGCAGAGGTGATGGGAAGTTAAGGCAGCAAAGTGCATGTGTGAATGCGTGTGCAGGTTTTAGGCTGAAATATAGATGGGATAGTCTACAAGCATGCCAGTCTATGAGAGGTTCAAAACAAAAGGCTGCCAATAAATGGAACACAAAACTAGTTGAAATAAGATTTCTTTTCCCAGAACTAAATTTTTGGGGATAATGAAATGCATTCTAAAGATGTTGAAGAAATAAAGAAAGAAGTCCGATAATTTTTTATTCAGTTCAATATTGCTTAGGTAGAATGTAAACATTTTAATATTTTAGAAACGCATTTCAGAATTACAAAGGATCAGAGAATGTATAACACCTGATTACCTTTCTTGAAGGAAACAAATGATCCAGTGATGGGAAATTTATGATAGAGAAATGATGAAAAATGGAACCATTAGAATATAATGTTAATGTCATTACAACACTCTACGAGGGCATAGAACTAATCAAAGAATATGCAAAATCAAGATGTTTTCTGGAAGAAAAAGAAAATTAATGCTTACTAAAGTTCATACAATTTTTTTTTCATAACAGAATATAAACAGTTCTATCCTCATGAAACACAGAGAAGGAGACATTCATACCCCATTGGGCTAACCTGACTGTTCACGCTCACACGAGAAAATCCAGCTCTGATTAGGTGGACAGGGGATTTATTGCAAGGCTTTTTGTCAGCTGTCATGAATGGCAGGGAGACTGTAGGTCAGGGTTCAGGCAGAGGCAGGCATATCACACTCTGGAAGGATGACTTATATGCTTTCACAAGAACCATCGTCCTGGGAAACTTGCCAGCTTGGTTGGAATCAGGGATTCTAACACCCTGACCAATGGAGGGGTCTCACTTACACTGTAGTACCAGTGGGAATAAGCCCTCTTGAAACTGCCCCTGAAAGCTTGACCAAATGTGCAAAGATTCCCAGTGGAACTCCTGACCCTCTAAACCTAGGACCTCTGCCCACTTCTTAGCTTAAAGAAGATCCTTCTCTTGGCCCCACCTCCTGGTGAGGGGGATGTCTGTACTTTGTAAAGGATGAAGGACAAATGTCCACCAAGGAAAAGGCACACACACAAGTATAAGTGGACATCCTCCCATTTTTTAGTGGACTGTGAATTCGAGCTCTGAAAGGAAATCTGAAGAGCCCAGCACTAGGGGCTTCCCGGGTGGCTGCTGCTAAGTCGCTTCAGTCGTGTCCGACTCTGTGTGACCCCACAGATGGCAGCCCACCAGGCTCCCCCATCCCTGGGATTCTCCAGGCAGGAACACTGGAGGAGGTTGCCATTTCCTTCTCCCAGGTGGCACTAGTGGTAAAGAATCCACCTGCCAGGGCAGGAGACATAATAGACATGTGTTGGGTCTGGAAGATCTCCTGAAGGAGGGCGTGGCAACCCACTCCAGTATTCTTGCCTGGGAAGTCCCATGGGCACAGGAGCCCGGTGGACTATAGTGCATGGGGTCACAAAGAGTCAGACACAGTAGAAGTGACTGAGAACACACACATTCATGTGTGTAGCTATCTATCTATCTATCTATCTATCTACGCTTTAACCTCTGAGCCACCAGGGAAGTCCATAAATATATATATAATATATCAGTTCAGTTCAGTCGCTCAGTTGTGTCCGACTCTTTACAACCCCATGGACTGCAGTGCACCAGGCTTCCCTGTCCATCACCAACTCTCGCAGCTTGCTCAAACTCATGTCCATTGAGTCAGTGATGTCATCCAACCACCTCATCTGTTGTTCCCTTCTCCCAGCTTCAATCTTTCCCAGCATCAGGGTCTTTTCAAATGAGTCAATTCTTTGCATCAGGAGGCCAAAGTATTGGAGTTTCAGCTTTAGCATCAGTCCTTCCAGTGAACATTCAAGACTGATTTCCTTTAGGATTGACTGGTTGGATCTCCTTGCAGGCCAAGGGACTCCAACACCACAGTTCAAAAGCATCAATTCTTTGGCACTCAGTTTTCTTTATAGTCCAACTCTCACATCCATACATGACTACTGGAAAAACCATAGCTTTGACTAGACAGACATTTGCTGGTATACTGTCTAGGTTGGTCATAGCTTTTCTTCCACAGAGCAAGTGTCTTAATTTCATGGCTGCAGTCACCATCTGCAGTGATTTTGGAGCCCCCCAAAAATAAAGTCTCTCACTCTTTCCCTTGTTTCCGCATCTATTTGCTATGAAGCGATGGGACTGCATGCCATGATCTTTGTTTTCTGAATGTTGAGCTTTAAGCCAACTTTTGCACTCTCCTCTTTCACTTTCATCAAGAGGCTTTTTAGTTCCTCTTCACTTTCTGCCATAAGGGTGGTGTCATCTGCATATCTGAGGTTATTGATATTTCTCCCAGCAATCTTGATTCCAGCTTGTGCTTCATCCAGCCCAGCGTTTCTCATGATATACTCTGAATATAAGTTAAATAAGCAAGGTGACAATATACAGCCTTGACATACTCCTTTCCCAATTTGGAACCAGTCTGTTGTTCCATGTCCAGTTCTAACTGTTGCTTCTTGACCTGCACACAGATTTCTCAGGAGGCAGGCAAGATGGTCTGGTATTCCCATCTCTTTAAGAATTTTCCACATTTTTTTGTGATCCACACAGTCAAAGGCTTTGGTGTAGCCAATAAAATATATGTAGAATATAATATACAGATTATATATATGTGTATGTAATAGGAAGTGGACATAAATCAAAAGATTTCTTCACAGAGGTAAATATTGGGGGGAAAATGGTGGTTAATGGAGTGCATTTTAAAGATGTTCAAGGAGTAGAGAAAGAAGTCCAGTGATTTTCTATTCAGTTATATTACTGCTTAGGTATAGTGAAAACATTTAAATAGTTTCAGAAATGCAAAGACCATAACTATATCATATATGTAAATATATAATATGTTCTATGTGTCTATATATATGGTGTATGTTTTAAGCATTTTATACATGTAGTTTTTGATTCAAGGCTTCAGAAGAGTGAAAGGTGACCGCTATTCTAGGCGCGGCAGTAAGACTAAGGTCTCTTATTCTCTCTGCAGAGTATCCTGCTGCTCTGCCCTAGGACCACCATCACACGTACATTCGGCTTAAAGACCAAACACAGGGCTGCAAAAACGAGCACTTATGTCTCTAATATAATGAGGCTTCAGATTCAGGATAAACTAACATGACTCTCTTCTCAGCGAGTTTCACCTAAATGTCAAAAGTTGTGTGCCAGGACCAGCTCCAAATATTTTCCTTGCCACCCTGATCTGGCCTCCAGACAAGAACATAACTTATAGAGGCTCCAGTCGCAGTGAATTTAAAGTGGATCACTTTTATTTTTATAAGGTTTTCCCTGCCAAGTTCTAAACCCTGGCAAGTTCGGTGAGCACGCTTGAGATGGCACGCAGGTAAGGGTTGTTGGAGTCCTCACGGACTTCAGCTTCTCAACACTTTCAGACACTTAAAATGGCCGTGATTTTCTACCTTTTCAGATCGTATTTTGATTCTGTTGCTGCATCTTCAAATTTGAGGATATCAAGATAGTATTCCTCTAATTATTTTTCTATTATTCAGAAAACTTTGCAGTCATGCTGCACCTTTATTTCTTGTTCTTCGATGAGCAATCTCAGAGAATCTGACCTCCAGGATTTATTTATTCTTTTCAAATGTAGATTTTATCCTGATGCCGAAAACTTGAAACAAAGTCAGTGTGGAAAGTTGTAATGCTTTTGATTGTTACTGTGAAAACACATCAATTATATCAACTCATATTAGGGCTATAGGACCCGACATGCATATCTAAAGGGATGATGTTTCATTCATGAGGTTGATTATGGTTTGTTGTTTTTGTTGTTCAGATGCTAAGTCATGTCTGACCCTTTGCGACCCCATGGACTGTAGCATGACAGGCTTCCCTGTCCTTCACTGTCTCTTGCAGTTTGCTCAAACTCATGTCCATTGAGTTGGTGATGCCATCCAACCATCTCATCCTTTGTCATCCCCTCTCCTCCTGCTCTCAGTCTTTCCTAGCATCAGGATCTTTTCTCATGAGTCGGCCCTTCATCATGTGGCCAAAGGATTGGAGCTTCAGCATCAGTCCTTCCAATGAATATTCAGGGTTGATTTCCTTTACAATTGACTGGTTTGATCTCCTTGCCATCCAAGGGAGTCTCAAGAGTCTTCTCCAGCACCAAAGTTCAGCATCAATTTTTTGGTGCTCAGGTTCTTTGATGGTCCAGCTCTCACATCTGTACATGACTAGTAGAAAAACCATAGCTTTGACTATACAGACTACAGAGGAGGTTACCACAGAAGAATTGATATGGAGCGAAACACAAGGAAAGGGAAAACAGGTTTGCAATATTCAATGAGGTGGTTATGAAGGTCTTGCCCTGAACTTAACTTTACCACATGGACTTGAGGAACGTTCAGCAGGATAACTGCAATGTCAGGTCAGAGGAAATAGGCTGTGGAAAGACTAGAATGAATAGCCTGTGAGAAGATCATTTCCAAGCATCAGGACTAGGGGGGCAGCGGGATGAACAGAGGAGGGTAAGTGATGATGGTGGGGTTGTGCCTGAAAGGGCACCAACATTCCCTGACTCAGAAGAGGTCATGTGACTCCAAGACCAAGGAACATGGTACAGATGGCTCTTGTGTTCAACTCAGCAGAGAAGGGGCCTCAAGGCACAAAGGTATCTATGAGCTGTTATATCCATGTGGATAGAACGATGCCTTGAGTTCAGCGGTGGTTACTAAACACGCATGGCAATCGTTTCAAGCAAGTCCATGTATGCAAAGATGCAAAGACAGGAAATAGTTTTCCAGATTCTCATAATAGTTTGAATATAGATTCTGAGGCACAAGAAGGGCCATGCTGGTTGGCTAAACCTAATGGAGAACAGTGAGGCTTGAAGAAAATGCCAGAGAGAGACAGCCCTGGTGGTTTCCCCCGGAACGGGAGAACGTCAAGATTGTACATAAAATTTCAGTTCAGATATATAGAAAGGGAAGCAGACAGCAGGGCCTCCACTTGCAATTTGGTAGCAACACTCCCTCTTGGCCAAGAGTGCCAATGTACCAGCTCATCTCCCCTGTACAGCCGGCGTCAGTCAATAGCTGTTGAATCAATTAACCTGGTTTTGTCATACCTGGCCAAAGTTCTTCAGGACACTGAGTTCCACACGACATGCAAGCTCATCTTGTCTACCCTTCTCTTAATAGCTCTAGACAGAAGTCTTCCATTAAGAAGAAAGACTTTGCCCAGTTGGCAGCACCTAGCAGCTTTCTTATCAGTTTTATAAGCCCGTGATCCATCTTTATCCTCCTCTGCATGAGGAAGTTGTGATTGACTATAGACTGCTTACCTGACAGAGAAATGTGTTCTTTTTTTTTAATTTTAATTTTTTTATTTTTATGGTCTGTCAGCTAATCCATGCCAACTTTATGGACTGCAACCATGCCAAGCCTTGCTCCCCTGATAACAAGTCCTGTATAATAAGAGAGGACAGAACTAGTATTTCCTAGATTTAGATGTTTCCACAACAATGCTCTATGATCGTATTTATCACTCATCACTGCTCTTTGAAGCGGGATCTTTACAAGATAATGAGGCTGAAGAAAGCCAAGACTATACTACTTATCCTATAGAATGGTATCAGCCTGATTTGAAAAATCTGTGCCCTTTTCATCTCATCAGGTTCATATTGTTGCCATGCCCCAAACTGAGTCCCTCTATCTTGACTGAACTGGGATTTTACCTGGTTGCTTCCTTTCATTTTTTCCCACTATCGCTGTAATATCGCAACTTAGAAAACTTCTCCACTTGTTTCATGCAAAGCAGAAGCTGGAGGCAGGAGACAGCTGGACATCAGCAAACGTCCAACTCCCACTTGTGGGTAGGCTAAGCGAGGCGCCTTGCATTCACCACCTTACATCCCCTTTACAAACCTGTGGGTTAAGTGTCGTTACGACATTGACACATTGTTACGTGAAGATCAGAGACAGAATAACTCCTGTGCATATAATTGTGTTAGGGCTAATGACTGGCAGGTCTGAGCGTGGACAGAAGTCCATCTGCTCTCAAAACCCTTGAAATTAATTTTTTTCTATGTTACCGCCTTGCTTATATGCTTCAGCTTTTCTGCTTGAATTCTCCCCCTTCTCTGAAGACTTCAATACTTAAAATTTTTTTTATATTTTATTGGACTATAGTTTCTTTACCATGATGCGTTAATTTCTGCTGTGCAGTAAAGTGATTCGGTTATACACAGGCACACACACCAGTTAGATTTTATTTGAAAACACCATCTATATTCGCTTTTTATTCCACTAAAGTCTTTGTACATACCTTCAACTCTTTGGTACATAGAGCAATGTTGGAATTCAAACATTAAAAAAATTATATTTATTTGCTTTTTAAATAGCTATTTTTAAATTCTAATGGCTCACCATCAAGACAGCATTCTCCCAGATTTATATTTTAGAGTGGATAACATCACAAAGTGTTTTTATGAATATGTATTCACATCATACAAATAACTATATAAATGTATATGTTTATACAACTATATATAAAATTATATTTATATATGTCTATATGTACTTATCGTTATCTTTTATATTAGGCATGTGTACATATATGTAAATATGATCTTACCTGTCTTCCAGATGTTTTAATTTGCCTTTTGCACAAATATTTTTTAGCAAAACAGGAACTTTTATAATGTTACAAAAATAAAATAAATTTACATGTAAAATTTCAGTTTTATAATTTTACGTTTAATGTAGCCAACTGAAAATTTATGTTAGCTATTCTGTCCAACAAATTTTGATTTTTTTAAACAAATTTTATTAATAGGTTGGTTTCATGGTCTATTTCAGGAACCAACCTGAAGAAATATAAAGGTAAGATAAATGGACCTAATTAGTTAAAATGATACATTCTGTCCTTTGAAAGAAGAGTTGAATATGCACTTTATCTCATCCCACTTAATAACATAAACAGACATAACCGAACACTTTAGTAAAATAACACCCTTGCCAATTCATTATCCAGAACACAAACTTAAATCTTGTTTATTTTTCAGGTTTATATGCAAATTGATTTTTCAGAGTGATTTTTCATTCCTAATAATATTTTAATTTTTTTTTCCACAAAATCTGGGGGCTCTGTAATACAAAGGAATAGTTCATCTTATCTTGTCCTAAGGAAATTTCAGAAATTTAAATAAAGGAGCCTCAAGCATTTGAGCTAAATTTACCTACTCTCAGAACAAAAGTTAAAGTCGGAATAACCTCAGAGCATTTTTTTGTTTCCCGTAGCTGCTGCTATTGGTCAGACTTATAAAAGGAACTATAGAGAAAAGAAATGCCTCATGAACACTTCATCTAATATGTAGAAATTTATTAAGACTCATTAAGCATTTAGCATCCAAGATGAGTTCTTGAAGGAAAAATGGCAAGGCTCCACTCCAAAGGGGGACAAAAAAGGATTCTTTTCACCCTGCTTAAAAAAAACCCAAACACCAGTATTTACTCTAATAAAATGCACTCCATAATTTACAGTTTCCTCACAGTCAGATCTTAAATTAATCAACATGTAAAATAGGTGAAAATATTTCTCCACGAATATTTACTTACATAGTTTCTAAGGGTGAGGTCATAAATACCATTTTATGCAGAAAGAAACTGTTAATTTCACTATGTTCTCACAATTTAAAAAGAAAAATCATATGACAAAGACAATTTGAACATTCTTTAAATTGCTTTTTTTTTCTTTGTCTTTGCTTGGCTCTGTATTTTAAATTAATCAAAAGAAATAAAAAGAAGAACCAGAGAAAAGCAGGACATTATGACAGGATGATTTTATTTTATGTATGAGTCTAAATGAGATTTTCGAAAATGGATACGGTATTCTTTAAATGGATCTGTGTGGTCAGAGACCATTAGCCAAGGTTGGAAGATTCCATAGGGAACCTGAGGCCAGACGTTTCAACCCCACCGGACTGAGTCCACTGTTTGTCTTTCTGCATGGAGAATTAATAAATGTATCAATCTCCTACCGGCAGCCCTGAACTAGGGAACATGAAGGAAACAGTAAGTGGGAAAAAAATTGCACGTGGGCTTTTTCCTCCCCCTGCCTCCTGATGGTCTCTTCTGCGTGTTGAACTTATTTTTCCTTCAGGTTTTTCATAGTCTTCTTTTTTCCCTTGTTATTAGTTATGTCTCAGCATTTCTGACTCCTTTGCACTTTGTCTGCCTGGAAATGATGTCTTGCAACCTGGACAGGGCTGTAATTTAAAGGAATTGGCCACCTTTGCATACCTTCTGTTCAGAAGATCAGTCAGTGGCCTTGATGCGTCAGATTTCATTAAATGATTTTAGTTTCAGGGAAAAAAAAAAATTAAATGGAAAGTTAAGGAAACTGCAGTCAGGAAACGTGCAGGGTGCCAACAGCCTTAGAGCGTGGGATTCCAAAAGTCATTTCAACATTTCTGAACTGATAAGCGAATTAATTATTAAAACAGAAACGTTCTTAGGATACCGATGACCAAGGTTATAAATACACTTCTTCACAATTCCTCTTTCTTTCCTTTTCTATTCTGTAACTGCTGACTGTTGCCTTCAGATTGTACCAAGGTGATTCTAAGGAGCCAGTTACAAAGGTTTTAAATCAGAGGGGCTAATAAGAAATGTAAATTGCATTAAAAATGGTTACAGGAATTTTTTAACATTTAAATGTTTGCTTTAGACCAACCGGTTTAAAACTCTGTTGAAGCGAAATTTAGAAACAGAGGGATAGGGAGTGTCTACATGCTTCTCTTTTTGAATTTCCTTCCCTTCCTTCTGCTTAAAAATACAATAGTTGTTGGTCTCCAGCTCCTTTTGCAAATGGCTGGTGTGTAAAGATGGTGAAAATACAACAAACCAAACAAAATTAAACAGCTCCGTGAATTGCCTGTTGACAAAACAAGTTTATTTGTGTGGGTATGTATCCTTCAAGGTGTAAAAGAGTCCTGCCTTAGGGATTCTATATTTCATTAGTCAAATGTAATGATTAGTCATTGAGATGTAAAGACGTAGGTGTCAGACAGAAACAGGGGAAAGCAGAGCCAATTAGAGAGCTGAGCTGCACTGCAACAGAAAGTACTGTCTCTAAGTTCTGTTCTTATTCTGAAGAGAGGTTACACAAGCTGGGTATCATAGTTGGAGCCTGGAGTTCACATTTGTTGAAAAGATTAAGGGAGTTTTTTAAAGCACATAGATAGGACTTTTTGTTGTTCAGGCACTAAGTCACATCTGACAGTTTGTGACCCCACGGACAGCAATGTGCCAGGTTCCTGTGTCCTCCACTATCTCCTGGAAATTGCTTACATTCATATCCATTGAGTTGGTGATGCCATCCGCCACCTCATTGCCTGCTGCCCTCTGCCCCTTTTGCCTTCAGTTTTCCCCAGCATCAGGGTCTTTTCCAACCAGGCAGCTCTTCGCATCAGGTGGCCAAAGTATTGGAGCTTCAGCTTCAGCATCAGCCTTCCGATGAGTATTCAGGTTGATTTCCTTTAGGATGAACTGGTTTGATCTTGCAGGTCCACGGGACTCTCCAAATCTTCTCTAGCACCACAATTCAAATAGAGAAGACTTTTCAGTTTTATATTCTTAGCATTATTGTGACTTAAACAGGTGTATTTAACCTTCTAATTTCACGTGTCAAATAATTGGATAGATGCTTGCCCACACGTACTATTGCAAGATAAACTTTATGTTTAAGACACAAATTAAAAGGAGGGAATGCTTTATAGCCAATATCTCACTAAAAACACAACGTATGAACCCAAGAGGAGACACATAGTTTGGTTATGCATTAAAATCACCCCGAAAGAAGTAGCGTCTGTTAGGATCTGTATACTTCCTGTGTAGACACCATTCTCAGCGCACGTTCATTCCCAGCGATGTGTGGCAACTGTAACCATTCACCTGTTCTTCCTCCACACAGACACTGAAACTAGTTTCTGCCCTTCTCTGCTGTTTTGTGAAATCAAAATTCTAACATACTCTTCCTTCTGTGGCTCAGCCTATAACAATAAAAGAAATGAGAGATTTTGGTATCAGCCCACTAATTCCATTCACCCAATTTCAGGAAGCCGTAAAATTTCCCCACTTTTCAGAAATGGTCAAAAGCCCCATTACACCTATTATCTTAGTCAATATCTATTAACCGTTTACTATGGGACCAACGTTGCTCTATAAATTTATTATGGCTTGAGTTGTCTCAATAATTAATTTTAAGTTTTAAAAAGTGTATGTATTCCTGACTCCAACATCTCTGGTTACTAAGCAAAGATGAATAGACAGTTAAGGAAATTCAAAGAACAATGAGTTTGAAGGGGAAAAGCAGGCTTAGTGCTAGTTTAGGCTTGAGCTAAGCCATTTCGGGTGCCCCGTCTCACCCAGGTTGATGTAAACACAATGTCTGTGTGTCAGGATGCGCGTTGGCACATTTCTTACTATTAACAAAAGTGAGGAAAGTGGACTTCGGCGTGTTCCTAAGTACATTTCTGTATCCTCAGCCTATGATTGCCTTCTGGAGGCTGCACGTGGAGGTTGTAGCTGACCAGCACCTACAGTCTTTTACATTTCACTCCAGAGCAGAGATGACAGTGCGTCTGCTGACAACTTTTTCTTCCTTGAGATGTTTAGACTCATGTTTTCTTTGACTATATATTTGAGTGTCCCACTGCTTTCTAAATAATCTATGATTAAACAAGCCCCCTTGAATGCAGCATTTCATGCTTTTTACCTCTTGTTTTTCACTGATCTTGGAACATTGTTTCATCATGCATGGATAAATAATATTTGTAAGAGGTGGTTTTACTGAGATGTTGTCCCAGGCCACAATGTTCTAATCACAGTTTACACAAATCCACTCATTGAATCCGCACAACATCTAACTACATACGAGGTCAGTACTATATCCTGGTTAATTAAGTAAGAGATTTGCTTAAGATCCTGCAGTGGATCTGAGGATACCAGACATACTTGATCATTAGATGCT
This sequence comes from Capricornis sumatraensis, assembly GCF_032405125.1. Taxonomy (NCBI): domain Eukaryota; kingdom Metazoa; phylum Chordata; class Mammalia; order Artiodactyla; family Bovidae; genus Capricornis; species Capricornis sumatraensis. Next base: position 109,527,589 of record NC_091076.1, on the reverse strand, counting down.
ACTGTCTTTAATAGTTAATACATATTGACACATTTCCATGCTAAGCTCTCTACGACGAAAATGAAAGTGTTAGTCTCTCAGTCAAGTCCGACTCTTTGCAAAGCTATGGACTGTCGCCCGCCAGACTCCTCTGGAATTCTCCTGGCAAGAATACCGGAGTGGGTAGACATTCCCTTTTCCAGCAGATATTCCCAACCCAGGGATCGAACCCAAGTTTCCTGCATTGCTGGCTGATTCTTTACCAGCTGAGCTACCAGTCAAGCCGAGCTGCATCGACATCAATCTATTTCTCATAAGGTTCCTTTTTGTTAGACGCTGCTATAATCACTCATAAAAATGAGAAAATTAGGCAACGCAGGTGAGGAAGGTCGTTTAGCTAGCAAGCGGTTAAGGCACAACTTGAACCTGAGTGACCTGCCTCCAGTGTTTGTTGCCTTGCTCCATCTGCTCTGCCAGAATAAACAACAAAGGGAAAATCTAATTGAATTGCTCAGAAATCTTGTTTATGTCATCATTTCTACTTTGGTATTAAAAATGAAAAATCTATTTTTTAGAATGAATAATGCTATTCTCCATAGAGAGAACCTCTGTGTGATAGTAGGTCAGTTTGTTTCATTTAAGAAACGCCCCACGGGAAAACTGGGCAAAGGGGGAAACATAGAAATCCTGCACAGGATTTTAAGATCTGTATTGTGCTTAACAAGGAGACAAGCCTGGTGCTTCTCAGTCAGTGTCTCCTTTCTATCCCTATACTCATCACAAAAGAAAATTTCAAGATGAGATTATCTAATGCATTGGATTGACTACCAGATAAACCACAGCACTCAGATGATAAAGGCAAGTCTGTTCTTCACACCCCAGAAAAGAAACAACAACCAAAAAATCCACATCTAAGAAAAGACTGGATGTTTCATAGGAAGGATGAATGAGTTACTCAAAGAAACCAGATGAAGAGATTCTAGAATCATAATTCACAAGCCCCAGAAAGGGTCTCAGAATTGAACGCCAGTGTCCTGAGAAACCCACTCCGTTCCCCGTGTCGCAGCCCTCCCCTCTCACCCTCCTGTCTGCAGGCTTTCTGATACCCAAGGGCAGCCGTGTTTTCTTTCTCTTGGCATCTTGTAGGTTGAACATTCATCTGCTGGGGCACATCGAGGTGATTTGCCAAATAACTCCTTTTGGCCAGAAGAATGTGCTGGGTTATTATTCCTTGGTCCAAATGAGCCAGACTGACTGTCTGCATGGTGGGAATATGCCAGATAATTACTTTAACCATGTCTTTCCCTTTAGCTGTGTATACATGGTCCTCGCAGTCTAGATAAACTTGGTTAAACCTCATACTGAATAATTACTGGCAAGTGGCCATGTGCTCAGAGTAATTTAATGTTTCATCTCTGGTTTCTACAGGGTGCTAGTGACAAAAGCAGGTTTTGTTTATACGTATGGTAGAAAGATTTTCTTTTCATAATTCGAAAGAAAATCTCCCCAGAAAGGAGCAGTCGATGAAAAAAAAATTGGTTTTGATTTCAGGTTTTCCTCAAGAATCACAAACACAGTACTAAGAAAAAGCTGATGTAGTTTAGCTTTTAGAAATAGAAAGACGCTGAGAAAGGTGACCCCCAACCCTACTGTCCTGCAGGCCAACTGATGTTTACTACATTGAAATTAACATCTGATGTAATATTATTCTTCCTTTTGAAAGTGAGGACCCGTGTTGCTCTTTTATTACAGAAGATAAAGATAAGATTCCCCATGACTTGCTTACTCTTTCGGTCTCAGAGTAGCAGGAAAAGCCTGAGAATGGGAGGCGGAAGAGAAGGGATCCAAGTTCTGACTGTGTTGTGTGTTGGTTTCAGAACCAGGTGCAAGAAATGGAACACGTCTCTCCCCTCTTTCTTGTGAAAACGAGAATAATACCAACCTAATCTCGCAAAGTACGGCTTCCCCGGTGGCTCAGCAGTAAAGAGTACACCTTGCAGTTTAGGAGACAGGGGTTTGATACCTGGATTGGGAAGATCCCCTGGAGAAGGAAATGGCAACCCACTCCATTATTCTTGCCTGGGAGATCGCATGGACAGAGGAGCCTGTCCGGCTATAGTCCACGGGGTCACAAAGAGTCGGACACGAGTGAGCGACTAAACAACAACAAGCCTTGCACAGCACGCTTAGGAGGCTTGAGTTAAGGCTCATGGGACGTGATTTTATAAATTGCAAAGCGCCCTAACTAAGTGACAGGAACTTGGTTTGAGATTTGCAGACATGCACACACACAAGACAAGAACTAAACACAAACACATTGTGTTGGGGTAACGATGGGTTAGGATGGTGAGGAGATGTCCATGAAGAGACAGGCAACCCTGGGAACAATTAAATCGTGAAGAAAACCACCCTCATGCAGAGCTATTGTTTCCTGTCCTCAACCCCCACAGAAGAAATCCAGGAGTTCCAAAAAGCAGAAGGAGAAACATGAGGGGGAAACGAACTCACAGTGTGTTTACCAAGCTTTGAAACTGTTCATGCTCTTGGATCAAGAACTTTCCCTCTAGGACGTCTCCTGAGTACACTATGGTGCATAGTATTTTTTAAATTTAGCAATGTTTGACATATAACATTTAAGGTGTACGACGTGTTTATGCGTTGCATTTTTATATTGTGACCCAGTTGTCACTGTGGCCACAGTCACCACCTCTCCCGAATCATGTGATTATCGTTTCTTTTCTATGTGGTGAGAATAACTGAGAGCTAGTCTCTTAGCAAGTTTAAAGGCTATGACGCAGTGCTCATGTCTATATTCTCTAAGCTGTATTTTACATCTTTTCACGCTGTTGTTCAGTCACTTAGTTGTGTCCCACTCTTTGCGACCCCACAGACTACAGGCCCCTCTGTCCACAGGATTCTCCAGCAAGAATACTGGAGTGGGCTGCCACTTCCTCCTCCAGGGGATCTTCCTGCCGCAGGGGTCGAACCCGTGTCTCTTATGTCTCCTGCATTGGCAGGTGGGTTCTTTACCACTAGTACCACTTGGGAAGCCCCCCAAAGTAAAGAATAAGTTTTAGTTAATCTGGTATTTTGATGGGTGCAATACTCTCTTACAAACTACTACTTCCTATTGTAAATGGAACTCCAAAAATAAGGAAAGATTTAAAAATTTCACTCTTCGTTGCTTCCTAGTATGATGAATTTCCTATGTTCCTCCCCTCTTAGATTGCTTGTGCCCTGAAACCATTCATTCATTCATGCACGCATTTATCCTTCCCTGTGTTCTTTGCCAAATAATCACCCACTGCAAATTGCTAGACTTTATGGGACTTCCACAGCTGCGGCAAACATGTGTCCTGCCCTTAGAAATCCACAGAGTTGTTTGGGCCGGCGATGAGCACTTGATTCAGTCCAAAGCAAAATAAATCTATCCTGAGACATCTACAAATGAAGCTGAAATAGACTCTCTTTGCTTATGCTTTTTGATTGGCTGTGCTTTCACTTTCTCTGTGAATATGTCAGCATTGAAGTTGTGAGCAAATATCTCCCACTTTCCAAACAAGATAGAGAAGAAAAATTAAACAGAGAGGATTTCAGTTAAAAGAAGGGTTGACGTTAGCCTTCTGGAACAGGACTCCGGTCCTCCTCAAACAGGAACACAAGCTAGCACCCAGGGGGACCTCACTCAATATCTTGGGACTGAATAGAGGAATTTCATGGAGACATCAATCCCAAAGGAAATCAACCCTGAATAGTCACTGGAAGGACTGATGCTCAAGTTGAAGCGCCAATACTTTGGCTACCTGATGTATAGCACCGACTCATTGGAAAAGACCCTGATGCTGGGAAACATTGAAAGCAAAAACAGAATTGGGCAACAGAGGATGAGATGGTTGGGTGGCTTCACCGACTCAATGGACGTGAGTTTGAGCAAACTCCAGGAGATGGTGAAGGGCAGGGGGGCCTGGTGTGCTGCCGTCCACGGGGCAGCGAAGAGTCAGACGCGACTTAGTGACTGAGCAACAGCGACACATGGAGAGATAACCAAGCCAAGATATGAAGGCAGGATGAAGGGATTTATCTGAAGATGATGCTTTGTTCTGTTCCTTTTCGGAGCAAAGGCTGAATGAAGGAGAGGAGGAGAGAGAAGAGAGGGAGCATCGGGTCATGAGTGAACACCTTGAGGGCAATGGCAACGTGCCATCAACATTCGGACGCTGAGTCCCGAGTCCAGGTGCGCATTCCTGTTAAAGAAGTGGGAGTGTTCAGCTCTCTAACGGTGTTCTCTGCTGGCTCTCGTTTTCCTGCAACGGATGCTTTTTCTGCTCACCTGGCAGGTATAGGAGATAATGGTTTATGAGACTGTCTTGAAACTTGTCTACAGATCGTTTAATACAGCGTAGCATGCACTGGAGGTGGTCCGATTCACTACCTCCAATGGTGATAGACAGGCCGTTAGTGTTGAGTTTTCATCCACCCTCTTTTCTTAATAACTAAGCACTCTGAGCTCTGGCAGAATGAGGACCTTACTGAGTAGACTTAGGGAAATTTTTCTGTAAACATTAGCAAATTCTTGGTAGCCAGCCACCATAGGGATGTATATATTTGTATTTATTTATATACATGTATATATGTATACGGGGCTTCCCTGGTGGCTCAGTGGTAAAGAACGTGCCTGCCAATGCAGGATATATGGGTTGATCCCTGGTCAGGAAGATCTCCCGGAGGAGGAGATGGCAACTCACTCCAGTATTCTTGTCTGGAGAAGTCTATGGACAGAAGAGCCTGGTGGGTTACAGTCCATGGAGCTGCTAGAGAGTCGGTTACAACTTAGCAACCAAATAACAATAACAACAAATATAATATATGCATACAAGGGAATAGCTACCCACCCCAGTATTCTTGCCTGGAGAATTCCATGGACAGAAGAGCCTGGCAGGCTACAGTCCAGGAGGTAGGAAAGAGTTACATACAACTAAGTGACTGACAATTTCACACATATATACATGTATATATATTCTCTCTACCACACAAATCCTTGCAAAACATTTAGATTTCTACTCCAAATGTTAATAACAAATCTAAAAAAAAAACAAAAACAAAAAAAACACAAACTTCTATAACCTTTTCTTTTTGCTTGAAATAGAGTCTTTAGCACTGATGATCTCTACATAAAACTTCATGAAAAAAAGTTTAATTATTCAGTAATGAATTGGAGATACTTAGAGGGCTTCCCTGGTGGCTCAGATGGTAAAGAATCCACCTGCAATGCAGGAGACCTGGGTTCCATCCCTGGGTCGGGAAGATCCCCTGGAGGAGGGAATGGAATCCACTCCAGTATTCTTGCCTGGAGAATCCCATGGACAGAGGAGCCTGGTGGGCTTCAGTTCATGGGGTTGCAAAGAGTCAGACACAGCTGAGTGAGTAAGCATACCACAGCACAGTGCAAATCAAAAGGAGAAGAGTGTAGAGGACAGAATCTGTCCCCTCCTTGCAAGCCTGTGGATTTGCTCTATTTTGTTAGGCTTATTTGTAATTCTTCATGTGGCCACACAGAATTTGAATTTCATGGAAATTCCTTATGGATCCTTATAATGGTCCTGCTGTCTACCTAAATTTTAAAGGATAAGCATTTTCATTTACTTTTTTTATTGTTGTTGGTTTGACTGTTTTCCCAAGTATTTAGTGGGAAATTAGAATCGTTTGCACAAAGTTCTTCTTAGCCTGGCCTCATGTGAGACTAAGAGTGTACTGTTCAGGTCTTAATATCCTTTTTTCTGTAGTTTGTTTCTCCCCTTTTATCTTTCCATTGGATGCCAACCCAAGATCAGAATGTTTTGCCAACATCTGTTTATTGTTTTATTTAAACATAAGGACCACAGGCCCATACACAGGCGCATTGTTTACAGGTTTACATAGAGCCCGCAGATGACTTCCTCACCTTTATTCTTGATGATTTGGCCCCAAACCCATCTTTTATAATCAATTCTTTTTCTTTTTTTTTTTTGCCTTCAAAGACAAACATGTTTCTAAGCGGTACTGGCTGGATGAAACAGAATTTCAAACAAGCCAGTGATTTTTTAATTTATCTTCAGAACTAACAAACACATCCCATGGCTTATACGAATGTCTTTACGAAAAAGCCAGAAGGGTGCTAGCTAAATTACATCTACCACTGACTCTGAGGAGTGGGAAGGAAATCCTGGCATGCTTCTGGAATCATGTGGGTAATTATAAATACGTCAGGAGGTTTTCGCCCTCTGCCTAATGTGTTGATAAATGAATCCAGTGCCAGGCGTTTTGGTTTGAACTTTTAAGTAGCTCCACAATAGGCGTTTCATGGTGGTGGCAGGTTATGTTTTCAAGTGTGAGTAAAATAATTTTAGAGCAATGTTGCAGAGCTGTCTACATCCCATTCCAAATCAGTGCCATTTATCTGTAAACAGATTCACTTTTCTGGTCTGTTCATTTTATTATGAGTTTTCTGATCTATCCTCAAACCTACATCTTTCATCCATGCTTAGTCAATAACAAATTTGTAGGATGAATCATTAGATGAGATGAAAGCTAGAATCATCAAGGAAGGCAGGGTCCTTTTCTGTGATACTTGGGTCAAATTAGACATGTAAATTTCAACATTATCCAGTAAGGTGGGACTAGCGGTCCTAATTCAGTTAGGCAATTCTGATTTATATAAATTTTCCACATTATTTGAATAATAAAGATGGCATAGATTTGTCTTTGCACAAATCAGTTACAGTAGCACATTAAATTAATTATTTCATTGCACCTCCCACAACACACCACTCTATAACTCAATAGCATGGTTATTATTTTAAAGACAGAAAATATATTGGATGAAACAAAAATTATAAAGAGCTTTAATTTATATTTGTTTTTTCCCTTTTTTTGCAGATAGCTGGATGGTAGATATTTGGGGGAAAATCACATGCTACTCAACTTCAGTATCTTTTTGTTAAAATTAAAACAAACCACTTTCCCTGGAACTTTAAATTATAAAGTTTTAGCTCCTAAGCCACTAATGTGTTATCATAGACATTTAAAATACTCCTATTGTTATGATATTTTGGCTTCTGGAAAATGCAGACAGTCCTGAGTTAACCAAAAATTTACACTGCAAATATTTTTACAAAATTAAGGATAGCCCTTTTGAATAATTTGATGATCATTATTAAATCTCCCACCCATATTTGTTATGGAATTGGATGTTGTTTATGTATGTGGGTTTTTTAAAGTGTCTTTTACTCTCCATAAACTAAACTATGCTGTTGGATGTCGAAATATATATTTACTTGTGTATCAACTATCACCATAAACCTTTTGTTTTATAGCAGAAATAACGGCTCTGACTTATTTCTTTCAAGATCATACATCTGATACATACTAAGTCACTCCAGTCATGTCCAACTCTTTGTGACCCTGTGGATTGTGTAGCCCACCAGGCTCCTCTGTTCATGGGATTCTCCAGGCAAGAATACTGGAGTGGGTTGCTAGGCCCTCCCAGAGAATCTTCCCAACTCTGGGGTTGAACCCTATCGTGTCTCTTACAGTGCCTGCACTGGCAGGCAGGTTCTTTACTGCTAGTGCCACCTGGGAAGACCCTTCAAGGGACCTCATGGAGACTTTGCCAGTCATCTAATCTAAGTGGTGCATCTCTGCTCAGACAGCTGGTAAGGAGTACAGCTGGTCAATTTTGACTCAAGAACCCAGCAGAGGTAGCTTAATCAAATTTAATCTAAAATTGACAGACTTGGAAAGGAGTAAAGGGGGAGAAAAAAACCCAACCAGCTGCATCCATACCCCAACAATTTCCATTCTTCCAGGTAGTAGAGATTTCAGAGTCAGAAACAACCGAATTCAAACATCAGTTTAGTAGCAGTGTGACCCAGGGCTAGTTCTCAGACCTTGCTGAGAGACTTCACTTAGTCTCTTGAAAAATGGAGCGGATGGTACCAATGAACCTATTTCCAGGGCAGGAATAGACGCACAGACAGAAAGTAGGGATCTGTGGCCACAGCAGGGCAAGTCGAGGGTGGGACAAATTGAGAGAGAGCAATATTGACGGGTATACACTGCCAGGTGTCAGACGGAGCTGAGGGGAGCTGCCGTGCACACAGGGAGGCCAGCGCGGCGCTCTGGTGGATCTAGGGGTGGCATGGGGGCGGTGAGCAGGGGGCTCAAGAGGGAGGGGCTGTGTGCACCCACATGGCTGAGTCTGGTGCACAGCAGACACGCACACAGTATTGTAAAGCAACTACCCTCCAACCAGTGGTGCTCAAACAGTAAAGCGTCTACCTGCAATGCGGGAGACCCAGGTTCAGTCCCTGAGTTGGGAAGATCTCCTGGAGAAGAAAATGGCAACCCACTCCAGTATTCTTGCCTGGAAAATTCCATGGACGGAGGAGCCTGGCGGGCTACAGTCCATGGGTTTGCAAAGAGCTGAACATGACTGAGTGACTTCACTTTCACTTTCACTTTATAGTCCAATTTTTAAAAATCCTATGATAAACCATTATGGAAAAGAATATATATATATAAGACAAATCACTTTGTTGTGCAACAGGAATTAACAACACTGTAAATCAACTATACTTCAATTTAAAAAAATAAGAAAAGAAAACAAAAAAGTGGGGTGGAAAAAGTCTAATTGTTTAATAATGCAATCTATGTTTGCAAAGCCGCTGGTATAAAGTGAATGTGGAATAAATGATGTATGTTTTTTCTCACACCTAAGCTTCTCATTCTCATGTTATGGGACGTTTTTTGGATTTTGGTTGAAAAGTTTGATATCTGTTGCAGATTATCACAGGAGAAAGAAATGAAGAGCTACCCTGGGTTCCCATGTGAGGATGGTTTAACCTCTGAGGGGCTGCCTGGCAATGCCTAGAGACGGTAGTATTTAGAATTCAGAGAGGCTCCTAAACATCCTACAATGCAGAGGGTGGACCTTACAATAGTGAATTTCCTGGTCCCCAAAATGAATAGAGCTGAGGTTGAGAAGTCCTGGAATACACTGAAAAAATCCCAAACTTCTTCACCTCAAATACCTGATTATAAAAATGAATTCTCAATGCTCATACGATAAATTCAGTTGAAATTATGATGTGTATTTAATTATATTCAATTAGACTTATATGACTGTTTGCGTTAAAAAAGGTTTGGAGGTATACTGTTTAATTTTCTTATGTCTTATATCACACTTCTTACCTTTTTAAAAAACTTTCTATTTTGTATTGGAGAATAGTTGATTAATGGGCTTCACTGTCGGCTCAGGTGGTAAAGAATATGCCTGCAATGCTGGAGACCCAGGCTTGATCCCTAGGTTGGGAAGATGCCCTGGAAAAGGGAGTGGTTACCCACTCCAGTAGAATCTGGAAAATCCCATGAACAGAGGAGCCTGGCGCAGTCCACAGGATCACAAAGAGTTGGGTACAACTAGGCGACTAATGCATTCACTTTCTTCATAGTCAGTTAACAACACGATAGTTTCAGGTGAAAAGTGAGGGGACTCAGCCTTACATATGCAGGTTTCCCCAAAGGTCTCCCCCAAATTCCCTCCCATCCAGGCTGCCACATAACACTAAGCAGAGTTCCCCACGTTACACAGTAGGTCCTTGTTAGTGACTCATTTTAAATATAGTGATGTATATCACCTTTAAAAAATACAATTACAATATATTACATATAGAAATGTAGAATGTGATTATAAACACCCTAGTCCAAGAAATATTTGTAACATTTAACTTGTAGAATCTATTAGGTCACCTAGTTATTATTGACTTTATCCGCCTGGGAATGTATCTTTCTTAGATCATATATCTATATTACATACATTATTACATGGCATATCTATAGATTTATAGATCTATAGATAGATATCAGAATAAGCCAGCAATGCTAACACAATACATTCTCAATCTACCTTAACATGATTCTAATGAAAAAAATTTCTGCCACACATATTTGTGCTGGTTTTAAAAATTAAAACAAAAAAATCTTTTCAAGTATTTGAAATTCTGCTCTTGAAGGAAATGCCTACAAAAACCATTTTTTGACATTTTCTATATTCTTCTTACACAGGAAACCACGTAGAATTTACAAGATTTACTCCATGTATCTGAAACAAAATACATTTTGTTTCTTAAGATTTCTTTGAAAGATATTTGTTTTCAAGATGTTTGCTATCACCTGTGAGTAAAATAAAACACAGAGGATTTTCATATGCAGACCTTTGGTCCTGCCGGCTCCCAACCCGAGCATTAGATGGTTCAGGAAGAACTTTCCTTTGCAGGCTTATTAAACGTCAATCCAGCCTGGTCTCTTTGAAGGGTACAGAGATTGATGACAAATTTCCTAAACTTGCTGTGGATTTACAGTGTGGAGAATCTTTCTCCATAGTACATGCATGCATGCATGCTCCGTCCTGTCTGACTCTTTGCGACCCCATGGACTGTAGCCCGCAGGCTCCTCTGTCCATGGGAGTCTCCAGGCAGGAATAACGGAGTGCACTGCCATTTTCTCCTCTAGGGAATCTTCCCGACCCAGGGATCAAACCCAGGTCTTCCTCATTGGCAGGCGAGTTATTTACCCCTGAGCCAGCTGGAAAGCGCTTCATAGGACAGACTCAATAGTTGAGAATATTTTTCTCAAAAAAAAAAGGAAAGAAAAATATCTTTTCCTTTGGTTGAAAGGTTTGAGATTCCAAGTCTACTATTTCAACATTGGCAAAGTATGCTATTAATCAGAGTTAAGATAAAAAGAGTAGATGAATACCTCACCTTTGATCTGAGACTTCAGTGCTGTACCATTAGGGAATGTTCACAGCCTCCTACGAGGATGCCATACCTTAGACCTTAAATCTGATCACTTATCAAGACTTACTCATTGATCTTTCAATGACTTCTTAAATTTGTATACCTCTCTCTATCGCTTTGATGACTGTCTTTCCTTTGTAAAATACTGTAAAAAACATTTCAGATGCACCCCTTGCAAATAGTCATGTGATCTTTAAGACCATCATCAAATCACCAGCAAGGTAACTGCCCCAAAACATAAATATGGTGGTGTCACCCTTCCATTCCTCCTGGCATAGGTCTCCTAGTGGGACCCTCCCTTCTGCAAGTGCATGCCAACTGCCTTACTGTCACAAAACGATGTCATTGAGTTGTGGCTGTAACTGTTCTTGGTTTCTTTTCCATCGTTCCTTTCTTTCCTCCTTCCTTCTCTCCCTCCTTTCTATCTTTCTTTTCTGTCTCTCTCGGTCTCTCTCACATAGCTCCTCGCTCTAGGCCCCGTCCCCCGACGCCTCCACCTCTAGGTCATCACAGAGCACCGAGCTGGGCCCCATGATCTCTACAGCAGCTCCCCACTAGCCATCTATTTTACGCATGATAGTGTGTGTGTGGGAGGAGAAAATGGCAGCCCACTCCAGTATTCTTGCCTGGAGAATTCCAGGGACAGAGGATCCTGGCGGGCTGCCGTCCATGGGGCCGCACAGAGTCAGACACGGCTGAAGCGACTTAGCACGCATGCATGCATTGGAAAAGGAAATGGCAACCCACTCCAGTATTCTTGCTTGGAGAATCCCATGGATGGAGGAGCCTGGTGGGCTACACAGTCCACGGGGTCGCACAGAGTCGGACACGGCTGGAGGGAAGCAGCAGCAGCAGCAGCAGTGTGGACACGTCAGTGCTCCTTTCTCAGGTCAGCACACACTCCCTCCCCCTGCTCCGGTGCCCACGGGTCCATTCCTATGTCTGTCTGTCTACTGCTGCCCTCCAAACAGGCTCATGTCTACCATTTCCTGCTTTCCACATGTGTGCGTTCGTATACGATATTTCTTTTCCTGGCTGACTTCACTCTGTAAGACAGACTTTAGGTCCGTCCACGTCTCTACAAATGACCCAGTTTCATTCCTTTTTATGGCTAAGTATCATTCCATTGAGTACATGTATCATATGTTCTTTACCCATTCCTCTGTTGATGGGCATTTAGGTGGCTTCCACGTCCTGTTGCGAATCGTGCTGCAGTGAATATTGGGGTGCCTGTATCTTTTTGAATTAGGTTTTTCTCAGGGTATATGCCCAGGAGTGGATTGCTGGGTCATATGGCAGTTCTGCTTTTAGTTTTTAAAGGAACCTCCGTACTCTTCTCCATACTGGCTCTAGTCTTGATCTCAAAGACAGCGGGGAAGCAGTCCAGTGCCTAAGCCTGGAGACTGACTCACAGGGCTTGAATTCTATTACTGCCAGGCACACCTGGCTCTGTTACCAGCAGGTAGCCCAACCTGGGTCTCAGCTTTACAGTTGTAAAAAAGAAGCAATAATAAATTCTAAGAGTTTTACAGGAATGCTTGACATGTAAAAAAAAAAAAAAGGACGTCTTGACGTATAATTCTACTTCCTTTCTTGCTAGAAATATCATTGTCACTCACCCTTGCCCTTTAAAAACAGAACACTGCTTTTCAAAGAATGTATAACCGCCAAAGTTGAAAATCCCCATATCACCAGCCGTAAGCTACTGACATTCCAATCCTTCACTTCCAAGGACTTGTTCTTTTTCAGTATTTCAAAGCTAGAAATAAGCCCTACTTTTATGTGCACTCGTGGCCTTTTGGAGACTGGTTCCTTAATCCTTATTTTTCTTCCTCAAGTTCTCACACGCCCACACACCAAGACACACATGTCTTTTCTCCTATTCTTTAGGTGTAGCTTCTTATCAAATGCAGCTCAGCACCAAATCACAATTTCCAAGCAAAATGAGGTCAAGAAAAGGGACCTTTCGAAAAACATTGGACTGTGTGCTTACAGAAATACCACCTGACATTTCATTATTAATCAAATCCATTTGCATGCCACTAATACTCTGTAGGCTCTTAGGAGAACTGGTACTAATTCTGTCTTTCAGAGCTTGTGAATTTCATAAGACCCTGTTGGCCCAAGTGCAGGGACTGAATCTGAAAATGTGTGAGTTTCATGTAGCTTGTATTGTGAGGAAACACTTGCATAGCCTGAAAATCCTTCGAGAAATTAAATATTATCTTAAGAAATCCTAATTAACTTAATCTCCAACTCCATCTTCACTTTCTTTTTCTGTGACTTCACTTGAGCCTGGCCTGCCTGTGACCTGGAGCACGCTGACTTCACATTAGATTAAATGTGACTAAACCTCAAAAAAAAATAACCTTTTAATTATCTTTTAAACTCTATAAAGAGAATTCGCTGTTGAGTGTGACATCATCCAATCACACTAATTTTATTTCTGTGCTGCACTAATTTATCTTAGTTTACACGGATAACCGACCAGATGTTGCATTAACATGGGGTTATCTCTGTACATTTCTATTCATACAAAGAGGTTAAAGCCAAAGAACACTTGAAAGTTTCCTGCACAGTTTTGAATTTATTAATCCCGTCTTTATTTTATGGTATGTTGGAAAGAATGCCCAAAGTAACCATCTGGTTGGCATAATAACAAAGATTCTGAGGGAGCAAAAGGTACTTTACAGACACCATATGAGAGATCATCTTTAAAGTTATTGACATAAGGCCGAAGCAGTCTCACAGTGACACACCCGTGTCGCCCTACGGCCCCCGTTTCTGTTGTGAAAGACTTTCAGTGTTGCCGTTCTTTAGTGGCTCAGGAGTGTCTGACTCTCTGCAGCCCCACGGGCTGTGGCCCGCCAGGCTCCTCTGTCCATGGGGTTTTCTAGGCAAGAACACTGGAGTGGGCGCCATTGCCTTCTGCAGGGGATCTTCCCCACCCAGGGACTGAACCCGCGTCTCTTTCATTGGCAGGTGAATTCTTTTAACACTGAGCCACCAGGAAAGCCCAATATGGTCAATGCCGCATTTCAAAACTTGGTACTCTATTTTTCCCTGGAGATTAAGCATGGATCGAAAATGAAGTTGAGGTGGACCAGCTTCAAAATGGCAAACTTAAGAGTCTCCGCTTTGAGGTTTTCTGTTTTCATCATCCCTACCGTATGTGAAAGCAGAATTCTCACAGATTTCCCTTACTGTTAATGAGTTGCTCAATCCATGTTCATTGGTTCACATATATATATATACACACATACACACACACACATACACACACATACACACATACACACACACACACACACACACACACACACACACACATACATGGGCTTCCCTGGTGTCTCAGATGGTAAAAAATCTGCCTGGAATGCAAGAGACCCAGGTTAATTCCTGGGTTGGGAAGATCCCCTGGAGAAGGCAATGGCAACCCACTCCAGTATTTTGGCCGGGAGAATCCCAAGGACAGAGGAGGCTGAAGGGCTAAATGGGGTTGCAAAGAGTTGGACATGACTGAGAAAATCACACACACACACACACATATTACTACAAGAAACATAGCTGAAGTAGAATCTTTAAACACATAAAAATCTGGTTTGATTTTTTCAATAATGATTGAAAGATAAATAAAGTGAACAGAGAAAGTTGATTATTTGACTATATGCTTAAATAATATTTTCCAGTCTCTGGACTGGTAATGGAGGGTAAATACAAAAGAATCATATTTAAATTATTCAAAAACTGTCAAGCGAGAAGCTGTGGCTACTTCCTGTAGAATAACGTTGACTGCCATGGGGCTAGGAAGCGTAGGGCCATTTATTCTGGCTGCACTGGCCTCAGATGTCTTGCAGGAGAGAACGGCCTCCGACTTGTGCTCTGAGTGCGGTGGGAGGTTGGTTCTCTGGATGAGGAACGCAGCAGGTTCACAAAGGTGGCAAGAGGTTTGGTGTGACGGCTGGTCCAGAGCGGCCAGAGATGAGAGCTGCGTGATCGCGACTCCCCATCAACTTGGGAAGCACGTACTCTCGGGCTGGCCAGAAACATCCTTAGGTTTTTCCATCAGAGAGTACAAAAACCCCAGACAAACGTTTTGGCCAATCCAATATGAGTGATACTCTCAAAACAACACAGATCTGTGCTTTTAGCACATAATTCATATGGGATATTGAATGGAAGAAAGGGGAGAGACCAATGTTCAGAATATCCCAGGCTGAGCTGATGGTCCCCGCTACTGCCCCTAACCTTGCTTGCTGTCACACCCGTGACCAGAGTTAACAATTCGAGCACACGCCCCAGACAGGCCTGCTTTTTTGTACTGGACTTCCCTTGTGGCTCACATGTATCTGTGTGTGTGTGTACACACACACACAGAATACATACATGTGGGTGTCACTCAGCTGTGCCCGACTCTTTGCGACCCCATGGACTATAGCCCTCCAGGCTCTTCTGTCCATAGGACTTTCCAGCAAGAATAATGGAGTGGGTTGTCACTTCCTCCTCCAGGGGATCCTCCCGACTGAGGGATCGACCCTGGGTTTCTGCATCTCCTGAATTGGCAGGCAGGTTCTCTACCACTGAGTCGCCTGGGAAACCCCTAACACGTACATAGACATGCATATCTATATATATATATATAATTGCTGCAGTATATGATGTAAACCGTAAAACACACATAGACGTAGAAATATAAAGATGAAATCAATTTTAGAGCAAGGCTTCTTGTTGCGCCCCTGAGATGCTTCTGAGCATCCCCTGGGGTATGCACACCATTCCCTGGTCACTCCTGGGCTCAGTAATAAATAACAAAAGTAATGAGGGCTATAAATAAGACAGGGAAAGGGATTGATGCCAAAGTCATTGCAGATGACACGATTACAGTCGCAGATTGTAGATTGATGGCAGATTAAATGCAGGAGCCCAAAATGGATAAAAAGGTCAAGATCTCAAAACTGAAGATGGGAGAGGCGGCAGTGAAAAACCAGAGCGAACACATTCAGAAACTCCCTCCGTCATAAAAGCTGCAAGAACACTGGCAACTGTTGTCAGGATAAACTTTTGCCAAACTCTGGAAATGAACCAGAAGCTTGTAGCTATCAGCTATCTGAAGTTAGCTATCAAAACCAGTCGCTAAATCATGTCCGACTGTTTGAAACCCCAAGGACTACAGCACGTCAGGCTCCTCTATCCTCCAGTGTCTCCTGGAGTTTGCTCAAATTCACGTCCATTTGCAGAGAATTCATGTCATTCATACAGAGATCTGGGCAATGGTTATTAAAAGATAAGGAGAAAATCTCAGACAGAGTAGTAAGTCTTGTGGCCTTTGAACTCATCATTCATTGCCAATTCCGATGCCCCCAGTGTGGGAGCTCTTCTCTCCCTGGATTTCCTAGTGACTGACCACACTGGCAGAGTTCTGCTGAGCCACACTTTCCTAAGCGAAGGTGAGAAACTATCTCTGTGACCGCTCTTCTGACTGCTGCGTCTCCGCCTCTTTTTGCACTGGAAGTATTGAGATTTCTCAAGATTGTGATTGACCATGCCAGCTTAAACAAACAAACAAAAAGATCAATAAGACAAAACATGCATTTTTAATTAATGTCCAGTCCAGAGACAGACGTAGATGATAGTATATATTTTTGAAATCTCCTCGTCCTTTGAAGCCTTTTTTGTGAATTCATAACATGATTTTCTCCTCCATCCATGGGATTTTCCAGGCAAGAGTACTGGAGTGGG